>NW_020174430.1:3210404-3267536 GCF_003031525.2 Neophocaena asiaeorientalis asiaeorientalis | reverse complement strand
CTGCAGGTTCATAGTTCCTGTTGTTTTTGGTGTCTGTCCCCAGTGGCTAAGGTTGGTTCAGTGGGTTTTGTAGGCTTCCTGGTAGAGGGGACGAGTTCCTGAGTTCTTGTTGATGAGGCTGGATCTTGTCTTTCTCATGGGCAGGTCCATGTCTGGTGGTGTTTTGTGGTGTCTGTAACCTTATTATGATTTTAGGCAGCCTCTCTCCTAATGGGTGGGGTTGTGTTTCTGTCTTGCTAGTTGTTTGGTGTAGGGTGTCCAGCACTGTAGCTTGCTGGTTGTTGAGGGGAGCTGGGTCTTAGCGTTGAGGTGGTGATCTCTGGGAGAGCTTTCGCCATTTGATATTACATGGAGCTGGGAGGTTTCTGGTTGACCAGTGTCCTGAACTCGGCTCTCCCACCTCCGAGGCACAGGCCTGACACCTGGCCAGAGCACCAAGCCCCTGTCAGCTACATGGCTCAGAAAAATGGGAGAGAAAAAGAAAGAAAGAAAGAAAGAAAGAAAGAAAGAAGAAAATAAAATAAAATAAAATACAGTTATTAAAATAAAAAATAATTATTAAAAATTAGGGCCTCCCTGGTGGCATAGTGGTTGAGGGTTTAAAAAAAAAAAAAAAAATGAAAAAAATAAAGTAAAAAGTAATAAAAAATAAAAAAGAAAGAAAGGAGAGCAACCAAACCAAAAATCAAATCTACCAATGATAACAAGCACTAAAACTATAGTAATAAACACAAAACAAGACGGATAGAACCCTAGGACAAATGTTAAAAGCAAAGCTATACAGGCAAAATTACAGAAAGAAGCATACACATACATACTCACAAAAAGAGAAAAAGGAAAAAAATATATATATCGTTGCTCCCAAAGCCCACCACCTCAATTTTGGGATGATTTGTTGTCTATTCAGGTATTCCAGAGATGCAGGGCCGCATCAAGTTGATTGTGGAGATTTAATCCGCTGCTCCTGAGGCTGCTGGGAGAGATTTCCCTTTCTCTTCTTTGTTCGCACAGCTCCTGGGGTTCAGCTTTGGATCTGGCCCCGCCGCTGGGTGTAGGTCGCCTGAGGGCATCTGTTTCCTCTCAGACAGGACGGGGTTAAAGGAGCAGCTGATTCAGGGGCTCTGGCTCACTCAGGCCAGGGGGAGAGAGGGGTACGGAATGCAGGGCGAGCCTGTGGCGGCAGAGGCCGGTGTGACCTTGCACCAGCCTGAGGTGCGCCGTGTGTTCTCCGGAGGACGTTGTCCCTGGATCACGGGACCCTGGCAGTGGCAGGCTGCACAGGTTCCCAGGAGGGGAGGTGTGGACAGTGACCTGTGCTCGCACATCGGCTTCTTGGTGGCTACAGCAGCAGCTTTAGCATCTCAGTCCCATCTCTGGGGTCCACGCTGATAGCCGTGGCTCGCGCCCGTCTCTGGAGCTCGTTTAGGTGGTGCTCTGAATCGCCACTCCTCGCATACCCCGAAACAGTGGTCTCTTGCCAATTAGGCAGTTCCAGACTTTTTCCCGGACTCCCTCCCAGCCAGCTGTGGGCACTAGCCCCCTTCAGGTTGTGTTCACGCCGCCAGCCCCAGTCTTCTCCCTGTGGTCTGACCTCCGAAGCCCGAGCCTCAGCTCCCAGCCCCTGCCCACCCCGGCGGGTGAGTAGACAAGCATCTCATGCTGGTGAGTGCCGGTCGGCACCGATCCTCCATGCGGAAATCTCTCCGCTTTGCCCTCTGCACCCCTGTTGCTGCGCTCTCCTCCATGGCTCCGAAGCTTTCCCTCTCCGCCTCCCACTGTCTCCACCAGTGAAGGGGCTTCCTAGTGTGTGGAAAGTTTTCCTCCTTCACAGCTCCTTCCCAGAGGTGCAGGTGCCGTCCCTATTCTTTTATCTCTGTTTTTTCTTTCTCCTTTTGTCCTACCCAGGTACGTGGGGAGTTTCTTGCCTTTTGGGAAGTCTGAGGTCTTCTGCCAGCGTTCAGTAGGCATTCCGTAGGAGTTGTTCCACATGTAGATGTATTTCTGATGTATTTGTGGGGAGGAAGGTGATCTCCACATCTCACTCCTCCGCCATCTTGAAGGTCTCCTCCTGTGTTTTTATCTCTGATGTTGGCGAACAGTTTGAACTCATTGCTGTGCACTTTTTGACAGGATGGGGAAGACCTAAGCCTGAGAGGTTGGGGACGGGTGGTGGCAGAATTCCGTGATTTTCAGTGCTCTTATCTTAGATCCCACTTCCTTCACCATCAACAGACTGCCGGGTGTGTTTTTGGAATTAAATTGACAAGGAGAGTGCACTTGAGAAATAGAACAGAATTCATCTGTAAATGACACATGAAGCTTAGATTTTTGACGCTGGAGAGTAGCCTGTCTGCACGTCTGTAGATAGGGAAGATGGGCAGTAGAGAAGACAGGGTTTTAGCCAGCGAGACTGTAACATAAGCAGTCTGATTCCACGTAAAAGCAAGGGAAAAGGATTTCTCAGCCAGAGTCCTGCCTCCAGGACCCTACTCTGGTTCAGGTACAATGAAGGACCTGGCTGGGAGGGAAGACACCAAGGGAATGGAAACTTGTATGATGACTGAATAGGGACAGCTAGTTTTCTGTTTGTCCAAACAGCGCTGGTTCCTGAGAAGTCTGGACACAGAAAGAAGGAAGGGAGAAATGATTTCTGTAGTTCACACCTGCTTGGGAAGAGCAAACACTTGGCCACTGAGATTTTCTAAGGAGATACAGAAATTATTTCTTTGCTCTTAAATTCACACATGCTAACCAGTATCCTGGTGATTTGGGCCATCTCCAACTGCTTCTGCTTCCTTGTTTTCTTTTTTAAAATTTTGATTTCATTGGACTATAGTTGATTTACAATGTTGTGTTAGTTTCAGGTGTACAGCAAAGTGATTCAGTTACATGTATACATACATTCATTCTCTTTCAGATTCTTTTCTCATATAGGTTATCACAGAATATTGAGTAGAGTTCCCTGAGCCATATAATAGGTCCTTGTTGGTCATCTATCTTATATATAGTAGTGCATGTGTGTATGTTAATCCCAAGCTCCTGATTTATCCCCCCTCCACGTGCTTCCTTGTGTTCCTTTTAGAGTGTGAACTGATTTATCCTTCCCCTTCTGTTCTTACCCCTTTGACTGTTATCACCACCCTCCCTGGAGAATATTTCTGTGTTAAATGTGCTTTCTAGCACTTTCTTCTATTTCTTGTACCTTGAGCTGATCAGAAGAATTGAATCAATATGGCATCTGCTTGAAAGATACAGAATCAATATGGCATCTGCTAGAAAGAGCCGTCAGTGGTCAGCCAGAGAGGCGGGTCGAATTCAAAGCTCCAAGGATGCAGGCGTTGCACACCCATGTGTGGGAGAGTAGCCGCTGATGAGGGCTAAGTAGCTCTTACTGGGACCAAGTATCATGCCCTCCAGTTTGGATTACTCGTTACAGTGCATTCATGGGCAAAACTAAATGGCTCCCAAACACTCAGACATGAGCTCTTCCAAGGGGGCTCAGTTGTGATTCTTGGTGGCTGTGAGCTTCTAAAGCAAATGCACCTCCAAGTTGCAGGGGTGACCTGGCTTCCTGTCCAGGACGGGATGGGTGGCAGTGTTTTTTGGTGACCCTCACATCAGATGGAAGCCTTTTGATTCCGCACTAGAAACTCCAGTCGGAAGAGCCGGGTGCGAGGCCTCTGCACGTGACCCCCTGTGAGCAAGTGAAACCTGACTAAGAACAAAGGATAAAAAAAAGGATCTTTACTTGTCCCAGCCAAGGTTGTTAAGAACCCCAGTGGTGAAGGTCAAATAGCTTTAATGGACGGGGAGACCTTCAAGATGGTGGAAGAGTAAGACGTGGAGATCACCCTCCTCCCTACGGATACATCAGAAATACATCTACATGTGGAACAACTCCTACAGAACACCTACTGAATGATGGCAGAAGACCTCAGACCTCCCAAAAGGCAAGAAACCCCCCACGTACCTGGGTAGGGCAAAAGGAAAAACGGAAGCCTTTTATCCTTTCTCCTCAACAAACTTCATCTCCCGTCACCCACCTATCCCTCTTTTCTTCTGTTCTCCTCCCTGAAATTGCCTCTCCTTCCTCTCTTTTCTTCCTTTTCTATGTTTGTTCCTATAGGCATGTTTAGACATAGGTAGCTACCAGACTCATTTGCAGGATCCGTTACAAATAAAGAGAAGGAGGGCCAGGGGTCTTCTTTTGAGACTGTCTCAGATGGCAGATCCTAAATTTGATCTTACTCTCTGCCAGTCACTGCTTGCAATGGTTCGTAATCGTATTTGGGAAGTCATCTTTCTCTAAACCATTTTTGTTTTGCGTTAAACCGTTCTCTTTTTTTTGTTGGATTTAGAAAACAACCAGTTATTTCTTTTTAAATATATATTTATTTATTTATTTATATTTTTGGCTGTGTGTGTCTTTGTTGCTGCGAGTGGGCTTTCTCTAATTGCGGTGAGTGGGGGCTGCTCTTTGTTGTGGTGCGCGGGCTTCTTGTGGAGTGCAGACTCAAGGCGCGTGGGCTTCTGTAGTTGTGGCGCAGAGGTTCAGTAGTTGTGGCTCCCAGGCTCTAGAGTGCAGGCTCAGTAGTTGTGGCTCACAGGCTTAGTTGCCCCGTGGCATGTGGGATCTTCCCGGACCAGGGCTCGAACCCGTGTCCCCTGCATTGGCAGGCAGATTCTTAACCACTGCGCCGCCAGGGAAGTCCCCCAACCAATTATTTCTGTTACTGTAAGGAGCCCTGATGCAATTTACTATTGGAGTGAATTTCGACTCTGTAGATTTCACCTCCTAAGTGCTGGGAGTTGGGTTCCTGGGGAGGCGGGGCTTCCAGAGCAGGTGGTTTGTCAGGGAGCACTCTGGGTACAGTACCTGTACGGGAGCAAGGGAAGCAGGGCTGGGTGATGGGAGATGGCTGTGTAGTCACAACAACAGCCTCAGCCGATCCCACGGCATGTTCTAGAAGCTGGAATGACTCTTCAGGGTTGCCCTGATTGAAGCAAAGGGGCCAGGTCCTTGCACTGCCACATCAGTCCTCAGCAAGGCAGCTCCCTTGGGCTGGGGGAAATTCCTTGGCTGGGAGACTCAGAGGGCAACTTTCTTTCTCAGTGGAGGTGGGGTGAAGGATCCGGTCTGTGCACAGGAAGATGGATGGGTAGGACTTCCCATCCAATTTCTTTCTGGTCCAGATATAATTTTGTTTTTGAAGTATCTCATGAGATAAGATTAACTTCTGGCTTTGAGTTGGAACACTGCAACACCAATATGACTATTATTTATGGATGAAACATCATGGTTCTTTTTTTACACTCTCCCTTTTCACTCTTTTTACAAGTTTTCTGTACAATTATGTGACAATATGCATGGTTCTCTCCCCACAAAGCCTCTGCTGGCTTCTTGACAGCATATTTCGTAGCTGTTTATAAGAGACATATAAAGCCTGTTCCAGGGAAAACAAAAAGATACGTCACTGTATTTTTGGGCATTCATGGCGCATTTTCTAAAGGGCTACCCCAGAGGAAGAAGTTTAAAAATGCTTGTTTGTCTGAGCTCACAGATGCGTGACCCCTTTGCCATCCGTGTCCTAGTTAGAAAGGTTCATCTGAGACTGGATTCTGAATCCTTGCTGCCCTTCACAGTAGATTCCTGGTTGCACCTGCGTCTCTAGACAACTGGTCTCTTACAGGTATGTCTGAAGTTGGCACGGCAGGAGGGAGTGGAGATAAGCCACAGCGAGTTTTGAGGATCCTAGGAAAAAGTAAACAGAGTACAAAGGACGGTGCCTGTGGTGTACAGTATTGACGATGTTTACCGGGTGATGGATGAGCGTGGAGGATGCGGTGGTGCAGGCTGATCAGGGTGAAATGGCCAAGCGGGAGAGCTGCGAGTGAATCAATCACAGGACCTGCTCCGCCAGCTGGTGGGGTTCATCAGTCTCACAGCCTTGCACACCAGGCTTATAAATTACCCCGATGGAGGCATGGCGGTGGAGGCCAGGTTTCGGCGACTTCTCCAGCCGAGATCAATAGACCGAGGCAAACAGAAACAGCACAACTCCAATGAGATGGTTGGCCATGCACTCTGACTTTATTCCGTCAGCCGTGCTTGCTTTTATAAACCCGTATATTCTGTGCCCAAACTTAAAGACTCCATCCAAAAAAAAAAAAAAAGTCTGGACTTAATTTAACATCTGTATGTATTGTATGTGTATGTGCTCAAGGGCATGGGTCCCAGACACGGCTGCTGCCCTAAGTCACTGGCTGTCTGACCTGGGTGATTTACTTAACTTCTTTGTGCCTGAGGTGCGTCACTTTAAAAAATGGCAATAAAAAGAATAAGTACTATTCCTTCCTCTTAAAATTCTTCACAGAATTAAATCAGTTAATTTTAATAATTTTAGCAGTTATTATTATGGGATTAGCTCTTGTTGCCTGGTCAGCCTCAACGCCGTTTAGTTGTAGAAGATGAGCTTGTGTCTTCCTTCACTGATAAAGGAATGTGCTGCCCATTGCCCTAAACTACATACACCCACATCCATCCTCATGGGGTTTTTCAGTCTGCGAGGAGGAAGTGTGTCTTCTGTTATTCAAGCGCAGCCTCTCTGCCTGTGACCCTCATCCTGTTCCCTTCCATGTTTTTCTGGGTCTGGCTTCACATCCTACATTCCCACTTACTGTTCTCTCTCTTCAGTTTCTTTTTTTTTTCTTTCTAATGGTCCTAGGTCCTTACTCTCTCTATATCTAAGTCTCTCCAATTGAAACACAGTAAGTGTATCAAGCATGTCTCTTGATCCTGAATCTTACTCTTGCTTTTATATTTTCACTCTCATTCTCATCTACTCATGTTCTAAACTTTATATCTCCACTACCTCACCCTTTAGTCATTTATCTACCAACAGCATCTTAATTATTCTGTTGAAATATTAAAGGTATTCTGGTCTATTGAAATTATTCCAGCGGTCACCAGTGGCCTTCTTATTGTCAAGTCCAATGGACATTTTTCAGTCCTTCCCTAATAGTGGACTTCTTTATAGTTACTGGTGCTATTACTCAGTCCTTCTTTGAAATCCTCTATTCTCCTGGCTTCCATGACACCACATTTTTCTGATTCTTTAAAAATTGCTTTGAGTGTAGTGTTTTCAGTGTTGCTCTTTATAAGTAGTCTGTAACATTATTTTCCATTTCATTTTATATCCAAAAATTCTCTAGGAAAGTATTTTCAATTTCAAAAGAATAGGTATTTGTTTACTTATCTTTCTGCCCTTTTTGTTGTTGATACCTAGTTTTATTACGTTAAGGTCAGAAAGTAGTCGGTACATTTTGGAATATATTGAGATTTTCTTTGTAGTCAAAACTTGATCATGTGTTTTTCAGTGTTTGATGGGCATTTGAAAAAAAATTCTCTTCTTTATATGTGTGTACATAGATGCGGATTATAGTAAGTCAGACGTATATGCAGATTATTGGCAATCATACTTTTCAGATAGTTTCTATCATTGATTATTTTTGTTTCTTTGATTTGTCCATTTTTGAGAGTTTCATTAAAGTCTCCTCCATTTACTTCAACTATTCTTTCTGCACATGGTTCAATGCTCTGATAGTTGATGCATGAGTGTACATTACTGTTACATCTCCTCGGGGGATTGTATCTTTTCTTTCTGTAAACCATCCCTGTTGTAAGTCTTCCTCCTCCACTCTGACGTTTCCTCTTCTGCCTCCTTCAAGAGATGTTCCACAAGGTCCTTCTCTCGCCCCTTGCTTTCCCATGTTACCTGTATGTCCTGAGAAACCATCTCTGTTCTTGGGTGTCCACATGGCATGCAGTGATATTCAGATTTAATCCCAAGTGCAGACATTTATCCAAGGTTCTAACGACTACAGCCAGCTTTCTGATGGGCTGCTCCACCTGGACGCCCTCAAACTCAACAGATTCAAAGTTCTCTCATCCCCTTTGTCCATAAACCATCTCCTCTATAGAGATATTCTCTGGCTCATTTCATGGCCTCACCATTTACCTGGTCATCCAAATAAAAATCTTAAGAGTTCACAAACTTGGGTCTATTGTTTGTCTGGGGTCTAAGAAAAAATAACGATCTGGAGGCAATTGTGATTCATGGTTCAGGGAGAAATTGCTAATGATTTTTCACAGTTGCCTAAATAAAAGAGTTATAATCACTGTACCCCCAGGTCATGGTCTAGTGCTCTTCTTCCAGAAAAAAACAATCTAAGCATTTGGGAGAAGGGGATCTGGCTGAAGACCCCAGGATGTGCCAGGATCCGAGTTAATAGCTAAGTGATTTTGGACAGTTGGCTTCTGAGGACCTCAATTTCTTTATCTTGGAATTATTGTAAGAATTAAATACACTGATATAGTTAGAGATAATTTTTTCTTGAGCTTACAAGAAAAATTATTTTGATAATCTCATTATCTGGTCCTCATGATTTCAAAAGTTAACAATCATCATAAAGAGACCAATATGCCTAATATTCAAATGTATCTTAGACCATCTTTTTGTAATGTATCCTCATATCAGGGAGCAGTAGCCTCTGGTTTTCTTAAAATAATGTCTCCTTTGCATCGAGATACCTGGTCTACCCTAATTTTTCTTTTCCTTTGATAAATCATCCACATTCATTTAACCTTTTTCCTGAGTTTCCACTCTCCACCCCTTTAATCATTTTCACTGCTCTGTCTTGGATCCTCTCCAATTTCTCTGTACCTTTCGGAAAGTTAGAATTCCCAAACGGAGCATGACACTCTAATAAGGGCCACGTCGACGCCAAATATAGCTCATGACACTCTTTCTTGTCACTTGAGTGACAGACAACACCATTAAGACTTCTCAGTAGCTTAACAGATTTAAAAGGCACACGCCTACCCTGCAGACCCCAAGATCAAACTCCAGGGATGTGATCGGCATGCACTTACGGAAGGAACTTAATGCTGTTATCGATCGCCTCTGGAGAATGCGGAGGTGTGCCCAGAATTTCTAGAGGAGGCAGCCCGATGCGTCTATGTGTGGATCCGGGGAGGCCAGCACACACGTGGGATTTGGAAGAAAAGCATGGCAGTTGAACTTAGAGGGTTTTTTTTTTTTTTTTAAAGAGCTGATTCTTTTTACCATTTAGACCTCAGACATTTTGGGGTCCTCTTAATACAGTTGCAGTGAGTCTAGTTATTTAGCTTGCATGACTACACGTTTTCTTTTTTGACAGAAAGCATTTAACTTTCTTAGTTTAAATGCAGAGGGTTCCATAGGAACTAGTGAGGTATGGAATCTGGAGAAGGAGGCAAATTCGTTCTGATAAGTGGTCTGATTGGTGTCCTGGAGTCTTGAAATAGTAGAAGCTCATTACAAAGTACTGAGATTCGGCGAGCTTGGAACAAATGTAGAAAAGGAAATTAATTTGGGAGTGAGAAGGGTCGAAGATCTTGCTTCAGAAATTTTTACCGGTGTTAGAAGTTTAGGGACATCGTCATGGAGACAGAAAGTGATGGTTTGAGGAGGAGAGTAGAGTGGGCAGTCCGGCAGAGTGGTGTATTTTTCAGATGAGCCTCTCACCCAGGCTTTGCCATGAGAGGGAGCTCTACAGGCCTAGATCTTACAGCCAGACACTGGGCCGGGGGCAGTGCCGGCACATGGGCATTCAGCTGGTATTTGGAGACTAAGGAAGTTGCTAGGAGGATCCCCCACCACTAGATCCCAGGGCAAAAGGGGGCAAAAAGTGGGTTCACCATGCTGCTGACTGCTGTCCTCCCCCCACTGGCTCATGAAGGAACCAAAGCCTTGCCTCTTCCCTCCACTAGCCTGGCTGAGGCTGAGCTCGTGCCGAACCGGTTAAACATTCTCCACGGTGTGGAGTGATGGAGAGGGGGTTGTTTTGGCTGGAACCAGATGAGGACGGGTGGTGCCACCTGCTACAGGCGACTTCCTTCCAGTTGGCTCTAGAGCCGCCATTCTTGGTCTTTTTGCAGTTTGTGGGGTGGGGAGATGGCCGGTGAGGAGGGAATCTGGAGGCGCTCAGAGGTGTCAGTAAATCACAACGGCTTTCACCAGCTGGCAACCCTTTTCACATGGCGCGGCAGAGGCGCTGGCACTGAGAGATGGTTGTGCAGACACACAGCTGAGTTACTGATGTTCCAGGAGCCCTGTGGGGGCCTCTTCCGGCTGCAGGTGCCTGAGATCTTTCTGTGCTTCATCAGGGCGGCAGAAAGTGCTTCGCAGTTTCGGAAGCTGAAGTTCCTTGGGGCCTGGAGTCCTGGTAAGGGACCCTCCAGCGGCCCAGACTTCCTGTACCTGTTTCCCTGGTAGACGGCCCCTCAGCCCATTGATTCATTCTCAAAACCTGGATGGCAACAACCTCTGGGTCTTCATGAAGTTCACCCCCAGCAAGCCAGGCAGGCTGTCTTTCTCTGGAGCAGAAAGATTGAGATGTGTTGTCTAGAACTGCCTCTATTAGTTTTTTTTCTTTTTTAACATCTTTATCGGAGTATAATTGCTTTACAATGGTGTGTTAGTTTCTGCTTTATAACACAGAGAATCAGCTATACATGTACTCTATTAGTTATTGATGGTGACAGTATAATCTCACGCAAGCCCCGTGGTGTCTGAAAGCCCATATGTCCCCACGATGGTCCAGCATTTGAATACAGTCGTGCTTAGCAGTGGGAGGGTTCTCTTGCGGGAGCCGCGGTGCCTGGGAGCAGCTTGGGGACCCTGTCTCAGCCTTTCTGTCTTTACCAGCTTGTGAAAGGGATGCTTTGCTCATAAACATCAGGTGGGAACAGCAGGTGCAGGTGCCGTGGCCACCCCTGGAGGGAGAGGGGTGTTGGCGTGGGCAGAGGGACCGTGCACGCTTGGAGGTTCTACTGGCCAAGCTGAGACACTTGCTCGGCCCTCAGGGTCTGTGCCCAGCTCTGCAGGACGGCAGAGGGGCCGCGCTTGCTGAGAGTCTGGAGACGCTGTGTCTTCTGTTCTCGATGGTCTTCCTGCCCCCAAACCTATGCATAGTTCCACAGATCAAGGAGCACGAGCTGTGCCCCTTCCTGAGGAACCGATCACATTTATCAGATGTCCACGTGATCGGACACTGAGCCAGATCCTTTGCATGAATTATCTTTGATCCTCACGGCATCCCTATGCAGTGGGTATTATTTCTGTAGTAGCTTGAGCAGGGAGGGAGGGAGGCGGGGTGGGGTGTGTGGGATAATGATATCCCCGGGGGTAGGGATGATCGCTGTGAGGTTCAGAGGTCAGGGGGTAGCAAGTGTGCCCCTGAGGGGTGAACTGAACAGGAACAACCAGTTGTGTGGCATGTGGTCTCTGGGCTTTAGAGGAAGATGCCTTCTGGCCCAGCAGGGATCCTGGCAGATTTTGTTTCCCTGGCTAATTGGACGTTTGTTCATGCTGTGGACAGCCCCACTCACAGAACCAGGCAGCAAAGAGGTTTTCAGCATCCACAGGAGGGGGGTAAAGCAAAACAAAGCCCTGAGCAGTGCAGTGCTATTAATTCAAATTAGTGACCCTCACCTGCGAATGAAGCTGGTGCCTGACAGATTGCTGGTTCTGGGGGGTGCAGCAGAGAACAGACCAGGGGCTCTGCTCGGCTGGCAGGTGATGGATGCCACCTCCCTGTCCTGCGCCCCCTGTGGCCTCTTCCAGGTGTTTCCTGTCTCCGGCAGTGTCCCCTCGCTGCCCCCCTACTGCCCAAAGTCCTGCAGGTCCACGTGTCGGCCCCGGGGGCTGGCCTCCGAAGGAGAGGCCTGCCGACCGCCCCCGATGTAAAGTGATGTAAAGTTGCACAGGTGGTATCTCTGGAAATTCACTCTGCAGAGGCTGGTCTGAAAGGGGAGTGATTTCCAGGCAGCGCTCAAGGGTGTGTGGATGCCACGTAGGCACATTTCTCTTATTTATCTCTGCCGACATAAAGGTGTGTTTAATTGTGAAGCCTCTTTTCATTCATGCCTTCAGCCACTCCAGCAGTACAGATACAGAGTGAATAAGACAGGGCTCTTGAGAGACAACTTGATCTTCACAAGAAACCCTTTGAAGTGGGTACGTTTAATCTTACTTTAGGGCTGGGGACTCAGGGAAGTAAAGCAGTTCTCCAAAGGTCACCCGGCAAGTAGATGGTAAAGATGGGATTCGAATCCAAGTCCTCTCATTGCAGAGATGGATGTTAATTTTACATCAGTGATGGGCCTGTGTTTCCCCCGTGTACTCTGTAGCATGAAGGTGGCCTGTTCAAGTAACCGCACAGCAGAAGGATCACAGAGCCTGGGGACTGGCACGTCACCTAATCGAGCTGCTGACTCAGGGCTCCTGTGTGTCAGGGAGGGAGGGGGTGTCAGGAGGTCGGTTGCCCCCCGAGCTCCACTTGCTTTCACTGGGAATGACATGAGGGGGAGAAGGTTGAGGTGCAGGCATTTCACACATGCAGCTTCACACGTGGACATGGGCACCCTGTACCGTTTCTGTCACCCACTCATCTCCCCTCTGTCCTGTCCATCAGAGCTGTGTTAGGGCCTGCAACACTTGCCTGCAAACCTGGATCTTTGTCTTCTATCTGGGAAAAAGGCTTTCTTGTAGGAGTGAATGGAAATCCAGGGGATCCCTGCCTCCATTCCTGACCCAGCCCCTGAGGGTTATTTTTTTGCAATAAATCCAGACTCTCATTTTCTAGACTGCAGCCTTGGTGGTGAGAGGCATTGCTATTTAAATAACATGTTTTCTTTTCTGTGAAGAAGGAATCTCATTCTGCACCAGCTTTTCCATACATCTAACTGCAAACACAAAGCCCTGGGAAAGCAAGTGGGTCTTGGATTTGTCCCGTGTTTGCTAATTGCCTGAGACCTTTCTATTTAAACAAGTGCTTCTTTCATTGCAGACTTTCCACAAACACAGCTTTGGAGAGGGTTTATATTTTTAGGGAAAAGTAAATAGCTCCGCGTTGTGCTGTACAAGCAACTGTATATGGTGGAGAAACCTGGGTGCCGGCCACAGTATCTCCTGCTTTGGGAGCTGCGCCCAAATGCTTCTCTTTGTTATGTCATTTCTTCATTCATTCGTTCAGCCAATGCACATTGAATGTCTTCTATGTGCAGGTGACATGGTACTTGCGGGGAATATCGAGGAAAAAGAATTTCTAAACTGATCTCTGCAGGGCCTCATAGTCTAGTGAGGGACAAAGGCCACGATGCAGATTATAATGCAGAGAAGAAATCGTATCAAATGAAGCGAAGAGATGGAACTTCTGACCTCCTCTGGAGGAGGAGAAAGGAGTTCCAGGAAGTTTCCTGGAAGTGGTAAAGTTTGGGTTAAGAATTAAAGAGCAGGAATTAGCAAAATGGAAAAGTGAGGGTGGTCTCAATTTGCGAGAGCAATTTTTAAAGGTTGGTGAAAGAGAATGGTGCCTTGCAAGTAGTTCTATTTGATTCTTTGGGGTCCATGCGGCAGAGCGGAGTGCTGAGAGGTTCCATTGGTGAGAGAAAGGCAGGGACCAAATTATGAACTTCCTCGCTAAGAATGCCCACCCAGGGAGGAGGTTAAAATTATCCAAAAGCAGTGGTATGCCATGGAAGGGCTTTAAGTAGTCGACCTTAATGTGTTTACATTTTAGAAAAATCATGGAGATTGCACTGGAAAAGGGCAAGACCCTTTTGTGTTTGACGGACAGTGACTGAGCAGGTAGGGAAGAGGCGGCCGATTCCCAACGTATTAAGAAAGCAGAGCTGATGAGACAGGAAGGCGGCTTGTGTGTAGGAGAGCATGAGGGGGAGGAGGAGTGATCCCCAGGTCGCCGGCATGGTGGACTCGGGAGGATAAGAGTTTGGAGAAGGGAGAGCGTGCTGTTTCTAGTTGCTCTGGAATCTGCGGGACCCAGGTGTCATGCCAGTGGAGACGTCCAGGAAGTAGTTGTTCACGTTGGTCTGATGCTCAGAAGAGAGATGCTCTAGAGAGTTAGACTTGGAAAATACAAGTGGTTGAAAGTATAAGAGCAGGCGAGATGTTCCAGGAGAGCAGAGAGCACGTGAGTGGGGAGACCCTGGGGAACGTGGGCATTTAAGAGATGGGCATGAAGGAGACATGCTGATCCCTAGAACCCAGAGAGCCAAGGGGGTCGAGGTCACACAAGTCAGGGAGAACAGAATTTTGAAAGTGGAGTTGCCCATAGTATCAAATGCTGCACAACACAGTTGAAAAATCTCCATTAAATTCAAAAACTATGGAGCCCACAGGTAACCTTTCGGAGGTGCTAATACAGAGAAGATGCTTTCAGGAAGCAAGGCTGTGAAGCCAAGAGCAGAAACGAGGCAGCAGCTGGAAGGGTGTGTGAGGCTGAGGGGACTGACGCCCGCCCCAGCACACGGAGTGGATTCGGCATTGGTGCCGTCAAGTCTTCTTGGGTAAGGGGATGCTAGTAAAAACTGTGGGTCATGGGCTTCCCTGGTGGCGCAGAGGTTGGGAGTCCGCCTGCCGATGCAGGGGGCGCAGGTTCGTGCCCTGGTCCGGGAAGATCCCACATGCCGTGGAGCGGCTGGGCCCGTGGGCCATGGCTGCTGGGCCTGTGTGTCCGGAGCCTGTGCTCCGAGACGGGAGGGGCCGCAGCGGTGAGAGGCCCACGTACAGCAAAAAAACCCCAAACCAAACCGAAACAAAAAAACCGTGTGTCATGAACTGCTCAAGCAGTAGGATGACTGGCTTGAGAAGGAAGCTACGCCAGGAAGATGAAGAGAAAACACCAGAGTCGGAACTAGTCTTTGGACATGGTTTCCTGACTCATACATGAGGAAGAGCTGATTGTGAAACCTGCTTCTTACGATGCTGTGATTAGGAGAGCAGGCTCTGGACTCTGAAATCCAGTTGCCTTGGTTCACATTCCAGTTCTGTCACTTACTAGCTGTGTGAGCTTGGGAGAGTTCCTTAGCCTTTCTGTGCTTCAGTTTTTTTGCTTGTAAAATGAAGATCGTGATAGAATCTTCCTCACAGGATTGCTAAAACAGCGACAAGTCCACACATTTAAAACACTTAGCACAGTTTCTGACACACAACTATCATTCAGTAAATGTTAGCTACATTATCCTTACAGTATTTTGCATCCATATCATGCTTTTGATCACATGTAATATTTAAAGCTTCTGCACACATTTATTCACATTGTGGAACACAGAAAGGGAACTAATTGTGAAACTAGGGTGTATTGCATCTGCACAGTTCCTTCCCAGTTCAAACAAACTCAGGGAAACTGGGACCCAGGGATTCACATGACTTGTCTAAGGAGACACAGCTGGTGGGCAGAGCCAGAACTTATCCCGGGTCACTGACTTGGTGGTCAGTGTTTCTCCTGATGCTGATGATCATAGAACATCAGACTTAAAGAGGACTTTTAGTTTAGTGGTGGAAAGAGGGCAGACTTTGAGGCCAAACCTTCCATTTGATTTAATCCAGGTTTAACCATTGTGCTGCCTCTATTATCCGTACAGCATCTTTTCGTGAGATTCAGAAATTCCTATACTTAAGAAGTTCACACTCTTGATGTTCTTTGTCATCAAGTCTATTTTTATATTATTATAACTACCAGATATTGTTAGTATTTAGCCAGTCAATATTTTGGTAATTTATTTTTTTCACACTTAACATTTTAGAAAAATCATGGAGATTGCACTGGAAAAGGGCAAGACCTTTCCAGGAGGAGTTCCTCCTCTTCCATCTCCATCTCCTCCTCCTCCATTTCCTCCTCCTCCATCTCCTCCTCCTCCTCCATTTCCTCCTCCTCCATCTCCTCCTCCTCCATCTCTTCCTCCTCCATCTCCTCCTCCTCCTCCATCTCTTCCTCTTCCTCCTCCATCTCCATCTCCTCCTCCTCCATCTCCTCCATCTCCTTCTCCTCCATCTCTTCCTCTTCCTCCTCTCCTCCCTCTCTTCCTTTGCTCCTTCTTTGTTTCTTGGTCGCATATCCTTAGGGCAGTGATCCTCAAATTTAGTATTCATCAGAGCCTCTTGAGGAGCGTGTTGAGAAGGAGCATCTTGGCCTCCCCTTCCTTAGGTCTGGGCTGGGAACAGTGGTGTTTTCACAAACATCTCCCTTGGGTCGTTGCTGGTATACCTTCCCTTGAAAGTTGGTTTCCTGGGGAGTTGAGGCAGGAAGATTGCAGTGTGGAGTGAAGATGTTTTCATTTGAAGGAAAGGATATCAAGCCACAACATTGGTGCTGTTCCTGCTTCTCCAGTCCCAGTGGCCATCAGATTTGAACTGAATCTGCAGTTTAGATTTCCTCCTTTTCTTTTTAAACATGGAAAGTAGCTGCCCCAGGAAAGGGCTCCCACAGAGGAGAGTGGCTTCTGTTTGCAGGTGTGGATGAAAACTATTGCTGCCGTATCAGTAGACAAAGGATGTTGAGGCCATGAAGCCATCACATTACAGCCTCCCCAGGTGAGCCCTCAGGGAACTCAGGATAGAACTTGATGCCCCCATCAAGCTCTCAGCCACTGCAGCCACACACACACACACCCCCCCCACCATGGTGCACCTGAGGAGATTGCTGATGAGAAGACACAGGACACTGGCCCCAGATGGCTGAGGTGCATATCAAAGGAATGATTTCAGTGAGCCCAGACTCTTGCATCTTCCCGTACATAGAAAAGCACTAAATTCCTTAACCCGAGATATCTGGTTTTCTTCAATTAACAGTAATCTTTTGATGTTCCAACTACCTGGTCTTTATTTCAAAAACTCCTACATATCCTGACACCCACCTTGCCTCTTTGGAGCGGTTTCTCAGAGTTATCTGAGATGCTCTGTACTGGGCTTAAGCCCTCAGTTTTGTCCGCCAAATAAAACATAACTCTCAACTTTAAGTTGTGCATTTTTTTTCAGTTGACAGAGGGCTGGGGCTCCACTGGCTCTGAACCAGTGAAGGGAGCACACTCCTTCTAGCCTTTTCCACACAGACAGCTCAAATACCTTTGGTTCGGGGCTATTTGAATGTGTCCCGTCAATCTGTTTATTCTTCCATTGGATAAACATTCCTTGAGGCAGACTTTATCATGTGTGAGAGGAATATGACCATGACTAAGACCCACATCTATTTTCCAGGAAATCACGGTTCAGTGGAGGTATCATGGGCATGGGGAGCCATGTGAAGTGGAAGAGACAGGAATAAAGAGGTGTAAACAAGAAATTACAAAGGTGGGAGATTTACAGGTATCTTCAGAGTTCCTTGGGAGGCTTCAGAGGGAAGTGAAAATGGAACCTGGTTCCTGACAGGTTACTAAAAGCGGAGGGTAAAGCAGCTTGTTATACAGTAATATTAGTATTTAAAAATGTGATTCATTACAGCTTATCGTGGGGTTTAGCAAATAATTTTAAAAACTCAAACCTAATATTCCTTAAAAGGCCTTTGTTTTCAATTTCACATGGCATTTGTGGGGAAATACCTATTTCTCCAAGTAGCACAGTCACTCATCCTTGGGTGGCAGTGGCGTCTCCTCACCGAGTGGTCTGTGGTTGGTTCATCTCTGGCCTTTCCGTTCCCTCTCTGGCTCCTCACTGACTGTCAGGGATATTCCTCATGGTCTTATTCAGTCGCTGTTTCCCGAACCTTCCATGTATCGTATTTGACTGCTGTGGACAATGTCTGTCTTTGTTAGTCTCCTTCATCCTCTTCTGGCTCTGGAAGAACAGCCAGGTCATCAAGGCGCTGACATTGTTTCCTCAGAAAGTGGAGTGATTAACTTCTTTCAAGGGTGCCCCTGTCTGAAGAAGATGAAGGGGGGCTGCTGAGGGTGAGAGCCCGATAGGAGTCCTGAGTGTGTTGAGTTACAGGGTGGTGATGACGGTGATGATGATGATGCCGAAGGTCAAGGCTTGAGGAGCGCTTGACTGGTGGGGGGCCCTTGCAGGATGCTGAATGGCAGGTGTGCAAGCAGAGCTTATCTGGAAGCTCTCGAATTTTCAGGAAAATCAGGGCTTACAACGTCAGATGAATCTCCTGCCAAGTCAGCAAATAATGGATTCTGCCAGACAGTGTGGGACATCTCAAGAATTTTGATGTCTGTTCTTTGCCTCCTTGATTTACTTATAATTTCAGTTTCCTTCCACTTTCACAGATCATATATGTTTCATTTTACCCGCCTACCCCTGTCGCCATGCATCCATGAGACCCTGGACAGGCAGCCTGTATTTGGGGACCACAGTAGGTCAGACAGAAGGAGGTGGGGGACTGTGACAGATCCTCCACTCGGGGAGCAGCTACGGAATGTGACCCAGCCCCAGCTTTCCCTTCTGAAAAGACTATGAGATGCTCTAGGCAGGGGGCAGGAGGCTGGTTTCCCTGGACCGGGTGGGTGCATCCGAGGAGAGAGGGGAGCAGAAGACGCTGTTTACCTCATGTCCTTGCCTTCAGGTGGGACTTCAGTTAAATCACACCAGGAAGGTCTGAGTTCTTTTCTTCATTCAAATGCCAGAAAAAGATGAGTTTCTGTGATATGTTTTAAAAAAAGATTTTATTACCTAGTAACTTTTGCCTTAAGAAAATCATTATCAAAATTAACAAATATTTACTGAATCTCAGATGTCATTTATTGAGTCATTATATGCCCAGAATTGTTTTCTGTGCTTTACATACAGGAGCTTCTTAAAACCAAGCAACTGTTGTCTGAAGTTACTAGACTCAGTACACAGGCAGGAAACTCAGGCTCAGGGAAATGACTTATCCAGGGTCACATGGGCAGCAAGTGAGGAAGTCCTGACTTCTCTGAGTCTGAATTGCGTGCGTCTGGTTGCTCCTCTCCATGGAGTACAGCAGGAGACACAGGATATGTTTAAAAGAATAAGACACAGGCCCTGTTGTAAATGCTCACATCCCACGATGGATTCTAAATTCTTCACATTTTATTTAAACCTGATGATTCTCTTTAAGTCCTAGAAAAGAGGAACAGAAAAAATTCTTTGTAAAATCTTAATCTTTAATAAAGACAGTTACTAAGTCACTCTCAAGACCTTTTTGATGGTTAAAGAATCATCGTCTGATCCGTCTTTCAGTGGCTATTCAATTGCTATTGTTTTCTGTGTGTCTGCGTTCCTACTGATGTCCCTTATATGATGTAAAGTCCAGGTGACCTTTGTACAGAGAGTCAGCATGTGCCCAGGGGAGAAGTGAGTCAACCGTTCATTTAGACCAACCCTGGTGTTGTCCTGGCCTTGTCTTCCTCCTACACAAACCTTCAACCCTACATCAAGGAACCCTAATCGTGTCTCTAAAACATTATTCGTAACAGTCATGGGCGTCTTAGCTTCGGCCTCCTTCCTTGCAGCCCTGCCCTGTCCTTCTTTCCCATGGACGACAGCGCATTAGAGCTATTAAGCAAGGGCTCTTCATCCTCTAACTTCTCTTGAATTTGAATCTTGAGCTGAGTGAAAAAGAGCTTAAACATGCTTGCATTAGACCAGCCTGTTTCTATCACAGGACCACTCCTACTTTCTTGCCTCTTAGACATCTAAAGCTGCCTCTGAAGGTTTTTGCGTATTTCCGACCTGAGGACCCAATATCCTATCCCAGAATTCCCCTTTGCTGGAGTCAGCTCGATGTGGGTTCCCTTGCTTGTAACCGAGTAAGCTCAACTGGGTCTCTTCTCAAGTACCACTCCTTGCTCAGTCATGTACTCCATACATATTTATTAAGGGCCTACTGTGTCCTTTGGGGAAGATGGTTCTGGGCTGTCTGTCAGCAGCAGGAGCCGTGGCATGTGCACCTCAGGGCTCTGTGTCTCGCTGGGAGCTGGGTGGGGAGTGTTTGCACTGGGGCATTTCAGCCTGGGCTGGCGGATAATTAATGAGTTTGTTTTTGTGCTGGTGGTTGGAGCTGACACGGTGCCGGCAGGTGCCTTTGTCTTGCTTCCTTCCATCCATCTTTATCGGATCTGCCAGACTCGCCTGTGCTCCTTTTCTTTCTGTCTGCGTTGAAGGCAGCTGGGGATGGGTCTGCAGAGGAACCCTCCCAGGACAGTCCTGGCAGCGGGAATGTCCTCTGTCTGTGCGACGAGCCTTTTCTAGTGCTTCTTGCCCACCCAGCCCGCCCTCTGCCTCCTTCATCCATCACACCTGCAGCAGAACAGGGGACTCGGGCATTGGGAGGATGGTGTGCAGACGTTCCCCAGGACGCTCTCTTCTTGAGCAGTGAGCTCCATCAGTTTCTCCCTCGTCTTTATCTTCCTTCACGTGTGTGGCAAAGGAGAAGTCATACGAGATTCATAGGAAACGCAGTTTTGCAGCTGTTTTCTTGTTTCCTTCTCTTCTGGAGAAACCTCGCTTTGACCTCTAGACCCAGAGCTGCCTGCCTGCAACATCTCACCCTCCGGCTTGGTTCTTCTTTTCTGCTCCAGCAGAAAAGGCACAGTTCATCCGCTCAAGGCGGAAACCCAAGTCCACTTTACTCTTTCCTATTCTCCATCCCCTCCATGTAATCAATTAGCAGTTTCTGCCAACTGCATCCACTTAACACCCTGTGTTATTTTTGCATTGCTACTCCCATGTTATCTCAGACCATTGTCATTTTTGGTCAAATTTTTAATTGTAGAATTAGAAACCCCCCAAAAAAAATCACATGATTGCTATGGAATTCATATGCATTATTATTTTCCATCTGTATTATTCCAGCAACCCCCAAATGGGAAGCCACGCTTGGCAGTTGGGCCCTATTTCACTCCCTTCATCCGTGTTTGGAGGATCTAAACAAAAGCCTGATCATTTTATTCCATCGTTTAAAAATTTCCAGTGGGTTCTGACTGTTCTCAAGCCTGGAGAGGGACTTCCCTGGTGGGTCCGGTGGGAAAGAATCTGCCTTCCAATGCAGGGGACGTGGGTTTGATCCCTGGTCGGGGAACTAAGATCCCACATGCCACGGGGCAGCTAAGCCCGCGCGCCACAACTACTGAGCTCGCATGCCTCAACTAGAGAGCCCGTGTGCCGCAAACTACAGAGCCCACGTGCTCTGGAGCCCACATGCCACAACTAGGGAGAGAAAACCTGCATGCCACAACTAGAGAGAAGCCCGTGCGCTGCATCGAAGAGCCCACGTGCCACAACTAAGACCCAACACAGCCAATAAATAAATAAATAAAGCAAAGAAATTATTATCTTAAAAAAAAAAAAAGAAGACTGGACAAACGACTTAGCATCTTATGGACAAAGTTTGACTTATAGTCAGAGGCCCCCTCCCCTTGAAAGTATCTTGCTGTCCTTCCCCTGAAAGTAAACACATCAGGCTCTAGCCCTGCTCTGCCTTCTTCCCAGGATGTCTTTTCCCACCCGCATCCCTCCTTCACTGGGCTAAACTGTACTCACCGTTTATTTTAACCTCTATGTCATGTCCGTTGGAAACCTTTCCCGCTCCTTGTAGCCGGGGTCATGCCCTTCCCATGTGCTCCCATGTGCCTGTATGTACTCACGGCATCATTTCCTGCAGTGTGTTGGAATTACCTCTTCGCAGATGGTCTTTGCACTGGATAGGAAGCTCTTTTAGGGCAGGGCCTGCATCTCATTCACTGTCACTGTATCCTGCAGGCCGACGCGGGTGTATTAGGTGCTAGGTTATTGGAAGGCCACTGGCAGCATTATGTGTCGTTTCCCCTGGATTTTCTGCCGGGCACCTCACCTATAGATTTCTGAAAGCACAGACAGCAGGGCTTTGTAGTTTCCTGTCATGTGCCTGCGCCCGCCCCCCCCCCACTAGGTGGTATGTTCCACATTGGCTGGGTCTGTACTCTGTCCATCTCTCTGTACCGCATGGGACTTGATACAGTTTCTGCACACAGTAGGCACCTACTGTGTGCTGGTTCTTGCTAGACACTGGAGGTACCGCGATGATCAAACCTGTGTGCTCTCAGTCCTTACAGAGTTCATGTCCTTGCATCAGGGCACAGTTGTGTGCAGTCTGAGGAACTAGCGTCCTCATCTATAAAAGGAATCATCCCTAGTTGGCCCTGCAAGTTGAAGTCCCCTGTGAGGACCAGCATCCTAGAATTCTGACTGTCAGCCTAGTGCGTCCGCTCATGCTGAGATGACCATGGACTCAGAGACATTGCAATGTCTTGTTCTTTCCCAGCGCCTACTCTGGGTTGAGCCTCTCCATTCACACAGCTGAGGCTGGTTTGGGGGCTGGGTGGGTTGGAGGTTGGGTCCTGATGCTCGTAAGCAGCCCCTCTTACAAGGCCCAAATCCCAGCACCTCTATGGTAGACCTGGAAATCCTTGGTAGGTTTCCATGTAGTGCCTGCCCTCGGCGCCACTCTGTGCAAAGAGCCAGAGGCAAGAAGGCATGGGACCTTTCGTTCTTGCCAAAGGGCTTGTAGCAGGTTCTGTAAGTTTTGGAAGGAAGCTGAGGCTCTTGATTCCTTTTACTTTTCCTCGTGTGGAGGCTGAGCTGGGAAGACAAAGCACTGAGCAGTCTTCCTGAATCCCGCCAAGCAGACATAGTATGGAGAAGGACGTCTGGGAGGCTCTTGGCAGGAGAGGGGCCTCTGCAGCTTTGCGAGAGCTAGGTGAAGATCTCTGGAGATGAGGGGCTTTCCCTCCTGGATGGACACCCAGTGTCTGTCCCCTTCGGTTTGTTGTGACACCCAGAGCCTCCGGGAGCACAGTGAAGCTGCGCCCCGCGTCTCCCCTGCTCTTGAGGTGAACAGTGCATCCTGACGGCGGGGGTCTGCTGTGTCCCTCACTCTGCACAGCACCTCACACCTAAGCGTCACCCGCTCAGAGTTACCTCCTTGGCTCCCTGAACTCGATCTCCTCACAGCAGCCCAGCTGGGAAGCCACATCCTGCAAATCCATTTAGGAAAAGAAAAGCCTTTTAACTTAATTTCTTCCTCAGCATTGTTTATGTCCCCGATCAAAAACGTGCTCTTTTTACCCTTGCCCCATCTTCTGAATGATGTCAGATGTTGAGATGTCACCCAGCGGCAGGATTCTCGAGCTGCAGGCTGCTTAATGCTTTGGAAATGATGGAAGGCTGAGAGCCGAGCGCAGTGCGGTGGCGGGGAAAGCTCATTTCCAGGGCCCGGCATCCCCAGCTCATCTGAATTAGGGGGCCCGTGAGTTATGGCAGCCCAGTGGCCTTCGGAACAGATGGCTCCCTTGACTGCTCAAGGCAGATCCGGGAAGCGCCCTCCTGCGGCCTCTTGCATAGCAGGCTCTAAGTGCACGTAATGGGGACATCTCAGAAGACCTTCTCTCTTTTCTTACTTGGGTTAGTGAGGGGCCTTTGTGCTGAGACCTGTAACCTCTAATGGCTGTGGGCCAGATGTAGTGCTGTTTCCCTGCTGCCTTGTTACCCGAGGTTTCCCCAGCCTGGTCTGACTGCTGGAGTGTGAAGAACACCTGTGCCCCAAAGATTACCATGTTCTCATCCACACAATGGGGGTAAGAAGCACTTATCTTTGTGAGTTTTAATCAGTGTCTTAGTAAATTTGGGCTCCTGTTATAGAATACCATAGACTGGGTGGCTTATAAACAACACAAATTTATTTCTCATAGTTTTGGGGGCTGGAAGTCCAAGATAAAGGTCCGGCAGATTCAGTGTCTGGTGAGGACCTGCTTCCTGGGCCATAGCCGTCTTCCTCCTGTGTCCTCACATGGAGGAAGGGGTGTGGGAGCTCTCTGGGGTCTCTCTCATGAGGACACTAATCCCGCTCATGCCCTAATCACCCCCCAAAGGCCCCGCCTCCAAACACCATCACATTGGGAATTAGGTTTGAATTTTGGGGAGACACAAACATTCAGCCCATAACAACACGTCAGAGTACCTTGTAGGATGTACTTCCCTCAGATATAAGATGTAATGTTCACTCCATCTTGTTTATTTCTATCAGAGCCTTTATCATCCTCTGAAATTATCTTCTTTAATTTTTGTTTGTTGTTTATTGTCTGCCTTTCTCTTCCCAACACCCATCAAAATGTAACATCCAGAGGCAGGCAATTCTGGATTTCCAGCTCCTCTGGTTTAATAGCTTACGTTGTAGTAGACCCTCGCTCTCTCTGAGAACAAGTAAAAATGTCAAGCGAAAAACATCTATTTGAACACATCAGAAATGTACCAAGGCATCCGGGACTGGAGTCCTAAATACCTCAGACGGGGAACCCCAGGGGCGCGTCAGCAGCTCTTTTCCCCTCGGGGTATTTGCTGAGGGTTCAGATGCGGGTCTCAGGCAGAGGGTCCCTGCTGAGATGCACAGAAACAAGAAGAGGTTTTGGCAAGTCTTCTGGGACTGGAGAGACAAAAATTAGACATTTGAAGGGCCTGGATCAGAAAGGAAATCTGGAGAATTGAGCCTAAAACTTTGCCAGTTTTTGCTCAAGACATGTGCCAAAGTCTCAGATTTCAGGAGACCATGAAACCTTAGCATAAAGCCTTTGAAAAACAGAACACAGCCTTTGATAATCTTATAATATAAAGGAGACAAGAATTAGAGTTGAAGGTGTACCAGTGCTACTAGTACCTGGTGAAAATCCCAGGCTCTCAACTGGAGCCTCCAAAGAACAACCAGAGGTGGACAGAGCCTGACCCAAACTGTAACCCCTCCGTAAAGGGATGTGTTAGGGTCCAGATCCACACTCTTCCTGAGCAGAGGAAAGGGTAAGCCCTCTCAGGAAGAGTATGACATCATTTAGAGCTGCTACAGCTTATTATTTTTGGTGTCATACAGTCAGTAAAGTATTGTCAGGCATGCCAAGAAACAGGGCTGAAAGCCAAGAGGAAACAACCCAACAGATAAGAGGAAATTCCAATATTCAAGTCACCTCTAGGTCTTTATCAGACAAGAACGTTACAATAATTATGATTAAAATATTCAGGAAAATAGAAGAAAAGAGGAACAAAAGTAAAAGTTCAATAGAGAACTTAGAATTTAATTTTAAACAGTATCATTGTCTGGTTTTGTTAATGTATTTGGTAATGTAAGACACTATTATCAGGTGTATGGGAACTCTGTATAATTCTTGCAACTTCTTGTGAATTTCATGCTATTTTAAAATGAGAATCGATAATATAAAATAACTAAAAAAATGTGAATTCTAGAACTGAAAAGTACAATTGCTGAAATTAAGAATTCAGTAGGTAGGTTTAACATTAGATTTAAGCAGAAGAAAAGAATACAGGTCAATAGAAAACATCCAGACTGAAGCACAGAGGGGAAAAAATACGAAAATACAGAAAAGAGGTTAAGGTACGCATCAGACACAGTGAATCTAAAATAATGTAGTTGTGATTCCGGAAGTAGACGAGAACTAGGATGGGTTAGAAAATTATTTGAATATTGGATGATTTTTCCAAACTGATGAAAGGCAGCAAATCACAAATTCAAGAATCTATGAACAGGATAAATATAAAGAAACCTAGGCTCAACACAGTAAATCTATAGAAAATTAAAGACAAAATGAAAATCTTAAGAGCAAAGGAAAAATACACATCACCTTTAAAGGAGCAACAAGAAGACAAACATCTGACTTTTTCAACAGAAACAAGGGGAGACAGAAAACAATAAAACATCATTAATATTCCAAAATAACAAACAAACCCCCAAATAACCCTGTCAACCTAGAATGATGTATCTAGCAAAATTATTCTTCAAAAATTACATGAAAACATTAACAAACAGGGCTTCCCTGGCGGTGCAGTGGTTACGAATCTGCCTGCCAATTCAGGGGGCATGGGTTCGAGCCCTGGTCCGGGAAGATCCCAGATGCCGCGGAGCACCTAAGCCCGTGTGCCATGACCGCTGAGCCTGCGTTCTAGAGCCCGTGAGCCACAGCTGCTGAGCCCGCGTGCCACAACTACTGAAGCCCATGCGCCTAGAGCCTGTGCTCCGCAACAAGAGAAGCCACCACAAAGAGAAGCCCGTGCACCACAATGAAGAGTGGCTCCCGCTCGCTGCAACTAAAGAAAGCCCACGCAGCAGCAAAGACCCAACGCAGCCAAAAGTGGATAAATAAATAAAAATAAAGTTCCATATATACACTACCAAATGTAAAAACAAAACAAAACCAAAAAACATTAACAAACAAAATCTGAGAGAATTTGTAACCAGCAAAGGTTCACTAAAAAAATTACTAAAAGGATTTCTTCACACAGATGACAAATAACCCCAGATATAAGAGAGCAAATACAAGAATAAATAAAGAATGATAATATAAAGCATTAATGTGTGGATAAATATAAATAAATATTACCGGTACAAGACAATAGTAATAATGTTTTGTCCTGTGGGGTTTAAAATAAATGTAGAATTAAAATACATATCAATTAAAACATAAAATTTGGGAGGGGAGATAATAGATTTAAGACATTCTAGGGTTCTAGCATTGAAGAAAAGTGCTAGCGCTAATAATTTCCATCGGAATGTAGTTAAAGATGTATGTTGTAATCTCTAGGATAACTTCCAAAAGAAGGATAACTAATAAGCTAATAGAGGGGAAAGGCAAAATAATAAAAAGAAAATTAACCAAATAATCAAATATTAATTAAAAAGAAAAAGGCAAGAAAGGGGAGAAAAGAACATAAACGGTTCTGTCAAATAGAAATAAATAGTAATCTACAAGGATTTGCTGCATAGCACAGGGAACTATATTCAGTAACTTGTAATAACTTATAATGAATATAATCTGAAAAGGATATAACTGAATTACTTTGCTGAACTGAAACTAGCACAATATTGTAAATCAACTATACTTCACTAAAAAAGAGAAATAAGTCTAATAGATAGTAATTTACATCTTTCAGTAATTACATTCAATGTCAATGGACTAAATATTGCAAGTGAAATACTAAAATTGCCAGATGGGATATATGCTACTGTAAGAGAAGTGCCTCAAATGTAAGCTCACAGAAAGTGGGAAAATAAAAGAACGTAAAAAGGTGAAACACACAAGGATTAATATACTTATTGGCTCATATTATATACTCAATAGATAGTTGTTGGTTAGATACATGTTATTCTTATTCAAATACTGATGGTAGTGAATAACCCCAAATGTTTTCTATGGCTTTATGAAAAGGCATGTTTGATTTCAAAATTCGTGTTTAGTGACTGTATTGGTGGTCAGAGATGAACACCCCTAAGATGAAAATCTTAATGGTGATATTTTGTAAAGTTCATGATGAAAGAAAATCTTTTTTGATATTCATAGGACTGTATTGTCTACATATTCAGCTGTTAAAGCTGTCCATTTATTTATTTAGTATCATTTCTGGTCCATCTGGCATTTCTGCTTGATTACAAGCTCTGAAAGGCAAGGGTAGGTTCAGATTACTTCCAAGAGCCCTCGACTGCTAGTCTAGGACCCATGTCCATGGGTGGTGATGAGCATGGTAGATAAATAGAGAGAAAGAATGAATGAGATACCTCTGAAGGAGTGACTGGGTGCAGAAGACAGCCAGGATGGGTAAATGTTTCTTGACTTTTGCAAATATATAAAACTCAACTAAAGCCACTCTACCTTTACTTCCATACAAACATTTCATAGTAGTTAAAAATACACATCCAAGTTTGATGACTTAGTGGATGAGCTAAGTTTAAAAATTAATTTTTTAAAAGGCAGAAACTTGTATGAATATTATTATCATTACAGAGTAATTTATCCAGTGAAATTCATCTAGTAACTTACCCAGAACATTTATCAGGTAGTTTATCCTTCACAGGAGTTTCTTCATGTTCCTGCTCTTCATTCCTGATCTAGTCACATCCTTATTTATTCAGAATAACCACTGGGGTAGCGGGAGATCCTTGGAGGACGTCGAGGATTAGGACCTGAGAGTCTGGGGGATCAGGATTGAGATTCTCATGTTCAGGAAGGTGAAAACCATGGTTCTCCTCCCCTCCCATTTCACCCACCTTCTCCCACTCTCCTTCTCTCCAGACCGTTCTCTCTTTTCATTTTTTCAATGTTTACACAACTCAGGTACTGTCTTCTTTACTAAGGGCTGTTGGGATGTTTTAAGGTGAATGCTATGTAGACCAACTGCAGCTGATCATTGAGCTATTATCTATAATGGTTGCAGTAATGAATAATAGGTCATCTGTGGGTCGTGCCAGGGTGTAATTCCTTGTGCTGTTACTTTACTGATTGTTTGCAATTGGTCCTGACATGACTTTGTCTCTAAAATAGTGCAGAGCCCACACCAAACAAAGGCGCAAGGTCTGCTGTGTAAGCTCTCCTAATATCACATACTGAACAAAATGTCCTCAGTGGTTTTGAAAATTTTGTGGTTCCCGTCCTCATTCATGATGTGGGGAAGACTATAAACAGGTGCTTCTCAAACTTTAATTGGCATACCATGCAACTCACCTGCGGACCTTCCTAACTGCAGGCTCTGTAGATTCTGCAGCTCTGCGTGTGTGAGTTGAGATTCCCCAGTTCTAATAAGTTTCCAGGTAATGCAGATGGTGCTGGTCTTCAGACCACAATTTAAGTAGGAAGTCTAAGAGAAGGGAGGAAAGTAAGACATGATGGTGTAGCCCTTCAGCCAGGTTGTTTCAGGACTCCTGTCTTTTTTTAAGGATTAAAGACAGTAATTTTTTTTCTTCCTTAAAATTTTTTTCTGATTATAAAACAACATGATTATTGTGTAAAGTTTGAGAAATGTGAAAGTACTGTGCATAAACTAAGATCATTTATCATTCCAGTCGATCAGTCAGTCAGTCAGTCAGACCAGTGACTCCTAGTCCTGACTGCACAAGAGAATCAAATGGAGAACGTTACAAAATACCATTCCCGATGCCCACCCAGCAGGCATTAAATTAGAGCCTCTGTGTAGGGGACTTGGCATCTTTTAAAAATCTTTCCATGGTGCATACAGCATTTAGAACAGTGAATATAGACCCCCTCTCTGGAAAAGTTCATACACATGGTATTTTTGCATGCAATTTCTGGAGTTCAAGGACCCTCAGAAGGCAATATATGAAAATTTAAGAGCCTGTGCTTCAAAAGAAAAATCTCTTAAGGAAATGACACAGGGCATCCCCACCCCCAATATATTTCTATTATGGACTGAATTGCTTCTCCCTGAATTCCATATGTTGAAGCCTCAAACCTCTAAGTGACTGCATTTGGAGATAACTGCCTTTACAGAGTTAATTAGGTTAAATGATGTCACAAGGGGGGACCTGATTCCCACAGGGCTGGTGTCCCTATAAGAAGAGGACGAGACCCCAGAAGGGTGTAGGCACAGAGGAAAGGTGGCCACCTGTGAGCCGCACTGAAAGGCCTCAGGAGAAATACAACCCACCAGCACCTTGATCTTGGACTTCCAGCCTCCAGAACCATGAGGAAATAAACTTCTGTTGTTGAAGGCACCTGGTCTGTGGTGATTTGTTACAGTAGCACTAGGAAACTAAGATTTGGTCCCTACAAATGGGGTGCTGCTGCAACGAACACCTGCAAGTGAGGAAGTGGCCTTGGGACTGGGTGATGGGTAGAGGCTGGGCGAGTTCTGAGGCACAAACTTAGAGAAAGCCAAGATTGCCTTGAAGAGGTTATCAGAGGGATGTGGGACCTGAAAGGTGATTCTGGTGATGTCTCAGAAGCAAATGAGGAACTTGGCATTGGGAATTGGAGGAAGGGCGATCCATATTGTAAAGTGTCAAAGACCTTGGGCCAAATTGTTTTCTAGTGTTTTTGTAGGAAGTAGATATTGTAATTGATGAACTTAGATGTTTCACTGAGGAGATTGCTAAGCAGAATGTTTCAAATTATGGTTATAGAAATTCAAAGATGCAAAAGCACTTACACTAAATGGCCTACAAATAAATAGTGACTTCTTTAGCGTGCTTTAGAATTACTCCTGTGGACCCACACTTTACCCCGATTCTGCTGGCGTGTCTTACTTCTGCTGGCCCAAGCAGAGCCGAATCTAGAGTCCTTGTTTGCCTGGCCATCTGTCGGGTAGATATGGAGGGGAAGTTGAAGACAGCATTCCGTGAAAACTGTTTCCTCAAACTCCCCATCTAGTTTCAGGATTTGATTGGTGTGTCACAGTGGTTCCCAAACTCTGAGCCGAGGCACCCTGGGGTGCTGCAGCCAGGGACACTGCAGTTTATTTGAAATTTCGGAGGAAAATACTTGGACATCTATCAGATGCTGTAAAAACTCCTGGTTCAAGGTAGTTCACAGGTTCAGTAGCATGTTACATTCATTTTGGTGATTTCGTATCTTTGCAAGCCTTGTTTTTTGGTGTTTACGTGATTAAAAAACCACAAGTATTGTATCCAAATCATTGTGGCATGAAGGCACGTGGTAATGCATGTGGTTGCATCCAATCTGATTCTGATCTGGTTCAAGGTTTGAGAAGTTGTGTGGTGCCCCAGGGGTGCATGTGTGCCATTAGTAAGAATGAAATAAAAGTATATTGTCTTTCAGTTTAACTGTTTTTTAAACAGCTAAGTTATGAGGAAACAACTTATCCATTTGTCTGCTGGTAACTAGTTAATGAATGAAGCATGGGGTTTCCCCTTTGTTTTGTATCGTTGTTGTTGGCATGGGACATTGTGAAAAAGACACCGTGACACTAAGGGTGATGTGGACTGAGAGTGTGGACTGCGGTGTGGTGGTTCATCCGGACCTGTGCTCCCTCTGTGGGAAGCAGCCACCTGTCAAGTAAGGTCCGGTTACCCCAAGACCACCATGGTCTGAGGAAGCCGCATAGAGCCATGTGGAGAAGCTGCGCAGAGGGAGAACGATGCCCAGTGAACCTTAGGGGTTCCGGTCCTCTGTGCTAAGGACAGAGTGAGGAGAGGCTGACATAGCTCCGTCGCCCTCTGACTGCGGCCAAGTGAGAGGTTCACCCACGACAGCTACGCAGGTGAATCCACACACCCTCAGACAGTGAGAGAGAAGAGTACATTAAGTCACTGAGCTGTGGGATAATTGTTTATAAGCTTTACTTTTGAGGGGAAGGTGCAGAGGTTCCCATACACGCCCTGCCCCACACATGCACAGCCTCCCCCATTGTCAGCATCCCCACCAGATGGAGTATTTGTCACACTGATGAGCAGACACTGGCGCATCATAGTCACTGCAAGTCTATATAGTTACGTCTTGGTGTTGTATATTCTATACGTTTGGACAAACGTATAATGGATAAATGCTTGGATAAATGTGTAATAACATGGGTCACTATGGTATCATTCTTCTTCGTGGTATTATTTTCACAGACCTGAAAATCTCTGTGCTCCACCTGTTCACCCCTTTCCCTCCCCAAACTCCTGGCAATCACTAATCTACTTACTGTTTCCTTAGTTTTGCCTTTTCTAGAATGCCATTAGTTGGAATCACACAGTATGTAGACTTTTCAGACTGACCTCTTCCACTTAGTAATATGCATTTAAGGTTCCTCCCTGTCTTTTCATGGCTGTATAGCTCATTTCTTTTTAGTGCTGAATGACAGTCCATTGTCTGGATGTACCATAGTTTATTTCTTCATTCACCTACTGAAGGGCATCTTGGTTGCTTCTTAGTTTTGGCAGTTTTGAATAAAGCTGTTATAAATATCCATTGCAAGTTTTTGTGTGGCTATAATTTTCAACTCCTGTGGGTAAATGCTGAGGAGCGTGACTGCTGGATCATATGGTATGAGTATGTTTGGTTTTGTAAGAAACCTGCAAACTGTCTTCCAAAGTGTTGGTACCACTTTGTGTTCCCACCAGCAATAAATGAGAGTTTCTGTTGCCCCACGTCCTCGTCAGCATTTGGTGTTGTCAGTGTTCTGGATTTTGGCCATTCTAATAGGTGTGTAGTGGTATCTCATAGCTTTTAAAATTTGTATTTCTCTGATACCATACCACATGGAGCATCTTTTCATATGCTTATTTGTTATCTGTACATCTTATTCGGTGAGGTGTCTGTTAAGGTCTTTGGCTCGTTTTTAAATCTGGTTGTTTGCTATTTTATTGTTGGGTTTTAAGAGTTCTTTGTATATTTCTGACATCAGAGGTGTCTTTTGGAAATATTTTCTCCTGTCTGTGGTTTATCTTCTCTTGACAGTGTCCTTTGCAGAGCAGGGGTGTTTAATTTTAGGGAAGTCCCGCTTATCAATGATTTCTTTCACGAATCATGACTTCGGTGTTGTTTCTAAAAAGTCATCACCATACCCAAAGTCACTGAGGTTTTCTCCTATGTTATGTTCCAGGAGTTTTCTGGTTTTTACCACATTGCTATAATGACTGTAGCTTTATGGTAAATCTTGAAGTCGGGTAGTTTATAAAGCAGAAGTTGATAACTGGAACAGAATTTGGTACCTAGAAGTGAGGTGCTGCTATAACATAAGCTGAAAGAATGTGGCATTTGCTTTTGGACAAGTGATTGAGGTGGAAGTTGGAATAGCCACAAAAATTCTGTTAGCAAAATCTGGAAAGACTTCAACGAGACCATTGGTGAGGGCTTGAAAGACAGAGAAGAAAATGTTGCCGGAGGTTAGAGCAAAAGGAGCACTTGTTTTATATATGTATTACATATATGGTAGAAATTTTGATGGCACCATCAGCTGTGATAATGTGGAAGAGAGAGAGTACCCAGTGAACTCATGGATCTGGCCAGAGAGATTTGCAGGCAGAATGTAAAAGGTGCCAACTGGCTGCTTCTAGCTGCCTGTTACAAAGTATGAGTGGAGAGGAGCTGAAGAAGGAACCATGTAGTTTCAAGCAGAATTTCTAAGAAATGGAAATGAACCCTGGCTTACTAGGTTCAAAAATACAATTATTTCTCATCCTCAGTCTCTCCCAGCAAAAGCTTCTCAAACTAGAAGTGCCCTCAGGGAAGAGATTAAAATCTAGGGCATTATGAATAAATTATGGTGTCAGAGTAAAAGTATCAAAGCTATAAGACCTTTTGTTGAGACTTCATGAAGAGTTAAGGGCATGCATACTAGTAAGGCTTCTAAGAATATTAAATCTGTGTCTCTTAGACTAGATTTGCCAGAAAAAATCTGAAGGGACTACCTTGTAGACCCTTTAAACCAGACAAAAGGCATCTGAGGACCTTAAGAGCCATTCCACAGTATCTGGGCTCTGAGACCAATGGATGAAAGAGAAAAGGGACCGTCTCAGAAAGAAAAAGTGGCTATGGCTTTTGCATCAGTGAATGGCTTATAATTTGATATACAGGAAGACTACAGATTTTTTAAAGGAATTACATCAGCTGGGGCTAACAGGAACAGAGACAGTATAGAAAAGGTCTTTAGACTGTCATTCTTCTATGAGCAGGAGGAAAATGAAGAGGCTTCAGTTTAAAACTAGGACCATTTCTTATGGAAAGAAAAGAAAATTCAAGGTATGAACCAAAAGCCCCGAGGAAAGAATGAGAATCATTTTGTGGGAACAGGGCTGGGCCCTAACCGAGGAACTAGCAACATGTGTCCAACAGCATTTCAGAATTGCTGTGAAACAGTGACTGCTGTGTACCACTGTCTTCTCTTCCATCGGAGCAATAGGGTATGTTGCAGTTATCCCGTGCCTGTCTCACGGGTACGTGTCAGGGCTGGGTGGGTCGGTGGGCAGAACACTATTTATTTCATAGGAGTCAGATCAAAACAAAATGCACTCAAGGAGCTGTTCCAAAGGAGGCTCCTTTGTACCCGAACCTAACTTAGATGTTATGATCCTGGGCTTTGAGCTGTTTCTGTAGTGGGATAAACGTTTATTGGCCTTGGGAGGGGGCGAGTATATTTTTCATGAAGGAGGGCCGAAATATTGGGGCCCGAGGCTGGACTGTGATTGTTATCGGCAGAGATGCTGACGGTCACCTCGTCACCGCCTTCCTTTCCTGTGTGCCTGCCTTTAGGCGGGCCTTGAGGCGGAGTCTGCTCCCATACTCCCTTGAGCTTGTACTGGCCTTAGTGACTTGCTTAACTGATAGGATGTGCTCGAAGTGACATCCTGGGACTCCTGAGGTCACACCAGGAGAAGACTTGCAGCTTCTGCTCGAGCCTCTTAGAAGACTTGCTCTTGGAACACATGGAAGAATTCAGGCCCGACATGACAGGTTTGATTCCCCTAAGATGGCCAGGCTGTAAAGAAGAAAAAGCCACACACGGAGAGGCTGCACAGAGAGAGAGCTTCTCAGTCAGTTCCAGCTGTTCAAGCATCCCCACCAGGCAGCAGACACATGAGTGACAAGGTCTCACATGACTGCAGCCTCAACCATCAGTCTGATGGACCTCAGGTGAGAACTCACAAGCTGAGCCTGTCAAACCCCAGAGGCAAGAGAGATGGTAACGCCTTGTTGTGTGAAGGTGCTAAACTTTGTGGTGCTTTCCTACAGAGCAGCAGATAGCTGGTGTGATTGGTAGCATCTCATTTTTCTTACTGGCATGTCTGTGAGGGCTCTGCCTTTACAAAACTGTGTGGCCGTTGAGGCCACATTGAATTACTTAGATGCCTAGTCCTAAAGGTCGGATCACTGGATATTTGATGTGTCTTTCTCGAAGAGGCAGTGGAAAAAGACCTGGTTTCCAATCCTAGTTCTACCACACAGTAGCTGTATCTTTGTGCAGGTCAGTATTTAAATGCTTTGGGCCTCGATTTCCTCATCTGTAAAATGGGACTAACGTTTTTCCTTTCCTACCTTACAAAATTATGATAAAAAGTTGAAGTAGATACTGTTTTGAAAATTCCACCCCCCCAAAAAAAAAACTATACAGCATAGCATTAATCAAATGTAAGGGTTTCTGGAATGAGTCTGTTTGTAGGAAAGAAATTTGGTCTTGATGGAATGATCAAGTTGAGTGGGACAGAAGTGTCCAGTCAATGGAAGCCATGGTCCAAGTCCTGAAAAATCTGTCCTGGAGATAAATGTACAAACTTGGGGATCCTAGTGTCGTATGGCCAGGGAATGGTGGTCAGAGGCCGAAACATACAATGGGAGATTGTATTTGTTTTCTATTTCTGTTTGACAAATTACCCCAAAATTGAATGGTTCAAAACAGTATACATTTATTATGTCACACTGTTTCTGCAAGTCGGGAGTCCTGGAGTGGCTTAGCTGGTGTCTGCAGTTGGAGTCTCTCTGGGACATGGCAGTCAGGCTGTTGTCATCTGAAGGCTTGATCGGGGCTAGAGATCTATTTCCAAGATGGCTTATTCCCATACTCTGTTCATAGGAGGCCTCCGTTCCTTGCCTCATGGAACCCCTCTCCTTACTGTTGCTTCACGAGTGTCCTCACAGCATGGCAGCTGGATTCCCCCAGAGCGAGTGATCTGAGAGAGCAAAGCAGGAGTCCCCCCTGGCATGGCTGCCATACCCTCCTGGTTCACACAGGCCAGCCCCGTTCCTTCAGGAGGGGAGAGGACCACATGAGGATGTGAATGCTAGGGGTGGGCTCACTCTGGAGGTGGGCCACCACAAAAGCATGGAGTGCACAAAGTAAGGGAAGAGGAAGATGGTGAGGAGGTGAACAAGAGAGGCAGGAGATGTGGTTCCATCGTGATGCCGTGAAATCAGAGTGACAGTCAGCTCACGGGGAAGAAGTCAGCCAGCAGAGTGGCATCGAGAGAGTTGGTGAAGCGGGCGGATTGGTGACTTTCCCCGTATCTTCTGTCTTCCAGCACGACTATTTCATGAGGTCTCTGATTCTTGTGACTCACATACATCTGGGAACTGGGCTCACTTGCACAGAATCAGTTCTCTCCCCAGTGTCCTGACACCATCACGAGGGTTTAGACATTCCGCCAGCAGGGGTAGGACTTGTGTGCAGCCTTGGGCTTGTCTGACCCCAGAGCCCTTGTTCACTCCACTCCATTATGTTACCTCCAGGACTGAGGGAAGCCCTAGTGTCCTAACCTTCGGTGCCCTTGCCCCTCTGAGCTTAATCGCAGGGGCTGGAATTCTATGATTCCATGTTGGGATCATAGCCTTCTTGGTCATTTTTTCTGCCTGTGATCACCTTATTGTGTGTTTCTACCTCGTTGGCTTCCATCTCCTCTCATGTCTGAGCCTCATACTTCTTCATTTATCTTTTCCCCTGTTGTTATTTGTCTCTGTTAACAGGGTTATTTATCCCCATAAAGCATTTTGAGAGACAGGGACCAAAGGATGCTGGCGCTGAGTCATGGGCTGTTTAAGACACTTGGTGGGAAACTGGGTGCAGAGACACCTCTTCATCTGATTGGAGTCAAAGCTGGGTGACGTGAAGGAAGGGTGAACTTTAGACTTCCTTTTCCATGAGGAGACAGAGCTTAGACAGGAAGAAATTCGAGCAGCAGGCGGGTAATAAAAATTCCTAAATTTTTAGTGCTGAGTTGAGAATGTAGGCTTGTGATTGGCAGCACTCTGACTTGCATCCTATCAAGCTTTCTATCCATTTTACAGAAAAGGGGGGAAAGGAGTGGGTGAGATACATTTTTGGATGGTCATTGGGACCCCGAATCCCAGGAAGCATGGCTCTGTGCCTGCGAACTATCTCCTCAACCTTGCCGCTTCTCCTACCTATACCCACCCCACCCCCTGCCAATCCTGATTGAACAAATACACACATACCTACAGAGTCACACATGGAAAGTTATTTCTGGTCAGTTTGTTTTGGTTTCTTGACGTCCTTCGTCCTTCATCTCTCCGCACATCCATTGTTGAGTGGGACATGACCTTTTCCTGGAGAAAGGCAGTGCAGGTCTTGGCCTTCTGAGAGGTTGGTGGATTTCACGTTTGACGTGGCATCTGGAAGAAATAAAGGAGCTTTAGATATGAGCTGTCAGGGCTTTATTGGAGCATCAGCATTTCATGGGTTTCTTTACGGCAGTATTAAATGAGTTGACATGCCATAAACTGTCCCACATGTTGGCTTAGGGGTGGGGAGCTGCTGAGAGGTACAGAAAGCCAATGCTGAACACAGGCCAGCTGTCGGGTTCCTGAATCGCCAACCCTCTGGGACGGAAGTCAGGCTGCTTCTCGTTCACTCTGTACCCGGGGTTGAGCGGGTCTGTACGTATTAGAAAGCAGACCATCTGGGTGGCTACAGCTCCTACTCAAAGGGAATGGGTGTCAGGGCCCTTTGAGAAACTATGGACATGGGCTACCGAGGGCTCTCCGTTCCTGGAGATTGCTACGAATCGTGCAGGTCCCTCAGATGTTTTGTAACTCTTGTGATGGAGGATTCTGTCTGGGGGCCGAGGACCAGATTGGTCACTTTGGTTAGCACCAGGGTGGTGACCTGCCCACTCAGGAAGTCTCTGTCCCCACTCCTCCCTTTCCCCATGTGGGGTGCCTCATCCGAGGGCAGTGGCTGTGTGGGAATCAGACAGTCCGGCCCTGCCCCACTCGTCTGGCATTTTGACAGAAGTGGGAATTATACCCTTTGCCACTCGAGGGCTGTGGAGATTTGAGTGTGTCCTAGCAGCAGGCTGGCTTTGCTCGCATTCTGATTGGATGCAGGAAGTTGGATGGGAAGGGCTCTTGGGGATAGGGTTAATTTCTAATGATGCACACCGACCAGAAGGGAGCTCTCGCCAGACAGGCCCACAGTCCTGGGCCCCCAGCCTTCAGACCGTGTAGCTCTTCCTGCTGAGAGCTTCTTGACACAGCCCAGCACTGCTGGCTGCATAGTGACCCGGGAGGGAGCGGCTTGGGGGGAGGAGTTCCCGTCCACAGGCCCCACCTGGGCACCTCACCTGGGCCCAGTGGTTGTGCGTGAGGGTGAGATGGAGGGCCATTGTGGAGGCTCAGACCCCTCCCCGTCATGTCAGGGTGATCAGCTGTGTCTGGACCCTGGAAGAGCTTGAAGCCTTTAACATGAGGTGTGTGGAGCTCCTGCTGGCGTGTCAAGCTCCCGAGGGAACGGTCATCTCTGCTGAGGACATCCGACAAGCAGGTGTAGGGAGGGCAGCCAGGAGGCCTGACCATCAGATCAGCACAAAGCGCGGAAGCCCAGGCTGCTGGATCGCGCCCGGCCACCTACAGGCTCTGTGTCTGCCAAAAAAGGCCTCTTGCTGATGAAACTTTATTTCTCTGTATTCAGGAATGAGGTCCACCTGCTGTGTTGTATTTATTCGTTTGTTGATTTACTCTCATTGTTTTAGGGAGGTAGAGCTGACTTAGACTATTTTATTGGTTGCAGGTGTACAGCACTGAGATTCTGTATTTATAAAGCCTGGCACGTCCCTTCTTGTATCACGGAGGTTGGGACAGTCAAGACACCCCGATGGAGAGGGGGCAGTGGGGCCACGGGGAGGGCCAGTGTGGACCTCAGCTGCGCTCGGTGCCTTCCCCTCACACCGCCACGGCCCTGGTTGGAGAGCAGGAGGCCAGCCGTGGGGGGCTCGTTTCCCTTTGTTAGAGGCCAGCCTCTAACGGAGGCTGTTAGAATTTGCACTTGTGTCTGCTCAGTCTGACGGGGGCCGGCCCTGGTTTTATTCCCTGACTGCTCTGCTTGCCAGAAGGGCCATCTTTGATATCCAGCATCACAGGTGTCTTCCATGCAGCAGATGAAATGGATACTTTTCTCCTTTCTTCAGTGCACGGCGAGGGGGCAGGATTTGGTCTTCACGACATTTCCAGCTTCCTCAGGGTGTGTGATTTTACACAAGCCCACTGAAGTATATGTGAGCAGGTGTTCGCATGTGGACACGGATGCCTCCTCTTGAGGGGCAGGTGGTGCCGTGGGTATCGCGTGGACACTGGCGCACCTGCCTGGTTTGAATATGGGTTCCTCCACTAACCAGCTTTGTGCCTCAGTTTCCTCATCTGTGAAATGGGGTTAAATTTAGCTCTTATTACTTTATCATTTCCTCTTCCTTTGCTGCACACACATGGGCTTTAAAATAGGAACTGTTGGCATCTCAAACCCAGGACACATTCTCTGCTGAATTTCCAGTACTTGGGAGTTTGTGCTTTTGACCCGTTCTCCCTTGGGTCAGGGTTCCCTGGTGTGGGGAGCTGAGAGCCTTCTGACTGGGGTACATCTGTGTTTATTCTCCTCCCCAGCCACCTCCACACCCACGTCGCCCCAGCTTCTGTTACCTGCCTTGTCCTCGACAAGGGGGAGCAAGAAGGGAAATGAACGTCTGACCAGGTCCTCTGCCCTTTGATAAAGTTCAAGTTTATATGCAGATGTGTTAGGGAGGTGCTGTAATATACTGGTCTTCCTCAGCTTCTGGATGCTTTCGTATGCGAATCCGATGGGATATTTATAAGCGAGGAATGCCCGCCCATCAGTGGAAATCTACAGTTCATTTCATTGTGCCCACTTGCCCCTTGGCAGCACCATCTTCAACCTGCTGGTTATTTTTGCACTTGAAAGGCACTGTGAAATCGATAATGATCACAAAACACTCAAAAGTGAGGCAACTGTGGAGTTGATAGATTTATACCAGGGGAAGTTTGTAAGTTGAAGCTTCCTTCTGTGTAAGTTAATGACTGTGTTCATATGTGAGCGAGGCTTGGCTCTACTCAGCGGGCTCACTTTTGCTGACCAGCGAGATCAGAAACTTCAGGCTGTAGTTGAAGAAGCGAGGTCTCAGGTGTGCTCGTGCCCTGGGCGGGGGCCCTGGGGGGTGAGGAGGGGCTGAAGTCCAGCCTGTCCTCCACTTGGCAAACCACGGGGGCTGGCTCCAGGCCCATCAGCCAGAGGAAGTGGCGTCTGTCCAGAAGAGACACCTGTTTCCAATTGGCATTTTTTCCTAATTTGCAGAAATGCTAAAAATGGCCCTTAGCAAGTATGGGTTCAAGTCCCAGCAAATGAGTAGTTAACACCTCGAACTTGGGAAAGTCAGTCTTCTGACTGGCACAGCCCTGTCTGTGGCTTGTGTTTCGGGGATGCTGTGAGAAGTGAAATAAGATGTCTACCCCACAGGACACGCTCTGAACCCCTGTCTACACCCGTATCCACGTGGGGCTCTGGTGAGGCCCTGGGAGCCCAGACATGAACCAGACGAAGCCACTCTGCTGGCCTCCAGAACACACCCGCTGACGGGCCCCACGGCCTTGAGGCTCCCCACATCCACGGCTGGAGCTGGTGTCTTTCTCCCCGCCCCACTCCTCTCCGCGGGTCCATGCCTCACAGACGGGTACCATGTCGGCCAAGCGCCCGAGTCAGACACGCGAGACCCAATCTCAGTCTCCCTGTGCTCAGTCATGCAGGCCTGTGACCTCTTTCTCCTTCATGTTGATATTTCTTCTACACAACTGTCGCCGCTTTTGTTCAAGCTCTCATCTCTTCTTGCAGAAGTGAGGGTGTTGAAGAGGATGGTGATGGTGACATTGATTTGTTCCCGCAGTGGATGTTTACCAAGCACCCATTACGTGCCAAACCCATTTTCCGTCAAAACGTTCTCCGTACCCATACCCAAGATCGTCTATCATCAGGAAAATGCAAATTAAAACCACAGTGAGACACAGCTACATCCTTATCACTTTGCCTAAAAACAAAGATGAACTGACAATTCCAAGTGCTGGCGAGGTTGCAGAGCTACTGGAACTGTCACACATTTTTGGCAGAAATGTAAAAGAGCACAGTTACTTTAGAAAAGAGCTTGGCATTTATTATTTTATAAAATTAAACAGGAATTTACAATGCAACCTGACAATCCTACTCCTAGGTATTTGCCCAAGATATGTTCACATAAAACCTGTATGTGAATATTTATAGTCGCTTTACTTATAGTCTCCAAAAAATGTCCTTCAGCTGGGGAATGAATAAATAAATGGTGTTATATCCACGCCACGGAGCACTACTCAGCAGTGAAGAGGAAGGAACTATTGCTACAGGCAACAGCATGGACGCATCTCAGGTGCGTTGTGCTGAGCAAAAGAAGCCAGTGCAAACACCCCTGACTCTGCCGTGCCGTCCACATGGCTTTCTGGGAAAGGCAAAGCTGTAGGGACAGAGAACAGATCCATGATGCCTGGGGCATCCCCTGACTCTGCCGTGCCGTCCACATGGCTTTCTGGGAAAGGCAAAGCTGTAGGGACAGAGAACAGATCCATGATGCCTGGGGCATCCCCTGACTCTGCCGTGCCGTCCACATGGCTTTCTGGGAAAGGCAAAGCTGTAGGGACAGAGAACAGATCCATGATGCCTGGGGCGGGGTGAGGGCTTGGTTAGAAAGGGGGTGGAGGATGCACCAGGTCTGCCGGGTTGTTGTGTTAACCCCCTGCAGCCTCACCGCTGACCTGCCAGTTTTTGCTCCCTGCCCATTGGAGTCTCACTTCCTCCTGGCTGCTGGCAGGACCTTGGGAAACTCAAATCCAAGTGAGGAGTCCAGTGGTGAAGTCTCTCAGAGGCTCACTGTTGTTTTCAATATTCTTATACCTCAGTGGGTGCTATTCGGTGCCTGAGCTTTTAGGGCACGAGGCCCCTCCCAGACTTGCCCTGCTGGCCCCCTGCCTTCCTCTCCCATTCATCCTCCTCATAGGCTCTTTAGCTGTTCAGAAATCCTTGAAGCTTATGTGCTTCAGCACTTCTGAGACCCCATGGTGCCCTCCCTTTGTTAGGACCCGTCAGTCCTCTATTTCTCAGTCTAAGCGGCTCCTACTCTTCTGTTGAAAGCCCGCTGGAGCGCTTCCTCCTCCAGGAAGGCATCTAGTCCTGCTGCAGCTGCTTCATTCACACTTCACACAGTCAGGAGTCTGCCTGCCTAGACTCTGAATTCCTGAAGCCAGGGACTGTGTCTCTGTACCCCTGACCCCTGACACAGTCCTGGGGACAGGCGAGACACACAATAAATATGTTTTGAGCAGAATTGCTTTCTAATTGTAAACTGCAATTATTGTCTTAGAGTTAAGCCTCTTACCATCTCAGCATAGAAACACGTATGCGATGCGATGCATCTGTTCTAATTTATTTGGATCCACTAGGGTCTTTTCTCATATCCTTGTGACCAGTGACTTATGACCAGGGGCTGAGGGGGAGAGTGAGAGCAGGTGGGGGTATGAGATCACGTACAGGGGCTTCCCTGGGACCATCAAGTTCTGGTCCCACGTGTGTTAATCTCAGGTGGGAAAGATGAATGCTAGTGACAAAGATTCCTTGCTTTTTGGAAAATATGGCTGTTAAAGAATGCTTGACCTTGGGACTTCCCTGGTGGCACAATGGTTAGGAATTTGCCTGCCAACGCAGGGGACATGGGTTCAAGCCCTGGTCCGGGAAGATCCCACGTGCCGTGGAGCAACTAAGCCCGTGCGCCACAACTACTGAGCCCACGTGCCGCAACTACTGAGCCCGCACGCCTAGAGCCCATGCTCCACAACAAGAGAAGCCACCGCAATGAGAAGCCCACGCACTGCAACGAAGAGGAGCCCCCGGTCACCGCAACTAGAGAAAGACTGCACGCAGCAACGAAGACCCAACGCAGCCAATCAATCAATCAATCAATCAATCAATCAATCAAAAAAAGAATGCTCAACGTGCATGGAGCATGTGGTATGAACCAGAGCGGCTAAGGGTGCAGAGGTTTGCCAGAGAGGTGATTAGGTGGTCAGTCATCTGTCTCAACGTGGGCCAACTGGCATCCGTGAGGCTGCTTTGTGGTTAACGAGGACGAGGCCTACAGCCCCGGGACCTCCACATCAGCAGCAGGGATAACTCTTAGGTGGACTTTGGCTCTGCGAGTGATCAGAAGGCCTGGAGGGACGCACCAGTGGGTCTGAGCTGTGTAATTCCCTTAACTGCCCTGGCTGACCTTGTTATTAAGAACTCCTAACTCCCTAGTCTTGTTGGCCAGAAAATCACTCTTGCTTCACATGCAGACATACATCTGCATGTGTGTCTTTCATCTTGGTCTCTCGTGGTCCTAAGTTCTATTTAACAAAAGCGGATCTACAAACGTGGAGGGCCTTTTGACATTCTTAGAGTCAACATCCATCACCGATATTACAAGATAAGATCTCCGAGAGCACGCATCTCTGGGAGGGAGAGCCTGAGGAAGGCTGGCGGGCAGGGGGCTCAGTTCCCAGCTCGCCTGTAGAGAAGCCTCCTCTGTAAGCCCCCCTTCCCTCCGCCCGGGGCTCCTGCAGAGGCAGCGGGCTCCTGATCGCCCGTGGAGCTCCTGCGATGCGCGCCCCTGACCGCCATGCTGGAAATGTCAGCCCCAGATGGTCTGCTGCTTACGTTCTCTCAAAACAGCTGAGAGCCCCTGCCAACCGCGCTGTGGAAGGGAAAAGACAATTTTTCAAAATGCTGGTTAACAGAGCGACATGTACTTGAGCTGGAAGCAGATTTTTTTTCCTCCTCCCTCCATCCGCTTGCTGCCAAACAACCTATGGTGATTCAAACTTGAGAAAGAAGCTACTGGCTTTACCGAGAGACAGTACTTCAGCAGAAGGGGACAGACGACGTGGTGGCCAAAGGGTGAAGCAGCCCCCAGGGGGTGTCAGAGGCTTCCCCCCGCCCATTCCTCCAACGCTCGAGCCTCTGACAGGTCAGCATCTGCTTGCCAGCCTGGGATGCTGCTGCCCGTCCTGGGTGGGCTCAAAGCCCAGCAAGTCTGCTGGGACTCTCTTTAGGCGCCCTTGTCTGGCCTGCGGTGTCCACTCCAGGGACTGGAGATCCAGAGATGCCCCGTGACCTCCTGTGAAATGCACTGAAACCCCAGGAGCCAAGGGTGTGATCAGGTGAGGGCTGGAAAACTGAAAGCACGTTTGTTCTTTTTGTTCCTGGTGCTAAGCCTCCTCTTGGTTCCCTGACAAGCCAGGAGGCCTGATCCAGCAGCGTCAGCCCGTCCTGCAATGAGGCAACCAGCTGGCCCATGTTTGCTTGAGGAGATCAGAAGCCTGAAGGCTAAGTAGTAACTGACTCCAGGCCGTTGTCTTGGATCCTACCTGAACACTGGTGCTTCTCATGGTGCCAGGTGTCTGCATTCCATCCCCTGTCCTGAGAGTTGGCGAATTTCACCGTCCACTGTTCCTGATCTGCATGTGTCAGGGTCTCCAAGTACAGTCATGTCGAGGGGAGCTTAAGAGCCTTCAATTCTGAACCCACTGTCTCATTTTAGTTTTAACTGAGCCCATCAAATAGGCAGCAAAAACAAGAGAAGAGCAGAAACCTAGGAGAGATCCCCCAAACTCGCCCTGGATCTTTCTCTGGATGGTAAAGAAAAATGGCCATGTTTGGATAAGATGGTTAATGTAAACCTGTGGAACTTGGTGTTTCCTCCCCTGAAGCCTTCCAAGTTTGGATCTCTGGGCCAGAAGTGCCCACTGTGAACTCGAAGCAGGAGCTGTAGACTCTACAGAGCCCTGGTCCTCACCACCCCCGTCAGGCGCTGCATGCCAGGCTTCTCCTGGTCAGCACGTCATGGGCACACCTCCACTCTTGAGGGCCCTCAGGGACTGCAGCCGAGCACCCTTGGACTGAGGGTTCTCGCCTTCCTGCCCTGGGTGCTTATGCAAGAGGGCAGTCATTTAGTGGCCTCTCTGCGGGTGGTCTTCTCCCTCCCCTGAAGGATCCAGGAGGCTGCCCGTGTTTCTTCTGAAGCTCCAGCCCCACCTCTTCTGTTCATGCAGAGGTTTCTGGCTCTAGCCCCTTCCTTCCCAGTGGGCTCAGGCGGCCTTTTTGCAGTGTCCTCGGCACACATAGAGGCACTGTTTGCCTATCGATCCATCATCGGCCAGCAGTTGTGGGTGGGAGGTAGGTGGACCTGGCACCTTAGGAGCTACACGGCATCTGGACAGCTGGGTTACTTTCCCAAACCCCACTGGGACCTGCAGGAGCCAGGGTGGCTGATGTCGCATTAACTTTGAGGGCATGGAGTCAGACATGACAGACCTGAGCTTACTGGGACTTCCAGGGCCCAGATTTATCACCGTCCCAGGACCTCCATAATAACCTTCTATCTTTACACATAGGCTCTTAGTTTCTACTCTGCCAATGGGCATTTATTTACATTTTGCTTCCTTAAGCATCCCTTCAGCACTGTGGCTGTAATGCTCTAACACACACAGGCACACAAGCATATTTATAAGTACATTCTTTTAGTTTTTAAAACTCAATTGCAGACTCTCTAGCAATACTTTTTTATCTTCTTACTGAAGATATGTCTAGCAAAATTTACTCAAAGCACATATATTAAAAGCAGGTATTATCTTTGCCTTTAAGAAACATTCAAAAAAAAAAAAAAGAAAGAAACATTTAACGACCCAGAAATAATTTCCACTTCTAGATTTCTAGGTATACTCTCAAGAGAAATAAAGACATATACCCCCTCAAAAAATCATACAGGAAGGTTCATGGAAGCATTATTCATTATAACCAAAAAGTGGAAACAGTCCAAATGTCCATAACTGATGAATGGATAAATAAAATGCAGTACCTCCATTCGGTGGAATATTATTTGGTCATAAAAATGAGTGAAGTACCAATATATTCTGTAAGATAGATGAGCTTCAAAAACCTTATACTGAGTGAAAGGAGCCAGACACAAAAGACCATATAAAGTATGATTCCATTTATATGAACTCTTCAGAATCTGGAAATCTGTGGATGCTTATAGCTGCATACCGTCCCACTGATTGTACTGATGGTTGCCCCACTCTGTGAACACACAAAAGCTAGTGTGTACTTTTAATGGGTGAGTTGTATGGTACGTAGATTATATTTCAGTTATACAAAAAAAGAGAAATATTCAAACAGGAGTCGGCACAAACTTTTTCTGCCTAAAATCCAAGATGAATTCTGCTGGTTTGTTCTCCCTGAAGCACCCACACAAGGCTTCTTGTCTCTCCAGGGGGCACCCAGTCCAGAAAGGTGGTCAAAGGGAGGGTCTCCCTCCCCGGTATCCCTTTAGAGCAAAGCACAGGTGACAAGCTTAACCAGAATCAAATGTGAAGCCCTGACGCTGGAGCAAATCTCTCTCCTGACATTTGCCACTTCTTATATAACGAGTTGAGAGATTTTTATCTCCAGGTTTTACTGCACAAAAATAGCATTAATGCTGCGATAGTCTGTCCGCTGGGTTGCCTGCACTCTATTTCTTTGATGAGCTGGGAGGGGAGATGGAGACGCCTATTGGGGAGATGTGGGGGAGGAGGAGGTGCTCTTGCCAGAAACCGAGGATCGTCTCTGATACCCCACCACACTTGCCCTGGGGGTGTAACCAATCGCCAAGTTCTGGGAGCTGCCACCTGAATGTGTACTTCTCTTCACCTCCCCTGGGGCCACTCAGATCTAAGCCGCCATCCTCCTCCTCCTTCATCAGGAACATCCTCATCATCACTTTTTCCCTGAGTTACCATAACAACCTTCTGAACTGGTCCTCCTGTACCACACCAGCTTCACGCCTGATCTCACCTGCCACCTCCTCCTAATCTATATTTCAAACTGTGATCAAAGAGAACGTTTATCCATGCAAAACTGACCTTGAAATTCTTTCCAAAACGTATCCCTTCCAAATTCTTCTGGATAAAGTCCAGAGTCTCCTCACGGTTTAGAAGATCCGCCTACCTTTGTAGCTCACTCTTCCCCTGATGCTTGAACCAACCCACAGAGCTCCTTCCAAGCTCTGGACTCGCATGCGAGCCATTCCTTCTGTCCCACCCCTCCCCCAGCCTCTCCATCTCCGAATGAATCTCTCCTTGTCCCTCAAGCTTCAGTTGAGTGTTGCCTTCTCAGCAAAGCCCTAGCTCTTCCCTCCCAGCGTCATAATGTGTCCCCCTGCCAGTGCATACCTGTCTTGCCTTTGGAGCCCTCATTGCAGTGAGAGTGAATTGTTCATAGAATTATTTGTGTGGTGTCTGTCTCCATAACTACACTACACACTTCTAGAGAAGAGGAATGTGTCAGATTATCCTCAGTGCCTGACCACGTCTGGACACACAGTTTAAACTCCATCACTGTCAGAAAAGGGAGGCAAAGCAGCAATCGGGAGGAAGAGAGGGAGGACGAACGGGAAAGCTGGCAGGAAGCTGAGTCAGCAGGGCAGCCCCTCACGGACGAGGCCACTTGGTCACTGAGGCTTGCTGAGCCGGTGCCTGACCACGGGGAGCGAGAGGGGCCAGAGCGGAGCCCGAGAGCTGGTGTGAGTGGAGGTGCTGGGCGGTGGGGCGGGCGGGGCAGGACTCAACGAGGCTTCTCGCGTGTCCACGGTGTTCTGGCAGCGCCCAGGTGTATGGAAAGGGGGCCCCGAGGGTGGCAGGCAGGGGAGTGGGACGGGGGCTCAGATGGCCCTGTCCCTGGTAAGACACCCTCTGAATCTAACGAGATGGGAGGAGGTCATTCTGGCACGTGCGGCCGTTCTCTTCCAAGGAAAGCCACCATCTGTCGTCCTGCAGGTGTCTGCTCCGGGGCCGTCACTGGTGATGGTGGCTGGCGTTCTTGGGATCACAGATTTATTTTATGGCCACCTACCATGGCAGCAGAGTCAGGCCTTTCACTCCAAGTGGGGTCCCTTTCTAGGCTGCCCTGCCTCTAGCCCCCATGGGAAGTACTTGCCCTGCCCGGATGCATCCTCCACAGTAGAAACCTGGGGTCTGCCCAAGAGGCAGCCGTTGCTAGTGGCTGAAGTCAGACGTAGATTCACTTCAGTTCCAGCCCTGCCGCTCACGCTGTGACCCTGGCACTTGGAAACCGCCAGGCCTCAGGAGCCTCATTTGCAAATTGGTCACAATTGTAGTACCTACCCCGTGTGGTTATCAGAAGAATACAATGAAATGTTCCATGTAAAGCCCTTAGTGCTTGGAAGAAAATTCAATAAATATTAGATATTTTATTAGAAATTTGTCCTAGTGCCTCATTACCCTTCATGCAAAGGCCTGTTTTATTAGTAACTTATGACCTGATAGTCTCACAGCTCTACTGTGTGCCAGTTTTCTCCTGCAGTCCTTCAGGTGAGCGTGGGGAACAGATGGCCATCATCTCCTGATGGTGCCTTTGGGGACAGGTGTTCAGGAGGTCAAAGACTCGGACTTTGTCACCATGTCGACCAGTTGGCCTTTCCCTTAAGCCTCAGGTTGCTTTACCTGCTCCATCTGGTTTCTGGCAAATGTGGAAGAGGGCCATACGCCCGCCTGAACTTGGATAAGGACTCTCAGTTTTGCTGCTCAGTAGAGCTGAAACCTTGGGCAAACCACTTGATTTCCCCAAATCCCACTTGCCTCATTTGTAAAATCAGCCTCCGACCACCAACCCTTTGTTCTCTGGGTTGTTGAGAGGATTAAACAAAATCAACGTATATAGAGGCCTAGAACAGAGCCAGAAGCATAGTAGTCATGTTATACGTGCCACAGCCTCCCAAGGACTCACCCACAAGCCACCCAAAACTGTTCCAGCTTTTAGGACTCACCAGGGTATTTCTCACCTTCATCCCTTTCCTTTGTGTTATTTCCTCTTGGAGTGACTTTTAACATAATTCCACAACTTAATTTACTTCCACTTATCTTTCCAAATTTATCTCTAAGTGAAAAGATAAGCCTTAACTTGGGAGAAAATACTTGCAATTTGTATATCTGATAAAGGACTTGTATCCAGAATAAATATGGGACAGAATTCGAAAATAAGAGGATAAACAATAGAAAACAGACACAAGATTTGAATGGACGGTTCATCAAAGAAGATACGCAGATGGCAAACGACACACAAAAAGATGTTCAGTGTCATTCGTCAGCAGGGTATGCAAAGTAAACCACAGTAAGACCCCTCCACACATCTGTTAGAACAGCTCGACCGGTTAACAAGCCCAACCACAGCGAGTGTTGACAAGGATGTGGAGCCACTGGAATGCTCCTACATGACTCCTGGGAGTATAAGATGCTACAACCACTTTAAAAAATAGCCTGGCAGTTTCTATGATCCAGCCAATCCACTCCTAGGCATTTGCTCCAGAGAAATGAGAGCATATATTCATACAAAGACTTGCATGAATGTTCACGCAGCTTTGTTTGTAGTAGCTGAAAACAGAAAGCAATGCCAAATGTCCCTCTTCAGGGGAATGGATAAACAGACTCTGAATAGAGTCAGACAATGGAATGCTGCTCGTGATAAGCAGGGATGAACTGTTTGTACACACGACAGCATGGGAATCTCAAAATAAGTATGCTGATGGACAGAGGCAGGCAAAAAGCATACGTACCATATGATTCCATGCGTATAAAATTCTAGGAAGTGCCAAGTGCTGTATGGAGACAGAAAGCAGATCATGGATTTCCTGGGGAGGGGTGCGAGGGGCAGAGAGGGATCACACAGGGGTACGGGGAGACTTCAAGTTAGTGAAAATGGTCATTATTTTGACCATGGGGATGGTTCTGTGGGTCTACTACGCGTGTGACAAAATGCATAAAATTGTACACTTTAAGTATGTCCTGTTTATTTTGTGTCAAATATATCTCAACAAAGCTATTAAAATTGTTTATAAGTAAAAAAAAAAAATCAGTAAAAGAAAAGAGGAAAACTTAGTTCTAGTGTCCCATCTTTGAGGATACTCCCCTGGCCGCCCCCAGGCCCCCCTAAGGCAGAATGTGTTCTCTCGGACCTCAGACATCTGCTATAGCGCCTGCTGTATCAGCCTGGAATTCCTAAGGTGCAGTCTGTCTCTTCCACTAGATTGTGAGCAACTTAAGCACAGTGGTTGTCAGGGACTCTGACATTTGTGTCTGTACAATCTGATGGAGGTTCTCCTGCCTGAGCGTTGAATCCAAACGATCATTTGTCTTCTTTGAAACTATAACCTAAGATGATTTTCTTAAAAATATGGAAGCCATATCCCTTTAGCAAAATCTACTTCCTCAGTGAAATTATTTCAAAGTCAAAATTTAAAACACACCTGTGGATTTAAGAAATTATAAAAACAATGGCTGTAAATTCATCAAAGGAAGCTCTAGGTCTCTGGAGGACAATAAATTCATGTTGGAAAAGCAGTGGGTGTGGCTGAGGAGAGGACATTTAGGGCTGGAGGCCGTTCAAGATACCTCAGTCAGGAAAGCAGCAAACTCTGGCCAAGTAGCACCTTTGAAATGATCCATGGTGGGGTTTTTCATTTTGGAAGGCAGGTTTATTAGTGAAATTAATGTAAGTAGTAGTCATATCTGGAATTCTGTTTTCTTGCTAACGATGCTGTGATGGGTCGCACTGGGTGAGATCTGTCTTATTGCTCTGAGCGCACAGCTTACCTGAGCTGCTCCCCACGATGCCTTTTGGCCTCCTGCCCCCGTTGTTCTGAGGTTGTGCTGGCCGTTGAGGGTGAGTTTGGGAGATCCTCAAGTTTCACGTCACAGATGACTGTAGAGAAGTGAAACAGTCATTGCATTTTACGGAAACGGGGAGGGTAAGTGACAGGACAGCCAATGAAGGGACGCAGGCCTGACTTCTCCCAGCAGCTCCTCACACGACAGGGTAGCCTTCGATAGCCTTCGAAGAAGCCTTCTCACCGTCCTGGCCACACTCTCCACTTGGTGGGGGGGGTATGAACACGTCTTACAAATCTTATTTAAAAGTTGCCACGTGTGACACCTGATTACTGGGACTACTGGTGATGCCACCTTTTACTTCCTGCCCTTAGGTGCGAGGGTTCCTTCCCACTGTGTCACGCTGTGTCACATTGCTGTGTGTACTCAGTGGACACCCCTTACAAAATCAGTGCCCACAGCCAAGGCTGTGGGATGGCCGAGTTGTGCAAGGGCGCATACTTGGTACCAGGAGACGGTCTGGAGGAACAACAACACGGTATGTTTTTCCCTAAGAAGCAATTTGATGTTTTTACCCTGAACATTGCCAGGGCCCTGTGTTGTTTTTGTGGAAAACCAATGGAATGAGGGCAGTGAGTGGAAGGTCGCTAGGTTTTGGCGGCTTGGGGCTACGCACACACCTTCCCCCTCTGCACGTGCTCATCAGGTAAAACCTCCTTTTTGGAATCTTCAGTTAACATAGTTGTTTCCACTGGTCCTAATAAAGCTGCAGAATAGCCAAGCGTGTGACTTTCCAGGCTCATTCGAGGTAGTGAGGAGACCAGGAGGGAAGCTGGTGGGGCAGAGGTGGCCTTGGGGACGGTGTGGGAATATCAGGCCAGGAGAAGCACGGACAGTGGGCCTTCAGCTCCTGGAGAGGCAGCCTAGTACCTGGGGAGAAGCAGGGGCCGTGGGAGCAGATTGGCCTGAGTTCTAACCGCCGCGCAGCGGCACGCTAGCGGTGTGTCTACAGGCGCGCTGCTCACCGTAGTTTCCTTCTCCGTATAATGGAGATTACAGCATCCACCCTCATAAACCATCGATATTTGATCAGATGACTTTGGAAACGCTGGGCTGGGAGCTGGCACATAGTAGGTCCCAAATAGGTATCGTTTTCCTCCCCTCTTTCTGTCCTTTTCCTGCTCAGCCAGCATGAGCTCCACATCTTCCTTCGCTGCATCAGAAGGCCGCCCTCGCTCTGCTCTGCACAGCAGGGTGTGGGGCTGGGACGGGAGCAGACCCTCCATCCTCCCGGCCCCATCAGAGGGGCAGCCTCCCTTCCCCAGGTGATGCCAGGTGCCAGATGATGAGCGTGAAGGTGCTGGCGAGAAGTCCATTTCCATCACGTTTTTTTTTTTGTTGTTGTTGTTGCTATTTTCACAATGTTGATTCTTCCCATCCAAGAACATGGTATATCTCTCCATCTATTTGTCCATCACGTTTTAACTGAAGAACTAGAAGTGGGTGTGTCCCCTGCCCTCACGCCAGCCTTTTGCTCAGTATGAGTGATGATACACAGCACCCCTGGCCCGTCTTTAACTTCTCCCGAAGTGGAATTTCCATTTCAGCAGTGGACAGGACACTTAGCACGTTGGGGAGACCGGGTGTGAAAGTTTTAATGATGCCATTTTTATCATACTTTGACCTGGTGTCAGGTTCCGTGCAAGAGGCAAAGAAAACAGAGAGAAGTAATACCTGGTTCCCGTCCAGAGGGAGGTGGGGTTCATGGGGGAGACGGGTAAGGTGTGACAGGGTGGAGAAGGGGGACCCCACCTTAGCCAGAGGCCGGAGCTGTCTGGGAACCAGAGGAGGCCGTCCTTGAACTTAGTCCGAGGGATAGATAGGAGCTGGTCAGGTGGGCAGAGAAAGTGTCACTTCAGTACAGCTTAATACACATGTGATCTCGGGCAAGTCATTTCATAATCACCTTAAGCGACAAGTTTGGGGCTGCTTTAGCCTCTGTGCCCTTTCTTGGGTCTGATCCTCTGTGGTTGCATGTTTGATCTGGGGAGTAGCTTGCTCCGCCCCCAACTGGAGCAGCCCCCTAGGTGGAGCTCAGACTCCACTCTGTGTGCTCCCCAGCCCCGCTGTCAGGGCAGGGAGTGGAGCCTCGGGGACTCGGCACGGGTTCTCCATCTCGTGCACCAGATGCGGGATCTCACGGCCTCCAGGGCTGAACCCCTGTACGGGGAGGATTAGCACTCAGGCTGTCCCACAGCCTGGGAAAAGGCGGTCTCCGAAGAGTGTTTGGGAAGATGGAGAGCAGGGGCTTGGGGAGAAAACAGGAAGTATCCTGAGTGGGGCCTCCTCCCAGGAAGCCCTGCTCCAAGCCTTTCTGATAAGGTATCTGACAGCTTTTCTTCTAGAAACAAAAGCCCATGTTGTACATATGACTGCAGGTGCCCGGCTGCCAGGAAACGTGTCAGAACAATTGTGCCCTAGTGTGGATGGGCTGTCAGCCTCCCGGCCACCAGCAGTTTCCGCTTTCAGGGTTGCTCCCTCGCCTGACGGCGGGGTTGGAGGAGAGGAGGGCTTTGCTTCCCTCTCTCTTGCGCCAGGACCTTGGAACCTGCCACCGAAGTGACACAGTGATGGAGGCCAGGGCTCCAGGGCCTGAGCAGGTGGGCAGGGGGCCCAGGAGGCTAGGATCCCCCAGAGGCAGCCCCCATGGTGGTGAAGAGCTCGAGCGTGGCGCCAGAAAGACCAGAATGTTGTAACCCAGACTCCACCACTTACTCACGTGGTCTTGGGCGTGTTACTTGTCTTGCTGAGCCTTGATTTCTTCCCACTTCTGAAATGGAGATTTTAACGGCACCCCCTCAACCGGGTGTTTTGGAGGATGGAGCATCCCCCCCAAATGACGCAGAGTAGGTGCATCATTGGTGCCTGATGAAGTGCTGATAAATCTCACCTGTCATGTCACCCTGACGGTTGTCATCACTAACATCCTGTCTTCAGGAGACTAGGAGGGGTTGGCGGCGGCAGAGGGGGTGACACCAAGGGGACAGGGAAAGGAGCCTCACCTGCATTGTCTGTCCCCTCAGAGCACCCTGCTGGAGCAGGTAGATGGGCACCTTCCTGAGACATGCTTTTCCTGCCGTTGGAACGTAGCCGTGGCACTTTCTGTCCCACTGGAGTGTTTGGAATCATCTTTGCAGGGGTAACGCGAAACAAGGCAAGCAGTGGAGTTTCTCCAAAATTGTTGGGTGCCAACATCCAACGTCTCTGTTCAAAATAGGAACCGCCCCAGCAGGCGGCGTTATCTGTGTGTGTAACTGGCGGGATTAGCCGACTTCCTCTTCATCACACTTCTTTTCAGAGTCCCTGCTAGACGGTCCTGTCCAGCCCCTCTCTTTATAGCGCACATAGAAAACACTCAAATATTTAAGTGATTGAAAAGCATCCTCGTTTTCATACCCAGGCCAGAACATGTTCTTATTTTTCATGCTCTCTTGGCCAACTGGCTATTGGCTGGATGTCTCCAAGCTGATTAACCAAAGGCCTTTCAAACCCAGTGTGTTCCACACTGATCTTGACACTTTGTCCACTCCCCGCTGTGCATGACCGTGTACCCAGGTAGCAGCGAAAACACATTCAGGTCTAGCCCACATCCAGTAGGTTCTATCCTCTGAGCATCTCTTGCGTCCACCTTCGCAACTCCATCCCTGCTGCCACCTGGCATGGCAGACCTCCTCCTTTCTCCCCAGAGTTATCAGGAGGGCCTCTTTGAACCTGACTTCTTCCTGGTCGTCCGTCGTCTGCCGACACGTCAGGGTGTTTCGTCTTAAGAATGTGAATCTGGTCTTGGTGCTGCCCGTAAAGTGTCAGCGGTGCCTCACAGCCTGTCTCTTCGTGAGGCCCATATAATTTGCCTCCATGATCTGACCTCGAGGTCAGTCTTGCCTCCTGCTGCTCCCCTCCTGGCATCCTAAACTCCAGACATATTCAATTATTTGCAGTTTCAAAGTACCCCATGTTGTCCACGCCTCGGATGCTGTGCCCTGATCTCCAGTCCCCCAGCCTCCATTGACCTGTCTGCCTGCGGAAGCGCTCCCCTTTCAGACTCCACTCCTGCCCTGAAATGTCGCCGATGAAGCTCTTCCTCGGTGCTCCCCACCGACCGTGTGACAGATGCCTGTCCCGTCAAGTCCACGCTAGGCTACGAAGACTGTGCCACGGATATCTCATAGCTCCTTGCCCCATTTGTTCACGTATTTGCTTCGTCTGCCAGATCGAAAACTGTTTAATCAGAGACAGCCTCTAACTGTCTTTCTTTTCACTTTTACTGTTTAGCACACCCTTGGCACTTAGTAAGTGCTCAACAAACGTTGGCAGAATTACTGATTCCAAATGTGTGCCAAGGGATGCGAAAATCAGCCTAAACTAGCCAAATGCAGATGGGGTTGTGGAGAGTCCAGGGGAGAAGGAAGCAAAGGGTCCTGTGCTATTGTACCCCCCCGTCCCTCCAGGCTGGGGTGGGCATGGGCACCCCCTCGGGCCTCCTACTTGGAGAGGGAGAGTTACCCATGTCCCGGCTGCTGGGCCCTGAAGCCCCCTCTGTGCCCAGGCCGTGTGCCCCCGGCCGCTCCAGCCGCAGGTGAGCGGGCAGGAGAACCCAGGAGGCCTCCCCGAGGGAAGAGGCAAGACTCCTTCCGTGTGTGACTTTGGCTCAAGGACCCCCCGTCTGCCTTGTCAAATCTCACTCGACCTACAGTGCCAGCCGGGACCTTCCTTCTTTCCTTCGTCTCCCCCCTTCCCCCCTTCTCCCTCACGTGGGATCCGCATTGAGGTTGGAGGAGTCTCCCAGGCTGTTTCATCCCCTTCCCCACTGTCCTTCACAGCCATTTCCCAGGCAATGTTTTGTACGTCTCATCCCAGCAATGTGGGTTCTTGGGGAACCCAAATTGACATAAGTGATACCAACTGCCAAGTATGCCAAAACTTCTGGTTATATGTTCAGGGACTGGGGAAACGACCATTGGCTGGCTCGGTGGCCCCTGTGGGCCCACTGTAACCTGGACTTTAGCCACACTCCCATTACTACCTGGCGCCCACGAGCTCTAGAGTGGGCACACATAAATTCCCACTCTGACAGGCAGGAGGACACATGTCAATGTCCACTGGTCCTAGATATGTCTGGACATTTCTCTTTCCCCGGAGCGTGGTCACCGGAGTAAATGGTAGAGAACTGGGGGCCACCCCTGTGTACCTGCCATAGCTTTGCAGGGTCCCCGCTGCTAGCGAAGTAGCGTCTCCACTCAGCTACTCTCACGCGTCTCTCACTGCGCGTGATCCATTAACCATCTCCGCGGCTCCCCACGGGTCAGGCCCCCTTGGCTGGCGCTCCCTCCTTTCCAGGTGTATAGGAATCCTGGCTCCTGGCTTTCTGGCTTCCATACTCTGGGCCCCATCATCCTCATGGAAACTAACCAGCCTGGTTCTGGGAGCATCTCTCCTACCATTGACCTTGACCTGCAGAGGTCAGCGTCTTGGTGAGGCTGAGTGGCCCCTCACCAGGGCATTCCTCAGTGGACGGTTGTCCCCAGGGCCTCTTGTGGATCGTAAACCTCACATGTTCCAGCAAGCCCACTCCCTCCTTCTTTGTTCCTTCTTCCAGCGTCTGCCAGGATAACTCCAGCATTTCCATTCACTGGGGGCAGGCACCCCTTTTCCAGGCTTCTAAGAACCCCCCAAGCAGCGAGTTAGCCCATCCCCGGGTCCTTGCCAGGCTTTTAGGTCCCACGTCCTGGGAAAGTGCCCCAAGCCAATGAAGCCTTGCTTGTCTGTCTTACACGTGAGCCTCTTGATTGGGTGCCTGACCCGAAGGCTCCCTCCTGGCTTTGCTGAAGCTCCTCCTGCATTGTTGTGGTCAGCGGCCTTTCTTCATTCCTTCCCTCGCTCCCTCACGGGCCCAGGCCTGAGTTAGGGTCTGACAGCTCCCCACTGCTCCCTATTTTCCTCATGGGTGTTTCCCCTAACAAATCTCTCTAGCATCTAATGCTGTCTTGGCATCTGTCTTTTGGGGAAGACCCAGACCAAACAGGACTAAGACATACGTTACCCACTGAATTTGCTCAGTAATGTTCTGGAGGGAGCTATTTTTAATCCTGTCATCAAAAGGAGGGGGCCGCAAAGAGACATCCAGAGATGTACCCGAAGTCATACACACGGGAGGTGGAAATCAGAATTCAGTCCTTGACATCAAACCGGACAGTTTTTGCTATAGTGGGATTTGTCAGAGAAGGGCTCCTGAGGACAGACGGTAGGAAGATAATTGGGGGAAGCAGGGTTTTATCTTAATAGACAGGGAGGAAGAAACAACGACCAGAGACAGGAGAAGGCAGGTTTTATGTCTCCGTGTGTTTGTGTGTGTTTCCTGTACACACCTGAGAACTGTGTGCATGTGCATTCACAACACACCTGTGTCAGGATGACCCACATGCACACCCAGAACGCGTGCAGGCTGCGTGCAGGGCGGGGGTGCCAACAATGAGACAAACCCTTCTTCTGTAACCTCTCCAAGATGGTGCAATTTACAAGATCTGGAAGAAAGCTCTTTTAGCTGTAATACACACTCAGTTTTTCTTTTATGTTTAGTGTTCTATTTGCGATGGGTTTTACGCCAGTTGTGTGCTCAGGGGTCACCCCAGTCTCCTGAGGGCCCAGGGCCCCCCAGCCCTGCCTGCCGCCAAGGAGGGGTTCTGCCGTTTCCAGGAGACAGAGGCCCCTTGATGGACCACTGAGCCCATGGTGGGGAGATGCCTCACCCCCGGGGAGGGTGACATGCTTCCCTTCTCTCTGGCTGGCTGGGGGCTGCTCCCGGGAAGATTCCAGGTGGGTGCAGAGACCACTGGGCAGTGACAGGGAAACAGTGCGGGCCCTGGGCCGTGACTGTCTCCGTCACTTCTGAGAGAGACCTCGCGGTTCCCAGAGGAGGGATGACAGCTGAGCGCCCAGGCCTCCCCTGCTCCGCCCCTGCACTGAGCTGCAGCCGTGGTCGCAGCTGT
>NW_020174430.1:3167267-3210112 GCF_003031525.2 Neophocaena asiaeorientalis asiaeorientalis | reverse complement strand
CCACGTGACGGGTGGGAGCCTGGGTGGGTGAGGGGGAGAGGTGTCTCCACTCCATATGCAAGTCACTTAATGAGCGAGTGTGCATCTGCTGGGCAGCCCCACCCCAGGGAGTGCTGCCAGCTCGCCTTGCCTTGCCTCGGGGTGGGGGTGGGGGGGTTGGTAGGACGGCTGCCTGGACACACGTGGGTTCTCCAGGCTCTGTGCGTGCCCCAGGCACCGGGAGTGATTCTGCAGGAGGGCTGCCCCTGCCCAGCCGGTGTCCTGGGGCCGGCACTGCCCTCGGGGGCTGGGGCAGGGTGCCAGCCCCGCCTGGCTCTGGGGGCACTTTACTACCCTCTTCCCAGCCTCCAGCATCGTAAAAGCTGCGCCCACAGCCAGTCTCCTTCCCTTTGTTCTGTCGACAGCAGGGGCTCGGGGTCTTGAACCAATGTTCACTCCCACCTAGGCTCCCTCCTCCTGTAGCCGCTCCCCCGCGGGGTCCCTGCTTCCCAGGTCACTCCCCTCGCCCACGCTCTCTCCCACCCCAGGAGTTAGTCCACCTGGGCTCCTTTGATGGGTCTGCCCTCTGGCAGATTATGCGCACCCTGCCTCGGAAGCTGGCGGTCTGTTCCCTGGTCCACCCTTTTCCTGCACCCCCCATCCAGAGGGACCCTCGTGTCATTTGTAAGGCTACAGAGACCTCTCCCTGGCACTTACCCCTTCCGTGGGTCACGTGGTCTCCAAGGGCCCGTCCCTCTTTCTGTGGATTTCCTGGGTCTTGGCCAGGTCCCTCTCCACTGACCTCTGCCTCCGAATGTGTTATTTCTAAGGCCCGCTTCTCTGCCCTCCTTTTACTGCTTTTCTTCTTTTTTTTCATGAAGTAATTTAGGTGACACTCAGAACATCTGTTCAAAGAGCATTTAAAATTTTTTTTTCAAAATTTAGAAATACAGAAAGGCGCAAAGAATAACGTAACTCACATGAATATCCTCCCCAGCCCAAATCAGCAACTTAGCATCTGTCTCCTTTGCATCTAATGCTCTTTCTTCTTTTTGAAGGAATAAAACATTACAGAAAGAGTAAAGTTAAAGTTCCCCTCAGCCGACACCCCCGTTCCCGTGGTCTCCAGTGGTTCCGAGGAGACACTGCACGTTGTGTTCATGGCATCCATGAGCGACTCAAACTGCAGCTAGCGTTTGTCACCGGCCACTTGGTTATTTAGAAAGATCTGTATTTATGCCTTTCAATTGCTAGATGGTATTCTAGCATTACATAGACTGAATTATTTTTCTGATGCCTTCTCCTATTTATAGAAATTTACATTCTTTCCAATGTTTTGCTAATAACAGCAAAAAACATGCTACAGTCAACATCCTGGCCTGTGTTCTCTTGTGCACATTCGCAGGAGTTTCTCTAGGGCATATATTCAGAGGGGGGAATTGCTGGGTTCTAAAGTAGGCATATTTTCCACTTTGTAAAATATGCCATTTTTCTCCCTCCAAAGTAGATGTACCAATTTATATTCCCACTCAGAGTTTAGGAGTATCATTTCACCCAAATCCTTGTCAACACTTGATAATTGTCATCCTTTAAAATTTTTGACAACCTGTGGGTGAAAAATTATATCTCATTGTTATTTTAATTTGTATTTTCCTATTATTAATAATAGCTAACAATTGCATGGCACTTACTCTGGGCCAGACACTGTTTGGAGCGGTTTACATACGTTAACTTATTTAACCCTTACCACAGACCTTTCAGATCGTGCCTCTTGTTCTCATTCTCCTTCTGCAGATAATAAAGCGAGGGTTAAGGCCTGGCCCGAGCTTTCCCAGCTAGGAAGGAGCAGGGTCACATCCAGACTCGCCTACACATTCCACTGGCTTGGCCCCCGGGTCCCCAATTCTGGTGAGGCCCAGTTCTCCCACGTACGCTGATGGGCTATTTGTATTTTCTCTTCTATCAGGTTGATTAGGTAATTAGTGTTTTTTTTTCTTTTTCCTTTTCTTTGGTGAGAACTTATTTCTATAGCTTGGACATCCATCCTTTGCCTGTTGTATAGGCTGCCGCAGTAACATTTTCCAGAATGGCACTTGTCTGTTAACCTCATTTATGGTCTTCTGCCTGCGTTTGTGTTTTTGCCAGAACTTTAAGTTTTTCCTTCTTGACGCAGTTCTGCCCCGTTTCCACTGCGTTGGCGTGCTGGTGACGTTCCCCAGCCGATGCCGACGTCACATTGACAGCTGGTTCAGCAGCTGCTTCCAAGGCGTCTCCACTTGTCCCCCTGTTCCCCTCACTCCAGACGCCTGCGTGACCCCATCTCCTCGAGTTTTCTCTCCCGTCCATCTTCTCCAGTCTCGTAGACAGTACTCCTCCTTAAAATCACGTAGGTTGTAATTCTGGATCGTTTTTGCGTCCCCCTCTCCTCTGTTTCCTATGTTGAATCAGGAAACAAACTACACAAGGTCCTTCAACACGTAGTTGCTGCTCCCACGGCCAGTGTCCCACCTGGCTCCTGGATCCCTCAGCCCTGCACTACATAGCAGGTTGCAGGTTGCCTGCCTAAAACATCAAAAACCTTCAGCGATTCCCCATTTTCTCCTGGTACTTTCTTTTTAGCTCCACCATGACCTGGCTCCATCACTAACTTGCCTCTTACTGCTTTTCCGGAAAACACCTCTGTTCCAGTCCAGGAAAGCCATCCCTCCCTGATGCGGGAGCCTGCTCCTCCCCGTACTAGGACTCAGCTCAGCTGCCTCCTCCGCCTGGAAGCCCCCCGTCCTCTGCGCCTGAACGCTTCTGTCCCTCTTTGCCCAGCTGTCCATCCACCTCCCCGCTGAGGTCTCCGTGCTCCAGCCCTGCACGTTTTCTCCACCCCCCCTCACATCCTTTGGATTACGCCTGTAGCGCTTAGTCACATGGTCCCTTGACTTGTTATTTGGGGCTTCTTTAAGCTGTACTGTTGGATCCCCCAGGGAAGGGACTGTGTCTTAAGTTTCCTCTGTGCCATCAGAGCACCCAGCTCAGTGTGATGCACACATAAGGGCTTGCGTGTGTGTGACACGGCCAGGGCTCGGGAAGGTTTTCCACACAAAGATATTGGTACATCTCCTGGCAAACAAATTCACTCTCTACCCTCCACTGCCTGACTTAGTAAGGACACAGGGTTCCCACGGTCATGGGTGGGTGGACACATCTAGGTGCTCCTTCTAAAACTATAAGATTTATCATTGTGTCTTCGTGCGACCAGGCGCTGAGAACAGAAGGCTCTTCTCTTCTGTTGCCTCTGCCGTATGCACTGTGCCCCTCACCACTGCTTCCCTTCACCAGACACCGGGTCCTACCCGTGAAGCAGACTTGGCAGTGGAAAGGCTGCTTTCTAGCCTGTAATCATAAAGGAGCGTGAGCTCCTGTTTACACGGTGAAGGAAGAAGTGCTGGTAGCCCCTTAGTACTTGCTGAATGAGTGAAGGTCTTAGCAGGAGACACAAGTTACTTGATCCCAGTTTCTCTGGGTCGATAATGAAAAAAAGAGGATTATAATCTCTGCCTCTTTCCTGACTCTGAAAGTAGGCCTCATAGATGGTTCCCAGGGAGGAAGGTTTCTGAGCCAGCCCGGGCCTGGTCCACCTGCCACCTGTCTACGTGGAGCCCAGGTGGTCTGCCGAGCCCCGGCTGCACCCCGTCCGCAGGAGGGTTGGAAGCTTCCTTCCTCACCTCCGCACACTGGCCATACACCCCACCCTGGCATCTCAGCCAGTCTCTCCACTTCATTCTTGGATTCCTTCTGTCTGCCCAGCATCCATGCTTGGACACAGGCATACCTTGGCGTCTCTTTCGAATATGTTCAGGCCTGCGTTCGGCGACTTGCTCACGGGCCAGCCCTGGGCAGCATCCAGACCTCACTGTCCAGGCTGTGAGTTCACACCGAGAGTCGTGAGCTTTTGCCTTTTCCCCTGAAACACGTCCATGCATGTGGACCCCTTCAAACCTAGACATGGGGATGACTAGGTCCCCAAACAACAAACCAGGTGCAGAAGGAAACGGTGCCGGCCTCTTTCTGTCCTTTTCTGTCCTGCAGAACTTGCCCACCTGCTCACCCTCCTGTGAACCCTGGGACCAGACATGACAAGGGCATGGGTTTGGTTCCTTCTCGGGCCTGTTTTCTTTAGCCTCACCTTTCATATAAATGGACATCCAGCCCTTTTGAGCCTGGAGACGCCCTCAGCAGCTGAGCATTTCCGGAGGGGTGGGGAGGAGGGTCCAGCGACATGAGGGCTGCATCTCGTGGAGAAGCCATTGGTCTTGGAGACTCCTGCAGGAGATGCAGGGCTGTGAGCCTGACCCCCTTTGCCTGAGCTACAGAGCATTCTCCTCGCTGCCTTCTGCCCTGCTTCCGCTGTCCTTTCTTACAGGACAAACTGCTATCAGCATCTTCAATAGTTAAAAAAAAAAAACCAAAACCAGACAAGAAACCCTCTCTCAGGTTCTTTTCGTGGCTATTTTGACGCAGAGATGCATTTCAGCATCCTGAGAAATGGTAACTTTATTCCTATACGTGACATGTAGAAACAGTATAATCAAATAATCAAGATGCAGATAAGCAGAAAGGCACATCCTGATCGAGGGGGGTGTGGGGACCAGGGCCAGTAGAATAGTAGGGATCCAGAGGGGAGAAGTGGGAGATTCACACACTCGGTGCCAGTGCTCAGGGGAGCCATCCCCCCCCCCGACGTCAGCATCTAACCCCAAATCTCGGGGGAGCCAGGACCAGGCTTGGCTGCTGTGAGTAGGTTATAGACCTTGAATAAAGCCCAGTCCACCCGATACATACCCTCTCCTTCCTGGAACTGGAGCTGTCTAGCCGGCACGGTGCTCTCATAAAGTAGATGCTGAATAAATATTTCATGTTTGATAAATGAACAAATAAATAGAAACACAGGGAACGTTTGTTGCTTGCGTATTAGATGCAGGTCAAGGGGGCCTCCTAATTCTGGCTACCTAACTTGGTCAGCTGGGTAACTGTCAAGTCCCCAGAGGTGTCTTCCAAGGACTGTTCCACCTTTAGAGGAAGAATAAGCTGGAGGTGGTGAATTAAATTCTGATTTAAGAATCTCATGTTGGAAGTTTTCTTCCTCTGGCCTTATCTCTCCAAGAAAAAGGAACAGAAAAGGAGATCAGGACAGTGTCTGCCAGCTGGTGGGCAGACCTGTGGTCTCTTCCTGGGCGAGACTGTTTTCTGGCCTTCCTTGCAGTTGGGGTCATCAGGTACCTGAGCATAGAATATGGCCAATAGGAAACGAATGGAAGAAATTTATGCCACATTCAGGCCAACTCCATTTTAAAAAGAGAAAGGATTTCACACTCTGTCCTCCGTGTTTCTTCCTCATCTGGGTCGACGTGGATGAGTGTGGTGGCCTTCAGGGTTCCTGAACTGGGAAATGGGGGGCCACAGGCCAGTAGGAGCTTAGGTCCCTGACTCGCCACTTGAGGAAGAGCCTTTTAAAGATTGGCCTGTTACTGTCTAAGGAAGGTGCTAAGAGTAGGGGAAGGGGTGTAGAGGATGAGAGAGACAGGGCCTTATTCCCACGGAGCTCTCAGCTGATTCTGAGAGTTTGCTGACCTGAATTGGACTCGAATATCTCGCATTTCTGACTGTGGCTTGAAAGCTGGCTTCGGAACTCTCAGTTACTTCTCCCACTTCTCGCCCCAATCCCTGTTGTTTTCAGTCCTGTCCTAGTAACCTGACATAGATCGGTAGTTTAGTGGAGTTGATTTTGGTGCTCCTGACTCTTGGGCCCGATCTTAACTCAGATGAGGCCAGCCACACTGATTAACCTGGAGAGGTCAGTTCTCCTTCCCTGGTGAAACCTGGATTTGTGTTGGTTCCCTGAGCAACGATGCAAAACAACTTACGTTGGCTGGAGAGACGGCAGACAGTAAGGCGTGACAGCAGCAGGACTCCTTGTGTTCCATCCGCCACTTCCGAGGTTTGATCACTTCTAAATTGTGCAGGATGAGAGCCTCCGATAGGTGATGGCAGTGACAGCTTATCCATTGCTAATGGGTTCCGGGTGGCCTCCTTCCCTCATTAATAGCATGTGCTTCACCGTTCCAAAGTCTTAGTCCCCAGGAGGAACCCGGTCCGAGGAGCCAGCTGCATTCTGATGTCCGGATGGGACTGGAATGTTTACGCGTGGATGGCGTAGCTGGAACGCATGTCTCTTACGGGCCTGTCTGTACACAAGCCGAGGCATAGGGACAGGGAGCTTAAGCAATTAAGCACCTACATTAAGTACCTGCTGTGTGCAAGACAGGGAATTACATGTGACTGGAGAGGGTACTGCAGGGGGTAAAAAGACCAAAGCACTGCCTCTGTCCACTGAGGACCTCAGTGTCTAATGTGGAAGGACAGCACATAGGTGCTTGTAAAAATGTCAATTTAGCGGTAGAGACGTGAGCCGGGTCTCCTGGGAGGAGAGATGGGGAAAACTCTCTGGAAGAGGTGACACGTGAGCTTGGTGGGATGAGTGGGAGTTTGCCAAAGGTTGGTGGTTGGTTGGGTGGAGGAGGTGCCATGTAGCTTTTATTTTATTTTTATGAATTTATTTATTTTATGAATTTATTTTTGGCTGAGTTGGGTCTTTGTTGCTGCGCGTGGGCTTTCTTTAGTTGCAGCGAGTGGAGGCCACTCTTCATTGCGGTGCGCAGGGCTCTAGGCGCGTGGGCTTCAGTAGTTGTGGCTCGCGGGCTCTAGAGCACAGGCTCAGTGGTTGTGGCGCACGGGCTTAGTTGCTCCGCGACGTGTGGGATCTTCCCGGACCAGGGTTCCAACCCGTGTGCCCTGCATTGGCGGGCGGATTCTTAACCGCTGTGCCACCAGGGAAGCCCTGTCATGTGGCTTTTAGGCACACGGCCTAGCTTCAGCAAAGACACGGTATTTAGTGTGTATACTACGTTGTGTACATAGATACATTAACAGGTACATATATACGTGCTAATATGCTGCATACTTACAGCAGTGTGTTCAGGATTTTTGTGGGTCATCTCATTTTTGGGGCATTATATTCTTGCAAAATGATTTATTAAATGGTTAAAAGTGATTTTGTTATGCTTTTCTATGATCTCCCACATTGGCCGTTTCAAATAGGGAAAAAAATACAGCCCCTTGTCAGCTGACATGACCCAGTTAGAGTCGAGGTAACACGTGCACTGCAGTAACCGTCACGTGTTGCATGCCTCTCATGTGCCGGCCCCTCACATGTAACACTTGACACGTTGCAGCCGGGCCCCTCACATGTAACTGTCGCACAACTTGACGCGTTATATATTATGATTGCCATTTTATGTGTTAGGGCTCCGGGGCTCAGAAAGGTAAAGTGACTGCAAGTGGCCGTGCAGCTTAGAGATCAAGTAAAAGGATGTTGAGTCCAAAAGTAGATCCACATCCGTGTGGTCTTTTGATGGGGAAAGGAGTCTTTGAAACACATGCTTTGATTCAACTGAGGATGCCTGGATGAGAAAGTATCGGTTTGAATCTCTGTGTAAACAGGGTGACTGGACCTCCTGTCAGTTAGCACTAATGTGTGAGCTCCCATCTATGGAATGCTTTTAAGAGGAAAACCTGGTTTCTCTGTGATTGTTTACAGTAAACAAACCTGGACTCTGTGGGAGAATGTTTGCGTCACCTACGTAATTACCAGGCAATTCTGGAATATAAAATGGTGATGATTCATGAGCAGACTCCCTCCCTTTGTGTAAGTGGTGCCCTGTGGGGTATGCATCACTTACAAATCTCATATGTTAATCCTGGGATGGCACACATCCTCATGTAGCAAGAAAGGCACATTGATACATCCCACTATGTGTGTGTGTGTCTCCACAGAATTATCCGGAATGGAAAATGCCAATCTCAAAAGGGTACATCTGTACAATTACATGTATATAACATTTTTTAATGCTGACGTTTTAGAAATGGAGGGTAGATTAGTGGCTGCTAGAGATTAGAAAATGAGGGGAGGGAGCTGGCTGTGGTTATAAAAGGACAAGGCGGTGTAGTGATGGAAATGTTCTTTACCTTGAATGTTAATGGTGGATAGACAAACCTACACATGCAATAAAGTTGGATAGAACTAAATACACACAGAAATGAGAGCAAGTAAGACGAGGGACATCTGAGTAACGTTGGTGGATTTTAGCAAAGTCAAGATCCTCGTGTGTGCTGTAGTTTTGAAAGTTATTACCCTCGGAGAAAATGGGTAAACAGCACAGGTATCTCTGTATTATTTCTTACGACTGCATGCAAATCCACAATTATCTCAATTAAAATTTCAATTAAGAAGTCCGATTTTTGAGTTACTATCGTACCACATAACACTTCCCACACTTGTTGCATCGTTTCCAAACCGCAGTGATTATGAAACAGTGCATCTCCATTTTACCCAGCACTAACTTGGTGCTGTTATTTAGTACTTTTCACTTTTGCCTCCATATAAATCCTGCCCCGCAATGTAGTGTCTGCTTTCAACACAGGTGACTCTCACTTTGCATAGCTTTTTTTTTTTTTTTTTTTTTGGCGGTACGCGGGCCTCTCACTGCTGCGGCCTCTCCCGTTGCGGAGCACAGGCTCCGGACGCGCAGGCTCAGCGGCCATGGATCACGGGCCCAGCCGCTCTGTGGCATGTGGGATCCTCCCGGACCGGGGCACGAACCCGTGTCCCCTGCATCGGCAGGCGGACTCTCAACCACTGCGCCACCAGGGAAGCCCTGCATAGTTTTGATATACACAGATTTCCATTATCACATTTACTTAATTAATACTAGTCTTCCAACAGCAAAATTTATATATCGGTTTCCAGTGTATTAACTGTGAATAACTGTATAAAATGCAAACTTTACTTCTAGCTTTCCCATTCATAAATCACAACATAAATAACAGATGTACACCGGGTTAGATCCGCAAACATGTCACTTCTTGCAAAGTCTGTCCCTGATTTTGGCACCGTGCATCTGTTATGTAGTTTATACACAGATACCAAAGCAGGTAGGGGTGTCACCTCTTTGTCTCCCAGTGACAAACCCACACAACATTGTACAAAAATGGATAATCAAATGAGGACGTTGTCCAACAAAGAAAAAAGAGCAAGAAAGAAATGAAAATGAAGAAGTAGTCGACCATGGGAATGTTGGCCCTGCCACCACTAGAGACTCTGGATATCCAGCCAAAGGACTTAGTGAAGACAAAATCACCACCATAAATGAGGAAAGCTGTTGTGGTGCAGAGGGGTAACAGTGTCTTAGAAGAAGTAATGCCACCTAAGAAAATCACATTAAAAACCTTGGAGATACGTCATGACACTGAAAGCACAAAGACTTAATCAGGTAGAAACTAATGCAAACTTTAAAAAGAGATTAGATTTTTTCCAAGGCATAGAAGAGATGCCTACTCTGTATCATAAGTTACGTGAAGAGAAAAAGGAAAGCACTTCTCAAACTAATCTTGGTAATTTGTATTTTTTAACAAAGAAAATACTTCAGTTCTCAATGTTTCTCGTTTTAAACTACAGTGTACTACGTAGGTATTAATTTTACTATTTTTTAACTTTCCTGTACATTTCTGTAATCAACAGTAGGAGAGTTAGTATTTAGACAAATAATTTTAAAGGTCATGGAACTGTCTTTTTTTTAAAACATCTTTATTGGAGTATAATTGCTTTACAATGGTGTGTTAGTTTCTGCTGTATAACAAAGTGAATCAGCTATACGTATACATATATCCCCATATCCCCTCCCTCTTGCGTCTCCCTCCCACCCTCCCTATCCCACCCCTCCAGGCAGTCACAAAGCACGGAGCTGATCTCCCTGTGCTGTGCGGCTGCTTTCATTAGCTATCTGTTTTACATTTGATAGTGTGTATATGTTCATGCCACTCTCTCACTTCGTCCCAGCTTCCCCTTCCCCTTCCCCGTGTCCTCACGTCCATCCTCTACGTCTGCCTCTTTATTCCTGTCATGGAACTATCTTAATTACGTGCCATTGATTATGAATTTTGCACAGCTGCGGTGTGCTAATTTTTATGATTGTCTGTCTAGCACCGTGAAAAGAAAGGGCTACCTGTAGTCACGTGGTTTTTAGGAAATAACAAAAAGGAAAAAGCCCAGTGTTTTATATTTCCTTATTGACCATGAGCTTCTGTCTGGCATTGTTCTTCAGCGCTCCTTCAATCTACGGGTGAAAAGTTCTTTCAGCTTTAGTTTATTTAAATATGTCTACATTTCACCCTGATTTCTGAGGGGTATTTTCACTGGGTACAGGGTTCTGGGTGGAGGGATGATGCTCTTTCAGCACTCTACAGATGTTCCATTGTCTTCTGGTTTCAGTTGGTTCTAAGTTGGAAGTAAATCCGGTAATCCACATGGCTGTTTCCCTATATGTAATTTTCACCCCAGCTCCACAATAGCTGTTTCAAGATTTTCCCTTTTCTTTGTTTTTCTTTTAGCAGTTTTCCTATGTTGTGCCTAGCTATGATTTTCCTTGTATTTATCTAGCTTGGGTTAGTTGAACTTACTGGATTTGAAAGTTGATATTTTTCATCAAATCTGGTCAATATTCAGCTATTATTTTTTTTTCAAATATATTTTCTGCATCATTCTCACTCTCTTCTCCTCCCTACATCTATTATGTGTGTGAGACCGTCTGGGTTTGTCCCTTGGATCCCTGGGGCTCTGCTCATTTTTCTCTCATCATTTTTTCTCTCTTTCTTCTTAATATTGGATACTTTCATTCATATATTTTCAAGTTTGCTGACTCTGCTGCTACCTCCAATCTGCTGTTAAGACCCTCCAGTAATTTTTAAAATTCTAGCTATTGCCCTTTTTCCTTATAGAATTTGGTTCTTTTTATTTGGTTATTATTTATAATTTTCATTTCTCTGCTGAGAATCTCCTTCTGTTTTCTCGTTAGACCATCCTTTCCTTGAATTTTTAAAGTTCTTTGAGCATATTTATAGAAGTTGCTTTAAATCTTTGCTAAATCCAACATCTGGATCATTTGAGCATGTTTCTATTGACTACTTTTTTTTCCTTTACTGTGGGTCATATTTTCCCATTTCTGAGCATACCTAAGATTTTTTGTAGTTTAGTGGACATTGTTGATGGTACATTGTAGAAATTGGATTCTGTAGTTTTTCTCTGAAAAGTGATCATTTTTATTCTAGAAGGTAGTTCAGTCACTGCCTGAGGGACTTGCGTTTACCCAGAGTTCAGTTTGTGCTTTATTGGATGATCTGAAGAAAGCCCAAGGTGGTTCCAAAATCCCCCAGCCTGGCAACGCTCAACCTCCAGATTCTCTCGCCTGAGGACTTTGTCAGTGCTCGTGTGTAGACCCCGTTAGGGTGGGTCAGGATGTCTTATTCTAGGGCTTGGTCCTTGATCCTAAGGCACGGCCGCTCTTGGTGTCTCAGGTGGATTCTTGGAAAATCAACAAGATGTGAATGAGGTCTCTCCACTCGAGTGGGGCAATATTTCCAATACTCCCCAGAACTGCTTTAACTTAACATCTCTCTTCTGTCCTCAGCCTGGAGGATTCGCTCTCTGGTAAGCCCTGTGTAGTCTTACCCTGGGCACATGCAACCCAGACTTTGGGTATGGATTTTCGGGGATCCACTGCATACACTCCTGGCAGTCACCCCCCGACAGATGTGCTACTTCTTCCTCTCTGGTTCTTTGCCTTAAGGATCCCAGCCTCTTCAACTACCTCAAAGTCTGAGCTCTGCATCTCTAGCCCAGTAGGGCTACTGTGTTGGACTCCAACTTGTGTTGCTAATGTCAGGAAATTATCCACAGGCAGATCTGAAGTACTCATGAGGCTCCCTTGTGAGTTTTTCTTCTCTCAGAGATTGGGGTCTGGGGCTGCCTGTTGTCCAGTGCCTGAAAACAATTGCCTAATAAATTTCATTCAACTTGTATGGTTATTTAAGGTGGTCAGGATAGTCCATTACCAATGAATATGTCTTGTTCAGAGTTGTGGCCTCACATCCCAGTTTGAATTGATCAAAGTGCACGGGAGATGATCACTAATTTGGCATAATCGTGGTCCCTGGAACATCATCTACATGACAGCTCCTGACACCTGGTCGTTAATTTTATAGTTGGTCTGAGTTTTTCTAAGAACATCTTTTTTGTGTGTGAAAGTTATGAATCTATGTGAAATTCATCCCAGTGTTGAGTGGACCTAGGAAATAAAACTCAGTTTTCATGTTCCATATAGTTACTGCACAGTTTCATGAGAACATTAGGATGACAAACAGTGAAGTAAACAAAAACATACAAAACCGTATTCCCTGGGTTCTAAGCTGCACAGGCTCCGGATGCGCAGGCTCAGCGGCCGTGGCTCACAGGCCCAGCCGCTCCGCAGGACGTGGGACCCTCCCGGACCAGGGCACAAACCTGCGTCCCCTGCATCGGCAGGTGGACTCTCAACCACTGCACCACCAGGGAAGCCCTTAGCTCTCATTTTAACAGCTCTGAAATGTTGATGTATCTTACAATAGAAGTTAAAATTTTTTTTGCCATCACAAAAAGCTAAAAGAAAACTGATGATTTGTCTTAAAACCAATGGAATTTATAATCAAGAAAAGATATTTGTAGGCATCTAGTAAATTATACTCTTCTCAGTTGCTATTTCGTTTGGCCCCAAATTTCCAAATACTTTCAAATACGTTTCCATATAGCGTCAGTAGAAATTGCCTCTTTTCTTCACAGAAGATAAAACAATAGGAAATTGATTTTTTTGAACATCAGTGGGTTTAAGGAAAACTATCCTGCCTTCAGCGTGGCTCTGTGTTGAAATGCATCTGCATAGAAAAGGCTGAAAAAAACGTAAGTTCCTTTACATAAAGGACAACACGTGTTGATGAAGACGGTGATGATGGAAGATGTTGCGTGTAGAGGGGTCTTAGCCGGGAATAAGGAAATTGATCCGAAGACCCCTGAGGGACTTACTTTTGAACTCCAGAATTTCATTCCCAAAGTCCTGATGTTAATTCCCCCATGACTAGGCATCTCCTGACCCACACAGATTAGCTCAAATTATGACAGTTTACTATGTAAGATTGATTACAGGCATATCGTTCACCTTTCACGGAACCCCATTTTTACCATGTCATCATTTCTTGTTTAAGGAAAGAAATGCTTCTCCTATCTTGACATATTTATCATTGCACGTCTGAGCTAATTATCTCTATGGGCTCAGCGTAGCTCCTAGAGCTGATAGATTATTATCATGTCCTCTGGAAGTGATGCATGCCACACATGTGCAGCTGTGTGCCAGAAGGAAGCAGTGTTTGAAGACTTCATCTGCGAGGTTTACTGGCAAATTGCATGTTGCGTTCGAAAGACCACTTGAGTGAATGACTGAGTAAGACTGTATATAAAGCCGTGTGTGTATAATATGTAGTATATACTATGTGTAATACATATGTGTGTGTGCATCGAGTTTGCTTTTTTATGTAGCTCAAGGTTCGTGATGATCTTATCAGCTTGATCTCTTATCTGAGATCTAAGATGTTCTGTTTCTCATCTGTTTATCTCTAATTGTTCTCTGTGTCAGGTTCAGAATTTAATAACTCTTCTCTCCTTCTGCCTGTGTCTTCTAATCTAAACCCTTACGGCGACTTAGCAGCTAACAGGAGAGATAAGGAACATTTCTTTCTGTAACTGGAAACTGAGGGCTCCATTTTCATTACGACTTTAAATCTGCCCAAGCCACCCTGCTGGCACAGAAACTCAGAACAGAACATCACCAGGGATGCTTTTATCTGAACCACTAGCTTTGTTGCTCTTCTCTTTTGGGGAGAACCTACACCAGACTTTCAGAGTTGTAGTGAATACCTGGAAAACCGCAGGGTTGGAACAAGCTTTCAATCTTCCCACAAGCGCCCCTCAGTCCCCGGGTCTCTGTGAGCACCATCTTTTCTCCTGTCTCCAGGAGTTACACCCGCGGCTTTGTCCAGTTGATGTATTGAGCGACTGGTTGATGATGCTTCCGGGCCGGCGTGAATACCAGCTGGATGAATTGAGAACTATCTACATGGCAAACGGCCCTTCTGAACATGTTGTAAGCTCTCTTTCTCTAAAAAAATACTACCAGACCCAAAAACTGCAAGATTCTTGTTACTTTAAAAAAGTGGATGTGGTAGTTACAGCATATGAAAAATTGGTTGGATAAAGAGGGAGGCTACACAGGAGGCCTGCGTGGCCAGCTCCAATCCACGGTCTAGTCTGATAGCCCGTTGCTTAGAGTCCAAGTCCTGTGTGTCATTTTTTTCAGTCTCAGAGACCTTTAAATCCCCATGGTTCCCCGTTGCTTATTTGCAGTGTGTTCTCTTAATTCCCCTGGCAGACATTTTTCTTCACACATTTGGAGGTTAAAAGGAAGGGGAGGAAAAAACCATCCAAAACATAAACCCCAAACTACAAAACATAAGTAGGAAATGTTGAAGCTGGGAGCCTGGTTACCGTGGCAACTCGGCTTTGCCAAGCCCCCCTCTCAGAAAGCTGGACCTTTGCTTGAATTGGTTGCTCCTCGGATGGGCCTCCGCCACTAGGTATGTGGCTCCAGCCAAGCTCATTGAAAGGGAAGGCTGGATTTGGAACTGTCTCATCTCCTGGGAGCATCGAAGACATGAGAGCTACTGATTCCTTTGTTCAAATCCGTCTCCAGCCCACATCCTTTCTCTGGGGGAGCTAGAGAAGGCCAGAAGCTTCCTGGCCATAGTAGCTGAGAAGAGACATAAAAAAGGCAGGGAATTATCTGGTCTCTACAAGAACAAGACTCTATAGAGCCTCAGGAAGACAGTTTTGTTCTGCTGATACTCTGCTCAACGAACATGTCTGGCATCTTTTCTAGGGACAGGGAACCATACTAGTTGTGAGGAGTAAAAACAGCAGCTGTTAAATGGACCTCGCCTTTAAGGTTCTTGTGGCCGCCTTGAAAACCACGGCATACATGAGGTAGTAAACGATGAGCACAGAGGACGTTTTCAGAGGAGCTGGAAGACGCTAAAGGCAGGTGACTTGACGCTCAGAGAAGAAGGGGCTAGAGCTCAGGGCGGCAGGAAACGGGGGGTGCACCCAGGTCCCAGCATCATGACGTGGTTGGAGTGACGGGCCTGCCGGGTGTCGGGGTGCTCACAGCGGAGCACGATGGAAACGGGCTGGGGGTGTCGGTCGCGCTTCTGTTCTGAGAGCCTTTGAACTAAGACTTCAGATTGAACGAAGCACCACTGCAGCTTTCTCAGCAAAGACGTAGGTTGATGTAAATAAACTTTTAGGAAATTTAATGTGGATGGAAAACTGCTACAAAGAAAGATGTTGGAAAGAGAAGAAGCAAAGGAGGGGGCTCACGTGATACTCCTCTGGTTTGATTTTATTTACTCTTTCATGAAAGCGTATTACATTCTGAATGCTTCGCAGAGAAGGCGGAACCACTTTTTGAGCCAAGTTTTTGTAACTCTTTCTTTCTCTTTTATGAAGCAAACTGGAGTCCACTGGCTATGTCCTCGGTTTGCAAGTCTCAGGGTCCACCATATATCTGTCAAAAACTAATTTTGACACTTACATCGACATTTATCTCAGAAAATGGAAGGTTGGCATTTTCTGTAGCAGGAAATTACATCTTTAATCCATTAAGCCCTGTCGCCTTACCAGTCTCCCGCCGCTCACTGGGAGATGGACCCCTTTGTGAAATACCTTTGCATGGGAGGTTGCAGGATCCCACTTTCATTATTCAAGATAAGCAATGTGAGTTCTCCCATCACAAGCCTGTTAGAGATTTTATGCAAAAGAAACACGTTTTCATTTTATTCCTGTTACTACTAGTGAGAAAATTATATTTCAGTTCTATGATATTTTTTATTTTCCAAGTACATCTAAATAAACAATAAAACTCTGTAAACATCTACCAACGGTGGTAAACACCAGTATGAATTAGTGGAACATCTGAACTCTAAAATATATTTTGAAAAAAGAAATGCCATTAACAGGAAAAAGCCAACTCAAGCAGTCCTTGTCAGCGATGCTACCTGCTGGTGCAGAGCACCAGCCCTGCTCTTATTTTCAGAGAAGTGTTGATACAAGGCCACCCAAATAAGTAATAGTTTTCATGTCAACCGATACCATTGGCAGGAAGAGCCAGGGTCCATTCCAGGGCACGGCTGGCACTGAACCACATCCAGTGTCCCACTGGTGCCGTCCACACCGCAACTCCCGCTACCCTGCAGCCAACATCCTGTGTCATGTGGACATGTTAGGTATTGCAGTGGAAGGAAAACAGAGACGTAGAGCGGGGGTACCAGGACGGGGCAGGAGAGGGAGTTTGTTGCTGAGCAGGAATCAGTACTGGCTCCTCGCATCGATCCCCAACTAAAGGGCATTGCTTTCAAATGTATACGCCTATGACTCAGCTCGTAGGGATCCTTAGAGGGGGAAGGGTGCTTAAAATAATGATAACTTTTGTGACCTCTATTTCTGTTCAGCATCATTAGAGCACAGTGAGGTAGCTATTATCATCCCAATATTACAGATGAAGGAACGGATGCTCACAGACATCAAGAGACTTTCTGAGATCACACAGCTGGTGAGGTCAGGATGCAAATGCACATCTGACGGTACACAGCATGGCCTTGCGTATTCCGCGAGCAGGTCCGTAAAGAAGAATTTGCAGTGAACGTAGACGATGAGCTTAAACTAATGCTTCCAAAGAGCCTGGTGAGACTCAGATACGTGATGCTCCCACAGGGAGCAAAACATTTTCTCGGTGATCCTTAACACAGGGAATTGCAAACTCAAAGCCCATGGTGTCTCGACAGGAACTATAAATGTGCAAAAAGGGCCGGGTGAGTGGTCATGAGAAGCTGCAGGGCTTGGGGGACTCCAGCGACCTGCCCTGCTAAAGATGGCGGGATCGATGCTTGTACAGACACTGTGTGGTTGAAGAAAAGAGTTCAGTTTACTATTCAGTACCCTAGCTTTTCAAGTGTACAGAATTATCACATGTAGTGTTTTTTTTTCCCATCGAATATATTAACAAGACCACAGCGTTGTCCATCCAAGCATGAACTAGTTGGGACCAAATCAGAGAAGACTTTTAAAAAATTTAGGCCCAGAGCAATGAAACTAGATATCTTAGGAAAGCGCTGTAAGCCACCATGCAGTGCTGGGCTAACTTAGAGATGAGCCACTTCGTGCCAGGCTACACAGCCAGTTACTCATGAAGTTTGTGCCAAGGCTCAGAAAGGATGGGGTCCAGACGGTGGTGGGCTAGGAGACAACCTTGAGTGCAGGTCTGACAGGGTAGAAGCCGGATAAGCTTGGGCCGCTAAGGCCACACTAGGCCACATGTAAAAAGGAGAACAAACATGTATAATATTCTGAATAATGAAAAAAAGGGTTGTAAAGGATTCTAACATAAGTACTTATAAATGTAAAAAGATGCTTACATCTTTATGAAATCAAAAAGACATTAGTCTGGTGGGAAAGTAAAGTCATGCAGTCACCGCGTGAGACCCAGCAGTTTTGCTCTCAAGTATATACCCCAAGGAATGATGAAAACAGCTGTTCAGATACAAACTTGTACTTGAATATTCACAGCAGCTCTATTCACAGTAGCAGAAAGGTGGACTCAACCCAAATGTCCATCTACAGAAGAATGAATAAACAAAATGCGATGTTTGCATACAAGGGATGTTAGGGACGGAAAGTTATGTGGCCACTGGAAGGTGTGGAGCGCTCGGCTGGCACCTGCTACAACAAGGAGAAAATGTGAAGACATTTCCTTGAGTGAAAGAAGCCAGTCACAAGAGACTACACATTATACGACTCCATTCCTGTGCACTGTCCAGAAAAGGCAGGTCTATAGGGACAGAAGGCAGGTTAGTGGTCGCCCAGGGCTGGGGAGGTGGAATGGGAGGCGCGGCTAGAGGCTGCGGGGCTTCCCTTTGTCCTGACGAGAAGCGCGCTGGTGCAGACTGTGGATACACTAGAAACTATTCAGTCGTGCACTTTGAATGAGTGTGTTGTGTGGGAAGCGAACTACATCCCAATGAGGATTTTTTTAAAATCAATTTATTTAAAAAATTTTTATTGGTACGTAGTTGATTTACAATGTTGTGTTAGTTTCAGGTGTACAGCAAAGTGTATCAGTTATACATGTATCCACTCTTTTTTCAGATTCTTTTCCCATATAGGTCATTAGAGAGTATTGAGTAGAGTTCCCTGTGCTGTGTGATAGGTCCTTGTTAGTTAACTATTTTATATATAGTAGCGTGTAAATGTCCATCCCAACCTCCCAGTTTATCCCAATTCCCCTTTTCCCCTTGGTAACCATAAGTATATTTTCTACACGTGTGACTCTACTTCCGTTTTGTAAATGAGCTCACTTGTACCCTTTGAATGAGTGTGTTGTGTGGTAAGCGAACTACATACCAGAAAAGATGCTTTTAAACTGGGCGTTGGTGCCATGTGGGTCTCCTGCTTCCTCTTCCCGGGCACCTGTGGCTTCCAATTGATCACGATAACGGCCGGGCTCCGGTGGCACCTTTATTTCAAGGACGTCAGGCAGTTTGCAAACACTAATTAAGCCTGTGCTGCTGGCAGATGGGTAAACACTGTTTTGCTTCTCAGATAAACATTCCAGGAAAGCCGCTCGGGATTCCTGCCCCAGTGCCTCCTGCTGGCTGGCTCTAGAGCATTCTGAAGGATGTAGGAAGGGAAGCATCCTTACTGGAATGTCCACCAGGCACTTCCGGATGCTGGAGGACATCCTGTGAACCCCGTGTGTCACTTAGACCTCTCATGTCAGCTCAGGAAGTGAGGATCGTCCCAGTATTTCATGTGAGGAATTGAGCTCCAGAAAGGTTGAGAGCACCGGGCAGGGGTCTTGCTTCCAGGCAGTAGGTACCCACTCTGACTTGTAGCCACCAAGGGTTTAGAAGGACACCTGACAGCACCGAGAAGCACAAGGCAGGGGCCAAGGCGGGGGCGTGGAAGTCGAGAGCACAGCAGACTGGACCACCGGCATCCCACCCCCATGGCCCTGGAGACGCCACTGCAGGCCCTGCCAACCCTGGGTGCTTGGGGTCAGGACCCCAGGGTCCTAATTAGACTCCTGCCCCTATGATGAATCTCTGACTGTCCCTGTACTTTGTTAACACTTTTTTGTGTCAGAGTTCTGAGCCCACACATCCAGTTTGCTGAGCTTGTCACATGGCTCCCCTGCACGGCCGAGGGGCAGAGAGGGGGAACACCGCTTCAACTTACCTTCCAAGGGGTGGGAGGGCCTATCCTGGCCTCCCCAGAGCAGGGGAGGTTCAGGCGCTGGGTCGCCAAACGGCACAGGAGATGTGAGCGCAGGTCTTCTGGGTCCACGTCTAGGGCTCCTTCTGTCTCATGGCTTGAGCTCAAGCCTGTCTCATCCACTCTGGTCACTGACTAGGCCTTGGGCAGCTGTGGAACCTGTTGGCGAGAGGGAGATAAAGGCCACACTGTGCCTCAAGTTCAGGCCAGTGGAGGAGATGGGGAAGGAAAGGCCCCTGAAAATGTGGCATGTCATGTGGAGGGACCTCCAGGGACTGTGGCACGTTGGGGAGGGGTCCACAACCCAGGCCCCGGGGCGTCAGGGAGGGCTTCCTGAAGGACGTATGGACCAGTGTGCGGACTCACTTAGGTCCAGGTGTTAGCTTCTGATGGACTGTCTCCTGTACGTTGCACGGTTTCCTCTCTCCTGTTAGGCATTTGCTGAAAGCATAAATAACCCTCCTATTGTATTTATTACTCTTAACGGAAAGGATTCTTATTATAGCAAGAACACCGTACCTGACAGCGGAGATGGGTCCCTGATCACAGAGGCTTCCTCACCTGTCAGCGCCTCACCTGGACATGTCTTCATCCTTTCATTCGTTCATGTGTTCGTTGGGCATCTGCTACGCCAAGGCCAGTTCCAGGCACTGAGGATTCCCAGTGCATAAGACAGAGTCTGCCTTTATCCTGGCAGGAAAGGCATGCAGTAGACAAGTATATAGTCCCGTGTCGGGTCCTGGGTACTGAAGCAGGGTGAAGGCCCGAAATGAACATGGTGGGTGCCTGCTGCTTTAGACACGGGGGTCAGGGGACACATACGTGGTCAGTGTCCTTAAGCCGAACCCAAAAAATCTTTCTTATATCTCAGTGGAGGGAGGGAGGCCAGAGTTTGGTGCCCTGGAGGGAGGGACACACGGGGCTGTTCCTCTGACTGGGTCAGATTGACGGCTTCTCCAAGAGGGGAGGCTTTCTCTGCAAATGATATCTGGCCACTTACCTGTTAGTTACTGCACGGAGTGTCCACGTGGTCCAGTGTGTAGGAAGCAGGCAGGTGAGAATGAGAGGGAGGGAGGCAGAGGCCAGACGATGGAGGCCTTGGTCTCACCCTTGACCCTTGATGGCTGCCATGTGCTGGGCACACATACTGGTTGGATCATAAATACACATGTCAGGCCCTGGGAAACACCGAGTATCTTGAGTGGAAGGGTGGAGATGGGGTCAGATTTGTGCCATAAGAAGGTTTAATCTGGTGGCAGGATGGAGACACTGTCAGAGGTGAGGGCAAGCTTGGAGTTGGGAATACTGGTCAGCACGGTCCTGCAGAATCCAGGTGACAAGTGGTGGGACCCGAGGGGAGGGTGGGGCGTGGTCTTCTCCCTGGTGGTCATGCCAGGCGTGGCCCTGGGTGCAGAGAGAAAGGCCAGCAGTGCCACCAAATCTATACCATTTATTGTAAACTCCTGGGAAAAGCCAGTCTACTTTTTTTCTTTTATAGACTTTGTGAAGCCCTAAAATATACCAGTATACTCAGTAACAGTTGTTTTAAATAGATTAAAATTTTTAATTTTGCAAGTTTTTCGCCACAACTGTGTCCGAGGCAGGTCTACTCCCAACCTCAAAAAAGGATTTTTGCTTCTCAGTTTGCTCTCCTGTTGCTTGGTGGATTCTTACAGGAGTTCCGTTGGAGGACAGAGTCTTCATGAATACCTTCCTTTTTATTGCTACTTCTCTGAGGTTCCTTCGGCCCTGAGGTAGTAGCATCCAGCATCCCACCCAGTCACTCCACAGTGTTCTGCCCCCTTGGTGTCAGAGCTATTTCATGCAAAACTGTTTCCTCTCATGAAGCCACAGTGGGAGCCCGAGGGCGGTGGTTTGCTGGTATTGGATGGTCCAGCCCTGCTGGGAAAGTAGCTGCCGCTGAGCTGCACGGTGCTCATCACCCAAGACGGCTGGTGCTCTAGGTGGGCATCCTACCCCTTCCCTGGTTCCCATTAGGGACATCCAAGCACACTGGGGGACGGGGTCTTGTCTCCTTTCTGGGCTGGGCAGGGAATGTACTGCATTGTATCTGGGACCTCACAGCATCAGGAGACTCAGACTGGGGTCTTCTCCCGAGAATGAAAACTCTTTCAGACGCCATCTAACGTAAAGCTTCTGGCTTTGGTAACTCTTTCCTTCTTCCCTTCCCTCCATAGATTATGGTCCACGACATGCCCTTGTTATAGACTCCGGTGTGCAAAGGAAAATTAACTTGGCTTCTGCCCTGAAATTGCTCAGTCTGTTGGTAAAGAATGAAAAATAAACAGATGACTAAAATATAGAGAAATAAGAGCTCTGGTAGAGATTTATCTTTTCACTTTTAGGAAGTTTTTTTAAGAAAAAAATATCAGAGAGGCTTATAAATTTCACTTTAATTTCCTGTTGGAGTGTTTACAGATATATTTTAATGCTTCGCCAACCCTACATCAAGAAAAAAAATGTCACCTCAGTCTTCTCGTCTGTATTTCTCCGTAAGAGTCAATTGTCTAGTTCAGGAGTCACAGACACAAGTGTCTTCCAGGGCCAGGCAGGGATGTGAATGAGTGCAGGGCCTGGGGGTGCCGGGGGAGGGACCAGGGCAAACTGAGGACTGAGTCTCTTCCAACGCGGGCAGCTGCTCCTCAGAGCAGGCAGATTGTCGCCAGGCAGGAAGACGCTTCCAGTGAGTGATGCCAGCTCTTATATTTTTCAAGAGAAGCTGGGTTTTATGTGAAATCCCTGATTTTTAAATGTTAGTAATGAACTCAAATTTTTTAAAAAATCATGCAACGCCAATGCCATTCTTCTTGGGCTGGATTGTCCAGAGTGATAGCACTTAGTGTCGTAGAAGAAGGTTTGCCTCATCTCCTATGGATGGGACGGATGGGACTTGACAACCAGGGCAGAAATGCCTGGAGTTATCAAATAGCTCTCATCACAGATAATGCCTTTGTTTTGGAGAGACAGAAAGGGAAACTCAAATGCTTGTCATTTGCTTTCTTCTCTTTGTCATTGCAAAGCACTTTGCAGTATTTGAAGAACAGCTCAACTAAACAACACTATTTTTTCTCTGAAGATGAAACAAATCCAGAACACACCCAGTGGAGGCTTTGACGGAGGCTGACCGTTTTCCTGGTCCCCCTGCAACCAAACCAAATGAGCCACCCAGCGCCAGGCTCTTTGCAGAAGCGAGCAGAAGGCTGAGGCTTAGGGAGCTGGCTGTCCCGGGAGAGCGGGTTCCTTCTCACAGCAGGTCCACCCGACCCCCTGGTCCTTGGGCTCCGAGGACCCCTGCCTCCCTCCTGCCCCGCTGTCTCTCCTCCGTGGATGCTGGAAGGAGCCCCTGGGGTCGGGGGTGGCCTTCAGAACTGTGCCCCTTCTGGGCCCAGTCCATGACCCTGGGCATCACTGAATGTCTGGCAGCTACAGCCTAAGGCGGAGAGACATGCTTGATCCTGGACGATTTGGCATAAAACTGGTGTGACTTTTCTTGGAGGATGAGTAGGCCGTGAGCGCTGGGAGCAGTGGAGGCTTATGGGCATGGGGTGTGCTGGGCAGGCCGCTCCTGACCCTGGGCAGGAGCCCTGCTCCTCGGCCGGCTGCGTTCCCCACGCTGTCGATGGTGCCGGCTGCCCTTTCGCTTTCCACCAGCCAATGGCTATAAATACAGTCACATTTCCCACATACTGTATTTATGTTTCAGAAAATGTCTGCGTTGCATACGTAATGGAGCAGATATAATTATAATATTTCAAAACTGGCCAAATTTCGTGAAATATAAAATAACAGATGGCACCACACAATATTGGTGCGGTGCGCTTCATTTAAATCCTAACTCGAGCCTGAAAACCTTCCCAGTTGGTGCAGGGCAGTGATGACAGCGTGTGCTGGGAGGTGGGGGTGGCCTGGTCCCCTCCCCTGTCCCCTCCACGCTTTCCTCTCCAGGGAAAGCGGAGTTACAACGATACACATTCCTAGGAACCTCAGGTTTTGGTCTTGTTGATCTACCAATTTTATGCTGCCTGGGTTTCCTTGCGCCGAAGAATAGAAAGCATGATGTCTGATCTTGAGCTTGGACACCAGACAGCCCACCAGGCAGGGCACCTGGGTGTCGTGGCTGACCTGGACCCCTCTCAGCCTTCCAGTCTTATCTGACTACCAAGAAGCTGTTGCTGACGTTTAAAACCTTCAGACATGTGTTGTGCACCCTCGGCCGCGGCTGCACTGGGCCTTCCTGTGCTGGGCTGTGCACCCTGGAGGAGTAGCAGGTGGACCTGCTTTGCTTCGAGTCCACTGCTTGTTCCCACCTTCCTCCGAAGCGGACACGATCCGAGACCTCCCTGACCCTCCACAGGCCTGTGGGGCACTGGGGTAAGCGTAGGAAAGTTGGTTCACTCTCAAGGACACAGGCTTGTCTAGAAGGAAGCCTGGGTTGCCAGACACCCTCACTCAAATCTCCGCATGACTCATATCAGGATTCCTATAAGCGTTTGTGTACAATCCACGTTCTCCAAGTGGTAGCATTTAGCTGCTGCTTTTTTTTTTTTTTTTTTTTGCATCTCAACTGCTCTTCCCATCTCACTGAAGAAACCATAAAATTTAGCAATAAGGTTTCAGACTCCCAAATTCATGAAAAAAAGAGGCCAAGGAGCCATGGATGTCTGTGGCCGGCCTTCCTGACCTGTACGTGAAGTCTCGTGTCTCAGCCTTTAGGGAATCAAAGGGCGGATGGAAGAGCCACACCTGGGCTCCCGCAGTGACTGGGACTTTGCTCCGGGCATCCGATCATTCCTTCCCTGTTCCGGTCTTTACCCAGGATGAGCTTCCAAAACCTTCTGAAGAAGTTAGAAGAACTTACGATGCCGCCTTCCCGTTAACAGCAGGAGGAGAGTCGAAAGGTAAAGGCGTTTCGTTTTCCCTCTCTGTCTTCAGAGAACAAGCTCACAGATGAGGTCCGGGTTAACTTGGAACCGTCTTCTCCGTACACTGGGACATGTCGGTCTGTTCTTGAGTTTTCTTCCCTAATGGGCCGTCTAGGCTGGAAACGTGTCTGTTCTGTTGTGCTGTGATAACGTGCAGGGAACACAGAAACCTCTCGATCCATGTGTGTCCTGGGATGCTTCCTCCGTGGTGGAGTTGGGGGAAAGGCCAGGGCTGGGCACGGGCTGTGGAAGGAGGGGCTGACTTCCCTGTGAAAAGAGCTGTGGGGCTGTGGCTGTACTTTATGATGCGTCTGTATTTATCTGGGGAACCACCAAGGGACCACAACATAAAAACAATCGGCAGGTATGCTTCTGAATCCTGCATTTACCCTTCTGAAGGGAATTATTTCCTACAGTTCCTACCCATCACAGATCCTTGGGAATCCGTAGGTCAGGAAGTTGACCTTGGACCTAGTGTGGTCACAGGTGTTACCTGAGAGAAGACCTCAGTGTCTTCCTGTGGCCCTAGTGGGTAGAACACATTTAATGGGTGAGGTGACAGATCTCAGCTCAACAGAAGGAAGTACATTCTGATAATCAAGGGGACCAAGACTGAAGAAACTACCTTAGGAGTAGTGAGCTCCCCATCCATGGAGGAACCCAAGGTAAGTCCAGGTGGCCCCTGGGTCTTGATGTGGCAGAAGGAACTTAGAGCCTTGTTTCTCAGACTGCGGTCCCAGAACCAGAAGCATCCGTGCCACCTGGAAGCTTGTTAAAAACGTGGACTCTTGGGCCCCACCTAAGACCTGCGACTCAGAATTAGCATCTCGGCAAGATTTCCCCCAGTAATTTGTATGTGCGTCAGAGTGTGAGAAGCACTGTTTTGTGGATTCCTTCTCAAGTTCGGATCTGCTTCTAAGTGAACTAGGCGAGAGGCACGTGTTTACCACGAACGTAGACTTGCTTCACACTCAGCACCCACTCGACCAGAGAGACCATGTGTCAGGAGGATCTGGAGAGACTCCCAAAGACGCCTTCACTCAGAAGCATTTCTAAAACAGTGGGATTAGAGCGTTTATTCCTCTTCTCCTGCCCTCCACGCCACCCTGACCTGCCATGTGTGCTGAGATGCACACAAGTTATTCCTTTCAGGCCGAACATTGAAGGACCCCATGAAAGCGATAATGTCTTAACGAGATGGGGTGATGCTTTAAGCCATTATTGCCAGTTAAGCTATTAATGTTAATTAGTGCATCAGTTTACTATCAGAGAGCAGGGCTTATCATCTTTGTATCCCTACCACTTAGCATGTTTCCTGACAAATATTAATCTGTAATTTGCTTTCTATGACAGCTCTTTCCAAAAAAAAAAAAAAAGATTTGGGGTGGCATTACCTGGACTGTTAAATCCTCATGGAAAGGGAATAGCTCAGACTCTGGGGGAATAAATCGTGTCTGCTGGTTGGAAGGATTCTTCCCAGTGGAATTCCTGAGGATAACGGGTCCCAGGAGATGTGGACAAGCGTGGGTGGTACCCAAGAGAAGCACACACATTGGAAGCTCAGTGATCCACATGGAGAAGGCATCCCAGGACATCCCTGCCTCTTGCCTTCCTCCCATGGGCTCTAGAACTTGGATTACATGCCAACACTTGCAAGTTTAAGTGTGATGTAATGAAGGAGCTCAGATCATGGGCTCTGGAGCCAGAATATCTGTGTTCAAGTCCTGGCTATGTAGCTTATTAGTTGAGTAATAGCCTTGGGCAAGTTACTCAACCTCTTTAATCCCCTGTGTCTAAATCTGTAAAATAAGGAAAAGAGTAGGACCAACCCAGAGCGTTTTTGTGAGGATGAAAGGGTATAACACCTGCGCTTTGCAGGGTGCCCAGCACAGAGTAAGTGGTGAGTGAATACTAAATGCTCTGGTCACTGGCATTGTTTTTGATGGCATGTTTCCCAAGCCATACAAACTTACATTTGAATATACTCATAACACTTAGTAGCCTCAGAATGTCACAAGCCATATTATTTCTTAGTACCACTTAAGGTTTCCGAACCTGCCATTTCCACTGAGGGGCCTGTGTGCTCCTGGCTACAGATGTCATTGTTCTTTTATAAGTGCACACAGTTTCTTGGACAGCCTCCATTTGCATAAGGCTATGGAAGACCCACATTCCCTGATGAGAAAGGGGCAGGGCTGGAGGTATTTCATTTGATATTCATTGTCGTATGGTTGTTAAATAGGCTCTCCAGGAAATCTTTGGGCATGAGAGCAAAATGCTAAAGATGGAACCAAGTGGAGTAAGTTATGACCAAGTTTCCTGCACCTTTAAACAATCCTGCCTGAAGGAACTGGGTGGGGTCCTGGAAAGGAGGTTGACACCTCTCCCTTAATAAGAGATCTTTTTGTGAGGAAGGCTAACTTGTTTCCCAAGGAGGCATGAGTCTAATATCATTTGACCTTTCCATACCCTTGTGCTCAACTGCTTCAAAGCAGAGAATTATACCTCTCAGCTCTTTCTAAGAAATGGAGAGCCCTGGGTACAAGTAATTAGGGTCCAGTGCCTCAGGCTAGGTGCCCTGAGGGCATTTACCAGTTTTCCCACTAATTTCCTTCTTTTGTTCCAGGATCCCATCCAGGACACCATATTGCACTTAGTCATCATGCCTCTTTAGTCTCTTTTGGTTCGTGTCCAACACAGGAATCCAATTTTGTCAACAAATATCACCACAGGCGTGGAGCGGGATGCTGCCACTTCTCGATTACTTTACAGTCACTTATTGAGTCCTACCACGTGAGACAAGTGAGAATGATTGAATCCCTGCCCTAGAGAAGTTTACCAGCTGGGGGTAGTTACATACAGATAGGTAAAGAAATAATGACTGTACCTTGGGATACGTGCCGTAACAGGAAATACACCAGGCGCTATAACATCGCTGGCAGAGGGATGACTCTTGACCCTTGCCAGGAAAAGACAATGGCCCAATTCGTATTTTTGGGGGGATGGACCTCACGGTCAAATGAATCCATTGAATTGGGATGTTAGTTTTTTTTTTTACAAATTTATTTATTTATTTTTGGCTGCCTTGGGTCTTTGTTGCTGCCTGTCGATTTTCTCTAGTTGTGGCGAGCGGAGGCTACTCTTCGTTGTGGTGTGGGGGCTTCTCATTGCGGTGGCCTCTCGCTGCGGAGCACGGGTTCTAGGCACGTGGGCCTCAGTAGTTATGGCATGTGGGCTCAGTTGTTGTGGCTCGTGGGCTCTAGAGCACAGGCTCAACAGTTGTGGTGCACAGGCTTAGTTGCTCCGTGGCATGGGGAATCTTCCCGGCCCAGGGCTCGAACCTGTGTCCCCTGCATTGGCAGGCGGACTCCCAACCACTGTGCCACCAGAGAAGCCCCGGGATGTTCATTTTTATAAGTGATATGTTTCAACCCGGTCTTGAAAGAAAAAAAAATGCCTGTGAGCATTGTTCCTATGAAGCAATGATTAAACAGAGAGCGTAGGGTGGGGGGAATTACATACACAGAGCCGAGCTCCTCCAAACCAGCTGTGCAGTGCAGATTTGGGGTTTCCTGGGACGGAGACCTAGATGGGAGATCCATTTCCACTGTATCTTGCTCTGCCTTTTCAGAGCTACATTTCTTGAAAAGTTGTCATTATATGCTTTCTCTTTTTCCTCGCCTTCCACTCACGCCCTGACCCACAGTAGTCTGGCTTCTGTCCCTTTGTTTTACAAAAGAATTTTCACCAAGGCAATTAACGACTCTCCTGAAAACGATCTAATAGAAAAATGTTGACGACCATGTGCTGCGTTTCCCGGCACCCTTCTGCATTGCTGATCATGCTTTCTGCAGAGTCTTTCACCTCTTGGATTGATAACCTGTTTCCATCTTCATCCGCCTCCCCTTGTCCTTGGCTAGTCCTTTAGCCAGGACATTCAAAAGCATTTTTCAGGCTCGGTTCTAGCTCCTCTTATCTCTTTCTGTTTTCCTGAGATTATCTCATAGACATCAGCAATGGCTTCAATTCCTGTTGGGATTAAAAGGTACAGTTGATCATTTCTGTCTTCCACGAAGGCCTGAACCAACTGAGAAATACAAAGTCAAGCAGGCATCAAACTGTCCATTTTATTGCGGGTGAAGCTGAGTTGCAGACTGCAGTCTTGAGTCAAGTCCAAAATGAGCTCCTCACTTTATACCCGTCTTTCTCCCAGTCGGTTTTATTCACTTAGCCACAGGCAGAATAATTTGTCAACTGGAGCTGTAGGCCTCCCCTTGCAGAGACAGGACCTGCCAGGGGGCTTGGCATGTAGAGGCGGAAGGAACAGAAAGGAAAGCACACACAAACCACAAGTAGTCCTTTTAAGGCGAAAAAGGGAAAGAGAGAAACGGAGAGAGGGAGGAAAAACGAATGCATATAAACAGAGGCCAGAAATACATTAACCCTGCCCAGTAAAGAAACAAGGACGCAGACGTGCCACACCTTTGTCTTCTCCCTAATCAGATAAATCAATCTTTGTTTTTTTGAAAGATTTATTTTTTATTTATTTAATTTATTTTTGGCAGCGTTGGGTCTTAGTTGTGGCACGTAGGATCTTTGTTGAGGCATGTGGGATCTTCATTGTGGTGCGTGGGCTTCTCTCTAGTGGTGGTGCACGGGTTCCAGAGTGCATGGGCTCTGTAGTTTGCGGCACGCGGGCTCTAGTCGAGGCGCGCGAGCTCAGTAGTTGTGGCACGTGAGCTAGGTTGCCCTGCGGCATGTGGGATCCTAGTTCCCCGACCAGGGATCGAACCCGCATCCCCTGCATTGGAAGGCGGATTCCTTACCATTGGACCACCAGGGAAGTCCCCAGATAGGTCAGTCGTATCCCTATATGGGTGAAAAACAAACAGCGAGAAGTGAAGCAAAGACGGCAGCTTCTTCTCCGATACTTTTCCTGGGCAGGCAGAAGTTTCCATTCCATGAGCCTGAAGAAACAGATACCACAGATCACCACCTGCACTGGGACATCCTTAGTCAAAAGCTCTGCTCTGAGCTTCAGGTTTGTATATTTAATTTCTGAAGTGATGTCCCCTCTTGGACGTCTCACATGTAACTGCAACACAGCTTGCCCCAAATAATCACCCTGGTGACCAAGTATTGAGCTCTTACAGGTGCCGGGCCCTGTGCTAACAGCTTTATGTAGATTTTCTCATTTGAGCTTCAGGTCCACTGTATGAGGTGGGTAGGGCTGCTTCAGGCAATGGAGCAGAGAATTCTGATCACACTGCTGGTGAGCAGTGGATGTGGGATTAGAACCCAGGTTGTCTGGCTCTAGAAGTACCCTCTGGGCCATTATTCCGCTTTCTCAGCTGAACCCATACCTGCTCTCTTAATCCACGCTGCTCCCCTACACCGGGTCTGAATCCAGTGAATCCCGCCTCAGTCATTGCCATAATGTCCATCAAGAAACACAACTGGGAACCAAGGCATCAGTCTTGAAAACTCCCCTTGGCTTGTCCCCGTCTCCACCGAGTCCTGTGGATCACGTCTCCTAAAAACCTCCACCGTCCCCTTGGGGGCGTCCACATCCATCACCATCGTCTAGGACTGTAGACAAAGCTCCTCTCGTGCCTGCCTGGACCCCCTCTCCTTTTTTCTTTATTTGAAAGAATTACTTATTATTTATTTAATTTATTTTGGGCTGCATCAGGTCTTAGTTGCGGCACGCGGGATCTTTCGTTGTGTCGCATGGGTTCTCTCCGTGGTGGCATCCATGTTTTCTTTGTCTAATTGTGACGTGCAGGCTCCAGGGTGTGTGGGCTCTGTAGTTTGCAGCACATGGGCTCTCTAGTTGAGACACGCAGGCTCTCTAGTTGTGGCGCGCGGGCTTAGTTGCCCTGTGACATGCGGGATCCTAGCTCCCCGACCAGGGATAGAAGCCACATCCCCTGCATTGCAGGGTGGACTCTTTACCACTGGACCACCAGGGAAGTCCCTGAGCCCCTACTTTTAACTGGCCATGCCCATGCTTGGTGTCTTCCAACCCCCTCTGAGTGCCATGTGCAGAGTGGTCATGCATGTCCCCTCCCCCAATCTAGAAATCTCCCATGGCCCCCACCACGCTGGGGATGAAGACAGGGCTGCTCTGCAGAGGCTCTAGGTCTCCACCTGACCTGGCCTCTCTCATCCCCCTGCTCCTCTGTTCCACAGGTCCACTCACTCTATGCTCTGGCCACCTGGGCTGTCTTCCAGTTCATTAAGTGTGTGTGGTCATTTCCCACAGCTGCTGTTTCCTCTCCCTGGGACCCCCCTGCCCTAACTTGAAGGCTTTCTCATCCTTCAGGGCTCGGATGAAGCGTCTGCCCCCCAGGGAAGCCCTCCCCAAGCCGTCGCGCCCGTCACGCTCCCGTCCGTCCTGTCTTAACACAGTGCCCTCGTTCAAGGCAGCCAGCGCCGTTAATAATCAGCATCTCTGGCTGTGATCATTGGACAGACGTCTTTGCCTGCCTCCGGATTTTAGACTCAGGAGGCCCGAGGTTCTGCTTTCCATTGCGTGTCACGTGCCCAGCATTGGGGCAGCAGGAGGGAGTTGGTCCATAAACGCCAGCGGGAACCGCTCACTTTGCTATCGGAGTCAGAGCGCCAGCATCACGAGCCCCTGACACCCTGAGATCATGGCCAGAAAGTCACAGCCGGAGACCAGGGCCAACGGGCCCTCCGCATGTCTGGACCCCATGCTGCCCATCGTGCCTCACTCTGTGCCCCTCAGCGAGGACCCTGGAGCTGGCGGTTCCCAGCCAAGGCTGCACGAGCTGAGTTCTACCTGAAAACACTGACATGTGGGGGTGGAAAGCAGCCTTTCGAGGACCTTGGAACCATCTAGGGTGGAGCTGTGACAGCGGGTGGTTCCTAAAGGGACACGAGGAAGCAGCCTGTGAGTGAGCGTCTGGTGGCCCTGGGGAGTCCCGCGCAGCTGCTGGGGACTTGGGGACACTGTGCAGAGGCCACTGTGTGCATTTAGCGGCAACAGCAGATCTTCTGACCCCTGATTCGGTGTTTTCCCACATACTAATGAAGTGAGTTTCTCCAGCCACACATTTCAGATAAGAACACGTGCATTTAAGGAGGCTACGGACATATGAACGTCAGGCCATGAGAGATATATCCTGGAAGGAGGTCACTGAAATCTGTGGGCTGAATCATTCTCCGTGCTCCAGGGTTGCCGAGGCCACAGGCCTGATTTCCCTGGCGAATTCAAAACCTTTGTTGGTGGAAGTACAGAGGCACCCGCCTAGTTTACGTGGAAGATGACGAAGGAGGCGCTAGCCAGGGAGACGCTGCGCCAGGTGCCCCAACAAAGTCCACGCGGCCTTCTCCTCAGCCCTGGCCTCTCACTTAGCAGCTCCACGTCCCAGGCACGGCAAAGATTTGGGGGAGAATCGTTCATTGCAGGGAATACTCGGCATGTCCCTCAGCAGAAAAAAAGCAAGAACGCTTAGTTCATGATCTGCCCTTGTGGGGACACAGCACGGCCCTCGGAGCAGGGGCATCTACAGGTGAGCATCCTAACGTGTGAGGCCTTGGTTCAACTGAACTTCTGGGGCCTCAGAGGCTCTTACGTCCTTCAAGGAAACGCTGAAAGCAGAATCGAGTGTGTCAAACACAGGTACCTAGTGAAGCTTGAAGAATCTAATTTTGCAGGAGGACATCTCCTAAGTGCTGCAGTTCTGCTGTAAAGTGAGTCAACCTTCTGCTGAGGAGGGAAATCAGATTCATTTCAGTCTCAGGCGATCCACAATTTCCAGGCCAAACAGACAGAGCTTGAGTTTGTTTTTCCCTGTCATTACTGCTCGGTCCGGTGTTTCCATTTTAAAAGGCGTGCGTGTGGACTGAACCAAAGCCGGGATTATTTAAAACACTGTGCCTGCTGATTCATTTAAATGGCCCCAACATCTCTGGCTAATAGTAAGTGCATTCTTAGTAAAGCCCACAGATTTGGCCGGGCCTAGAGAATTTAATATCAGCTGCAGCAACAATAGCCCCAGGCATTTGTACGACTGGTTATCGTTTTCCGATGGTTTTCCCACATGTTCCTCATCTGCTCTCTCCCTTCCCTGGGAATGCAGGGCAGGATGGCAGGGCCACGACCCCTTCCGCAGCAACTCAGTCTTCTGTTCGGACCCAGCTTCCTGTTGTGTGCACTGTTGTGCCAGTTAAATGCTCAGTAAACGTCACTTGAAGATAAGCTAACGTGGCCCACAGTGAGACGCCGACTTAATTTTCCACGTAGAAAGACACATTTTGAATTGAAATAATGCCCCACGGAGGATGAGCTCCCAGCCCCCAGCAGAGCCAGCCCATGTCTCTGTGCAGCCGTGGACGGGTGCCAGGTGCTGGGTGTGGTCCCTTAGAGAACAGGCCTTCCCTGTGGCTGCCTGTGGTCTCCCAGAAGAGATGAACGTGGGATTAAGTGTCTCATGGCCAGAAATGTCAGAACCTAGCATGTCACCTAGGCGTATGGTTCCTAGCTGTGTGCTCTTTCATTACTTGGGCTTTATTTTAAAGTGGTTAAGAGCAGAGGCGTTGTCACGTGGTCTCCGGACCAGCCTTTGCTAACCAGGCCTCCGGCCTCTTCTGAGCCCCTGTCCTGCAGGAACAGTTCCTTGGGCCTTGAGCCTCACACAAAGGGTCAGTGTCAGCCCCGCCTGAGCCCATCAGTGGAGGAGGGGTGATGCTGAGATGCAGTCTCTGTGCCGGACCCTCCAGCACCAGCACGTGGGCTCCGGGCTGGGCGGGGCCAGAGCAGCAGCTGGTGTGATGCAGAGGCGGGTGGAGCTGGGGGGTGGAAAGAGGCACAGTTAGAATTCTCCGCCGTCGCCTGAACATGGCCCCCTGGTAGCCTTGAAGTCAGGCAATGTGTGACTCTGTGTTTCTCTTTTCTAACCCCCCCTTCTCTTTTTCTTCCTCCAAATGCAAATCAGTAGACGAGTATTCACAGCCCAAAAAGATGTCAAGGAGAGAGAAGAGTAGCCTTTTTATCCAGAGAGGAGCACAGGCAGCAGCCCCTCCACACAGGGAGGGGAGGAGGACAGGAAATGGGAGGGGGAGAGAAAGGGGGCGGGGAGAAAGGGGGGCATATCTGGCGAGAAGACGATGGACATTTGGCCGTGGGCGTCCTCACATCTTCCTGTACTCCACTTCCGAAAGGGGTGATAACTTTTCTCCCTTACTGGCTAGAATATTTCCACTCTTGCTCAAAAGCTGTTTTGGGAAGAAAAAAAAATTGCTACTTAGGTGAAAATCGGCTGCCATTTTCTTTAATAATTGGCTAACATTTGATCAGTCATATCTAAGTAGAAGGCTTTATGATGATGTGAGATTGGGTAAGATATGCTCTTGAGCAAATCTAGCAGTTTCTGGGCTGTATATGAACTGGGGTGATGCTTATCTGATTGGAAACAGCAGCAAGAACAGTAGTGACCGTTGCACCGGACGTTCATTGTTGGATTGGCTGATGGGAGAGGCTACCTGTTAGGAGATGTGCCTTCTAGTCCTGGTGTCTCCCTTGACTTTCGGTCTCTTGGGACACATTGATGCTGTAAACAGCCCGATACGCCAGGTGTTGGAGAGTTGTGTGTGACCTTCCCTGAATCCAGGCACTAAGCGCAGTCCATCACAGAGGGCCAGCCTCCCTCTTGGCCTCCGGTGTCTTTCAAATCCCACAGAGATGGTAGCCAAGCGTAAACAAGGTACAAACCCCAAATACAAAAAATAAAAATTGGAAGAGGAAATAAAAACGGGTGTGAACTTTTCTTGGAAAAAGAATAAAACGAGTGGCAGGTGATTCAGTGGAGTAAAGAAGGCTGAGGTGTGAGGATCTGCGGAGGGAAGCGGTAGCTAGAGCCAGGCGGTGTGCCACTGAACCAGGAGGCCCAGGAAGGACAGCCATGGTTTCCGTGGGCGGCAGAAATGGGGAGGCGCCAAAGACAAAGGGTGGGTCAAAGTCTGTGTTAGACACTCCCACGCCAGAATTCTCTGCTTCCCCACTTCTGCATGAGTGGGAAGTCTATTTTCTGAAGGAACTGAAGAAGAAAGCTCCGGGCTCAGCCCCAGAAGAGAGCTGAGGGTCCCACTGCAAGTAGAGAGGCGGAGGGTCCCCACCCTGAGTGGAGAATCCCCCGGCCTTCCTCAGGACGCGGGAAGCCAGGACTTTACCCCCTGGCAGGAGAATGGGGAACACCTCCAGCTCGAGACAAAAAGAGCCCCATGACTAACACTTGGGGAAGTGGTCCCAAGGCCAGTTCCCAGCCTTGTCATCTTTAAAGGGTCACAGGTAGATAAACTCCATTGATGAACACAGAGATTCCAGTCAGGCTTTTATTGCTTTGCTCTTAAATACGAAAGGAAGGCCAAAGATCACCGGACAGTTGAGGAGGCTTTCCTGCAGGAAAGACAAAGATGACAACAAATGAGCAGAATAAAAGGACCCTGAGGAAATGGAGCCTGAGCTGCCCCACAGGGGAACTTCGGAAGCTATGACTGACATTCTCAGAGAGATGCGAGAAGACACGGTACCCAGAGGACACGACCAGGCGCTATAAAAAATCGGACCACAAGAAGACAGAGGGAAACTAATAATTTGTAATAGAAGTTTTAAAAAAAGCAGTAGGAGTACTGGAAGTTAAAACCAAGGACATCTTGATAAATGAAAAGAGAAAATATAAGAAAATTAGGGAACTAATCCAGAAGATTAACATCCATTTAATAAGAATTCCACAAAGAATGAATAATATAGAGGAGAGAAAAATTTCAAAGGCACAATACAGAAAAATTTTAAAAATCCCAGAATTGCAGAACATGAATTTTCTATATTGAAAGAGTATATTGAGTGCCTGACACAATGAAAGAAAAGAGACCCACGTTAGGAAACATCTTTGTGAAATTTCGGACAGCCGTGGGTAAAGAGAACACCCTCAGTGTTTACTGAGAGAAAATAGAGCCATTTCACATACAAAAAATACAAATTGACATTCATCAGACTTTTCAGCAATTATGCTTAAGCTTAGAAGAAAACAGAGAAATGGCTTTGCAGCATTTGGAGACGATATTGATTTTAAACCTAGAATTCTGTTTGCAGCTGAATTAACTATATATAAGTTGAGTGAGATTAGAATAAAGCCATTTTCAAATAAACAAGATCCCTGCCCGAATGACCACCTATGTGTGCTTTCCCAGCAGACTGTTAAGAGATTTGTTATATTAAAACAAGGAGGAACACCAAGTGGAAGAAAACCTAGATCCAGACAACAGGAGAGAGACACGGGGTTCTGTGAACTCTTAGGAAAGGGAAGTCCCAGATGACAGCAGAGGACCAGGGAACAGAAGGGGCAGAAGGAATGCCTTTAAAACGTGGTGCCTATAAATTACTAGACGAATTTTAGAATTCTGCAGGGAGTTTGGGGAGATTTAACAATAGGTCCATAGAAAACTAACAAATGAAACAAAAAGGCAAATATTTCTGGGGAAAGCAAAATGTTGTACTAGAAAGACAAATAATCATAACAATATCAGTGCTGAACATTGATATAGTTGAAAGTCATGACTTTATACTGGGTTGGTGGAGGGGGGAGCAGGGTGGGGGTGGTGGTCAGGGCTGAATCCTCACCTTCTGTAGTAGGAAGTCGCTGGATAATTGTTAAAATTGTTAAATCAAGAAATATCAGAATAAGCACATCTTTAAAAAGAAATAAGGAAGCAAATACCAGACAAAACAGCTAAAAGAGATGAAAAAGGTTGCTTCTGAGGAATGGCATTTGGAATGCAGTTTTTAATCATGAGCTTTTAGTCCTAGTAACTTGAAAAAACACGTGTGTCATGTATTATTATTAGTTTTTGGAGTGAAGTGCAGTTGATTTACAATGTTGTGTTAGTTTCGAGTGTATATAGCACAGTGCTTTGGTTATACATACGTACATATATGTATATATATTCTTTTAAAAATTCTTTTCCATTATAATTTATCACAAGATATTGAATATAGTTTCCTATGCTATACAATAAATCCTTGTTTATTGTCATGTATTACTTTGATTAAAGTTTTTTAAATGAAAAAAATACTGTGCGACGCTGGCAGCCGCGTAGTAAATCTTTTTTTTTTTTTAGCGTAGGATTTTTTAAAAAATTAGTTTTATTTTTGGTTGCGTTGGGTCTTCGTTGCTGCACACGGGCTTTCTCTAGTTGCAGCGAGCTGTGGCTGCTCTTTGTTGCGGTGTGCGGGCTTCTCATTGTGGTGGCTTCTTTTGTCTTGGAGCACAGGCTCTCGGCGCGCGGGCTTCAGTAGTTGTGGCATGCGGGCTTCAGTAGTTGTGGCTCGCGGGCTCTAGAGCACAGGCTCAGTAGTTGTGGTGCACGGGCTTAGTTGCTCCGCGGCATGTGGGATCTTCCCAGACCAGGGCTCGAACCCATGTCCCCTGCATTGGCAGGCGGATCCTTAACCACTGCACCACCGGGGAAGCCCATAACTCTTTATAAAGGCTTCATGTGAGTACATCAGAGGACAGAAGGGCTTCAGGCTTTGGGGTCAGCTCTGGGTGCGAGTCTCACTTCTGCCAATTCCCTGGGGCCCAGGGACGTCCTTGCTGAGGTGTCTGAGACCCGTGAGGAACTCTGTTCGTGGGAGCCATTCATACCTATCAGCCACCAAGCAGGGAACTGAAACATCGTGGGTGTTTCAAAAGCGGTATTTATTGATAAAACTCTCGTGGGCATGACCGAGCTATTCTGTGGACATATTAGAAGTCTGGGGACGCATAGGAGTAGATGAAGACCTGAGACCAAAGGTGAGACCCCCGCTGTGAGTGGGTCCCTGGGCCTCAGAAGCAGGGTTACTCTTCTGGCCATGAACCCGTCACTTCATAAGTTCTTGCTCCTTAGAGGTAAATGGCACCTTGTGGTTTGAAGGAGTTCATGTGCCTTCCAGCCTCTTCAATTTGCCCTCAGGGATCAGAGCCCAGGAGGCTCCAGTTCAATCTGGAAAATTTAGAGCTAACATGGCAGAGTCAGATTTTAATCTGTAGTATTTTCTCTTCCGTCCTTTTTTATTTTTTTACGGGAAGAAAACCCAGTGTTAACAAACAATATCTAAAACTCCATCCTTCCTGTCCCTCCGTTGGGCTCCAAGTGCGCTGATCCGTCATCTTCAGGCTGTTTACCCGCCGATTTCAGCGCAAAGTTGGTAAACGGATATTGCTCAAAGAGCCTTGGGTTTCCCGCAGCCCCAGGGCTTCTGCTTAGGCCGTGCTTTCTGTCCAGAGCAGTCTGGGGTCCCTGCTCCTGGCCAGTCCCACCCCAGGCCAGCCTAGACATCACTTCTCAGGCAGTCTCCCTACCACCTCCTCCTGCCCTCCTTCAGGTGTGCTACTGTCTTTGTTTTGTGCTTTCCTATGGACCTATATTTTTTCTACATCACTTATCACAAATGTAATCAGTGACATGATGAGTTTCAGGTGGGTGAATTTCGGGGTGGGTGGGTGAGTGAGTTTCAGGCTTCTAGCTTGCTCTGTATTACTTCTCCCATACGTCACACACAGTAGGTATTTACCCGGCTCATAGTAGGTACACGATGAATGCTTATTCTATGGATCAATGAATGAATATATGAAGTACCAAAAGGCAGTCTCTTCATCCATGTGGTCTTTTGTATAAATATTTAAAAAGTGTAGATCAGAGGGAGTCCTTGAATGCCTTACCCAAGGTCATAATGCCAGCAGGGAAAGAGGCAGGCTGGGGACCCAGTACTATCTCTGGGGAGAGGACGACACTGACCCAGCTTTCCCTGTTTCCCATCCGGCTCTAAGAAGCTGTCACTCTGTCTGAAGAGGGTGGCCTGGCAACTCTCCCTGGTCCAGAGGAAAGACACGTAGGTATGAAGGAGTGAAAGTGTGACAGCCAGCCTTGCCACACAATTGCCTGGTTTCGGTTGGGTTGTTCCCCTACCTTATTGCTATTTAAATACAGTTTTGATGATTTTGTTTGCTTTAGAGGGAGGAAAAAAAAGATTCATAGAAGGTATAAAATTGCATATTATTTACCTCAGAGAAGAGAACAGTCCCCCTAGTAAATATGCATTGAAACATTTTTATTTATGTTTGTATTTTTTAAGGTGTTTAAACAGACCTAGTAGACCGTAATATCTCTTTTCAGAGTTGGTGCCATCTATTGATTAAATATGTATTTATACATTTCTCCTTCTACTTTTTCTTTAAATAAGAGACATATATTTTAATCATTTAATAGACCTAGAAGAATCGATCAGTAAAAAATACATATTTATGTTTTCCTTAAGAAAGATTTTATTAGGCAAACAAATGTAAAAAACTAAAATATTTCTTGTTAAACGTTGATGTTTGTTAAACGTGAATTTAATTAAAAGTGCAGGGTGTGCGTGTGTGTGTGTGTGTTAGGGAATAGTTTGGTTGAAGAAATGGGATTTTTTTTTTTAAAGAATCAATTTTACTTACATATTTATTTATGGCTGCGTTGGCTACTCATTGCTGCGTGCAGGCTTTAGGTAAGTCGAGTGGGGGCTACTCTTCATCGCGGTGCACAGGCTTCTCATGGTGGTGGCTTCTGTTGTGGAGCATGGGCTCTAGGTGCACAGGCTTCAGTAGTTGTGGCATGCAGGCTCAGCAGTTGTGGCACACGGGCTTAGTTGCTCCGCAGCACGTGGGATCTTCCTGGACCAGGGCTCGAACCTGTGTCCCCTGCATTGTCAGGTGGATTCCCAACCACTGCGGCACCAGGGAAGTCCCAAAATGGGATGTTTTTAAAACACAAATATAACTGATGGGAAATAGGGAAAGAACATAAACTTGGGAGTAAGAAAGACCTGGGTTCTCTGCCACTTCGTAGCTTTGGAGAAGGCACTTGGTTTTCTCTGCCCTGGTATGCGTCTGCACCTGTGGAGGGAGGAGAGCAGTGAAGGATGGGTGGGAATCAGAGAAAATACACCCGGAGCGCCCAGCATTGTGTCGGGTCCAAGAGGCTGAAAAAGGTTGATTCCTGTCCCCCATCAGCTCACCGAGGGGTTTACGTGTGTGTCCTGCCCGAGAAGGGCCAGAGGCTGTGCCCTCGGAGCCTATCGGGACACAGCACACCCTTGGGGCTCAGGGAAGCGTGTTGAGTGCATGCTTGGGTGCAGGAGCCACGGATGCTTCCACCGAGGTACAGCCCTGGTGGGGACGGCAGGCCTGGGCTCAAACCGGGTCTCCGTGCATGCACCCTCTGCAGCACCGGGCAGTCATGTAAAGTCTTTGAGTAGCACGTGGCTAGTAGTACTACTACACTGGCTGGTTGCAAAGATAAATACGGGATCTGTAGGCCAAAGACAGAGGACCTGGCTCGTGGATAAAAGTGACCAAAAGTGCTTGACATTAATCATTTCTTTTTAGGGAGGCATTCACTTTGAAAAATAGAAAAACCTGGGCTTGAATCTTGGCTGTGTTACTGACTAGCTGTGTGACCTTGGATAAATCACCTAACTGCTCCAAATCTCAGTTTCCTTATCTCACAAAAAAGGTGTAATTATACCTTCTTGGGAGACAAGGCTAGGGATAAAATATGATATTTGAGAAAACCGTGGTCCCCAGAGGGTGCAGAAATGATGTCTGTTATTTATATGAAGCTATCAGTCACCAGGCCCTACTAATTCTGCCCTTTTCCCCCGGCCCCTGCTTTTCCTCTTCCACTGCTACGACCTTGTCCCAGGTCCGTCAAATCTGGGATGGCCCACCAACAAGTACTCCTGCCTCAACCCATGCTGTGCACTCTACACAGATTAAAATCAATAAATTATTTCCCGTTTGTTTGTAGCACTCCCTGCTTAAAATGAAATTATTTTTTTCCAGCAGCAATAGGGAATTTCTATATATTGTTGGTTTAGAATTCAAGGCCTTTTCCACTGTGCCTTTCACCTACTCCCCCAAGTCCTCTCCCCATTTTTCCCCAAAGGGTTTTGGCCTGTCTGTTCCGTTTCCCCTCCCTGGGGCATCCATCTCATTTCAGTGGCCCACCTGATCCTGCACCCACCCCAAGCTAGTTCTGTCCTGCAGATCTAGCCACGAGTGACAATTCTGGTGAATAGGATTCTGGCTTTGTTCAAGAATTCATACGTGAATTTGCTTGTGAATGACATGTTTGCAACTACTGGCTCTGTAGAATCTGACCTTAATACTTAGTATGTACATGTCCTAGTATCTTTTATGTAGAGTCAAAAATACGTGAATTTTTCGAAGGTCTCTGCAGATATCTTGTTTACCCTTTTCAGACAAGAGCAAAATACGTTCTTTATATTCCCAGCCTTTGAAAAAGGACTTTAAGTACTTTGTAAGTGCCAGGTGATGATACTATCACCATAGTATAGAAAACCTTTTAGACGTGTTAATAAGGAGGGAAGTAATTGATTGTTTTACTTCTTAAAAGGGAACAGTCTTAGTTTTGTAGAAATGGAGGTACTCAGACCAAAATAACCCACCGGCAATTGGCGGTAGGCATAGCTGCTTAATGGCAACTGTGAGGTGTTGGGTTTAGGACAGCTCTGGGTTTGAATGCTGACCCTCTTAACTGTGTGGCCTTTAGCCAGTTGCTGAACCTCTCTGAACTTGAGTTTCAGCCTACTGAAGTCCAGCAGTAGTGTTGCTACGCGGTGGGACTACGGTGAGGATGAGCTAAGATGGGAACTGTGAATACGTGCCCACGCAGGCACTTGGGAAAACGTTAGCGATCGTGGTGAAGGGGAGGGAATACTGTCTCCCATAGGGTCGGTCACTCACCTGCCCCTGCGGTGAGCTGCGCACACACTGAGCTGGGGGGGAGTCCAAGCCACCATGGGCTCTTGGGAGGACACCCTGGGACAGAAGTAGTTGCGCCCTGTGTGCCCAGCCCCTTCTGTAATACCCCCTGCTGTTCTTTCCCCAGATCCTCAACACTGAGCGGATCCATCAGAGGGGCACCTCCTCAGCAAGCAGAGGGCGCAGCCCATGGCGGGCCGGGGGGCCTGGGGGTGGGTGCTGCAGGCCTTCCTTAGAGCAGGCGTGGAGCTGGAGGAAATCTGCCGCACGGCACACCCAGAATACCACCCACGGGAGCTGCTCTTCCACGGGAAGGGCCGACTGGACTGTGAACAGGAGAAGCCAGGATGGAAGACGGAAAGCCACAGATTCCTTCCGTGACCTTGTCACCTTGGAGATGTCCCATGACTTCAGCTGTTTCCTGCCTCCTTGCCGTCTAGTCTGAACGCACCCCGCCTGTGCTGCGGTCACAGCAGTTGTTCCGGCGTCTAGGGCATCTAGTCTAGGGAGAGCTTGAGGATGCTCTAATTGTGGGGAACTCAGCCAATTCTCTTTGCATCCTTGGTGGAAAAAACCCTAACGCACCCATCTTCCTGCTGGGCAAACTGAATTGCGTCCGATTTAAACGTCCGAGTGACCCCGCCATGGGCCACGGCTCCTGCCCTCCCAGCCTGGAGACCAGGAGGAGGAAGGATGGTGAGGAATTGGCACAAGGTTTGGTCACACTGCCTTTCTTGTCCTGCTCTGAGCCCTGCTCTGTGAGGTCCCCACTGCCAGGCCCGGCCCCTCCCACCGCCCACGAAGGGGCTCCGGTGCCCACGGAAGGAAGCCCTGCGCGCTGGCATCTCCCCCAGAGACCAGTGCACACGCGTGCTCCGGGCGGGGGCGAGCATGGGGCAGTCCCAAGCTCCCCAGAGCCCAGCCTCCCAGCTGGAAAGTGCCCGCGTGTCGCTCAGGAGAGTGGAACCAATGCGAGCCTTGGAGGAGGTCTGCTCCGCGCCCCGCGCAGATTGGTGCTCATGGTGTTCACCAGTTGTGTGTCTGTGCAGCAAAAAACCAGAGACGCTGCCTGCCTGCTCCCTCTCTCTTCTGCTCTCTCCCTCCCTTTGCAAACATTGGATTTAAACCTGCTCAGAATTCAGCACAGAGGAAGGCGGCAGTGGCAGCAGCGGCAGCCGGCCCAGCCGCGGGGACACCGCAGCCTCAAGATGCACCACCCCGCCTGCTGGATTGTGTTCTCCGTGACAACCGCCCTGCTCTTCATCCCAGGTACCCAACAGGGGCTCTCGGCTCCCCCCGGGCGGTTCGGAGCAGAAGGGGAAGGGGAATGGGAGCCCGAGAGGAAGAGGGAGTGTGAGCTGCGTGTGTGGGGAGAGGTGGGCTCGCCGCGCGCACACACTGCTTAGCTCGTCGCTTCTGCACACACGGGTGCTTGCAGCTTGGGTTTGGGGGTTCGCTCTCCTTTCAGGCAGTGGGTCTGGTGAGCTGGGTTCGAGATGTGCACCTGCTGTGAGGCACTGCAGTTGCTCTGCAAGGTGCTGGCTGGCTTTAACCAGTTGTGGTCCCAAGGGTAGAAGAAGAGGGGCTTCAACTCCCAGGGATAAATCCTTCTCGCCGCTTCTGTTGGGACCGGCAGGATAGAGGGGACATCCTGATTCCTCTCTGCATCTGCCGGCATCTCTTTTTCTGTCTCTCCCTCTTTCTCTCTCTCCCTCTCCCCCTCCTCCCTCCCCCCCCACCTCA
>NW_020174430.1:3143007-3166900 GCF_003031525.2 Neophocaena asiaeorientalis asiaeorientalis | reverse complement strand
TCACCACCCTCTCTCCTCACTCTCTCTCCAGCCCCTTCCTCTCCCCTTCCTCCTCCTTTGCTCCTGCATTTCTCATCTTAACACAGTCCTGCCACCTCCATCCTTTCTTTATCCTTCCACCAAATGGGCAGATTGTGCCTTTGAAATTCAGAATCCCGTTTCCCCTTCCTTCTCCCCGCATCTGAAACGTGAATGTCCCTGACAGAATTTGGAATGTGCGTATCGGGGGTAGGGTGGGAATCTGGGTTTACCTGGTCCTCCTCAGCGCCTTCCCTACCTTACCGAGCCATTTAAACGTGGTCCACCTATCGCAGCAGTTACTTGTTTGCAGTGACACAGGTAAGATGCTGCAATCCTGCCAGAATGGGCTTAGTGGAAGTGTTGCAAAACCCAACACGTTGTAATAGATTTGATGATTGCATGCCTGTCTTCGCAAGCAGACAGCTGAATGCCTGCAGGCATCCTTCAAACAATGCTGAAGGGACGGGGTTATGCTTGCAAGGGTTTAGGCGGCATCCAGGGGTCTGTGGGGTTTCTACCCTAAACCCCAGCCCAGCGAGAATTTTCCTTTTTTTTTCCCCAAATTGAGACACATGCATTTGGTTAAACATGAGCTTAAACCTAAAATCCTGTGCATATATACACAGACATAAATAATAAGATTCTTAAGCCTTACATATCCTGTATGGGTAAAACACACAATTTTACATTTTTATATTCAGAATTACTTGGTTTTTGTTTTTAAGAACATAAAGCCCAAAGTATTTCTAAGCTACCAAAGTGAAATCAGGAAAATGAAAAGTTTATTGGGAAGAAGGAAGAAGAGGATGGACTGAAAAAAAAAAAAAGGAGTAAATCCATCGTTTAACGTTTTGTAATGCTGTGTTAAAATTGCACTTTTCCTAGCAGACATGGGCGCTGCGTAAGCACGTTCCAGGCTGTCTGCTGTAGGCTGAGAAGTTAGAGTGGGTGGGGAGTGTTGCTCTTCTTCCAGATCCAAGCCTGGGAGGGGATTTCAGCAGGACCAGCTCAGAGGGGAAGGCCTGCAGGGCGCTCGGCACCTGCGCCAGCCTGGTAGAGGGAGCCAGGTGGGCGCTCTGGGTCTGAGTGAGGGTCCAGACTTTCCCATGGCTGTGAGCCCTGGCCTGGGTGACAGCCCTGGGCCCCCAGCCCCCGTCCTCCCGCTGAGCTGAGGCACAGCTGGCAGAACAGCAGCGCTCAACCCCTTGGGACGCTGGTGGTGGGTTTGGGCTCCTCCCGTGGAATCAGAACATTGCACTTCCAAAGGGGGAGGGAGCGAGCCCCAGGAGCTGGAGCTGCATTGCGGTGCACCCTGAAGAGAGCTGGAGCCCGGTGAGGCTTCCCTGTAGAGCTCCCAGGCTCATCTCATCTCCCCTGGTGGGAAGCACCCGCACCTGTAGCGGGCTCTGCTCCAGGGCATGGCCTCCCCCAGCCCCCAGCCCCTTGGCCTCACCAGGATGAGCTCGGCAGAGGGAAGGCATTTCTGCTGGTGGGCTGCTCTTTGCTGCTAATTGTGCTGGAAGCTGGCCCGAGCATCTCAGCCGGAGGAGGAAAGTTGGCTTTGGAGGTACCCGGAGGAAAGGAAAGCATCACCTCGGGAGGGTCCCTGCGGGAAACGGGACCAGGCTGTGTCCTAAAGTTCTGACAAGCGAATGGCTTACTTGGGACTTCTTCCTCGCCTCTTTTACTTCCTTTATTATGTGTTTATAGACTTTTCCCCTTTGTTTCTAGTGATGCTTTTCCTCCCATCAGGGTTAATACCAGCTCGTTAGCCATTTACTTTTCCTGCTTCTAAAGACAGAGGCTAATGCAATCACGTAACCTTGACCTGGTTGGGCCTCCATGCCGTTTCACTCTGCAGCCTATTTCTCAGTGAAACACGTTTCCATCCCAGAATAATTTTAAGGCTAACGTTGTTGTCGCCTGGTGCCTTCCAGGGGGAGACCGATGGCCATGAATTGCTTTTCTAGGCAGAATCTCTGGGACAGCAAAGACAGTAACAAGTGGAAACCATAATGAGCCCACACCCGAGACGGGGAGAGGTCTCTGTTGACAATTCAATTGTCACTCCAGGCTTGAGATGTTCCTGAGACCCTGAGCGCCGAGAGTGGGGGGGCTTTTGTGGTCCCGGGCAGGAGGAGAGATGGGCCCGTGCAGGGAGCCTTTCTGACCGTGGTCTGGGGACTTTGTGAGGGAGGAGTGGGATGGGAAGCAAGCCTGCAGAAGCAGGAGGTGAAGAGTGCTGGGGTTGTAGGTTAAAATGCAGAACCCCTGCCCCACCTCAGACATGTGTTGCTAACAAACACCCCCGGTCCCTCTCAGCCCACTTCGTGTGTACTTGAGAACCTGTCCACGGCCTGCAGCATTTGAGTCCAAACCCATCTGTGCCTGCCTTTTTCCCTCTAGCCTGAGACATGGCAGGGCAGCATGGAGGTGGGCATGGGGGCTGCTGTCTTTATGGCCAAGGCTCAGTTTCTGAAGCAGAGCGTAGAGTCACGCCAGCTGGGGGCCCAGCTCGCTGATGGGAGGATTGGCTCTCTGATCCGGAGGGCTTCTGTTCCCACGTTGCAGTCATTACCTCCTGTTTGTCCCCTTCTCCTCAGGTTGGTTTGGCCGGCTCAGAGTGTCCTCTGGGCCTCAGTCTATCAATCTGTAGAAGGGGTTCCAGCAGCATATGCTGCTTATCTCCGCCTGTGTGGAGTAGCCAAAAGCATAGGTTAGATGACAGCAAGGTGAGTGTAAAAACCCAACCTGGTCTCCTAGTCAGAGGGCAGAAACGGGGGGGTGTCGCACAGGATGGGGGCGGGCATTCCTTCTGGTGGAGCAGGCTGAAGGCAAAGCTGACCATACCCACTTCTGTGTGTCATTGTCACAGTGCTGGGAACTCACGGCCCAATCTCCCCCTTCATTTATCCAACAAGACTTTACACAGGTTCTGCTTAGACATCGTACAGTGAGTAAGTCCTCTCCTGCCTCAAGAACAGAGGTCCGTAAAACAGGGAGTTACTCAGTGTGTTCCTGCCCTTGGACCCTGATGCCATAGGCCCATGGACTTTGAGCTCCCTGGGCCTTGGTTTCTCTGCGTGGAAAACTAGGGCAGCAGACACACACGGCCCCTTTGGTCCCGATGTTGCTCTGCGGTATTTCCGGGTGCTCTGCACATGGGCTTGTGCATCAGCTTCGGACAGTCGGTGCTCCGGGGCGCTGTCACCTGCGGCCTCGGCTGTGGCTGTCCTGTCCCAGGCTTACTGGATGGGGGCCCCTAGGCTGCTGCCTGGGCTGGGGGAGAGGAGACACGGACGGCCCAGCCTGGCTGTTCCTGTTGCTGATCTCAGGCATCAGCCCACAGAGGGCCAGTGGCTGCCAACAAGCCCGGCTGTCTGCAGGGGTGGCTGTTCGCACCTCCAGATGCTGAGTGGCACCTTCCAGACACGGGGGCCGGGCGGGCGATCAGAGGAAGGAGACAGGCTGGCATCGCCTTGGGATGGCACCTCTCTCCTCTGCCAATCCTTCTGACCCTGCTAAAGGTGCCGAGCTCCGGGCCCTGCGACATCTGCCCCTTGAGCTGTTTCATGCTCTTGATGGAAAACTAAGACTTTGCTTCTCAACCCAGGAGGCCTTGGCTGCCTCTGCCTTCCCTTAAGTGGGGAGGCACTAACACGGGGGGCAAGGATATAGTTCCATCTGCTAGATTTCTACACCACTCAAGTCTACACCCTGAGATGGAGGTGCTTGTGGGCCCGGGGCGGGACTGAAGGTAATTCTGAGAATGGGCAGGAATAAACCCTGTAACCAGAGATGAACTTGAAGACAAATGTCCTTGCTATTCCCTTCCTGTAGGTGTGAGAATACACACCCCCCCCCTCACTGTCCTCCACTCATGTCCACACACACACACACACACACACACACACACACACACACACACACACACACACACACGGATGCCTCTAAGTCAGAGCTTAGCCACCCTCACAGTCACATCCACAGCCCCTTCTTCCTCTGGACTTACGTCTCTGCCCTTGCAGAGCTCCCTGCTGTAGCCACAAGCCTGGGTGCTCTCCCTGTGGGCGCTGTGGCATCAGGCCTACATGCTGCCTGTACCGCAGTCAGCCGTGGCCGTGCGCGTGGAGCCCTGCCCCAGCGATGCAGGGACCCCGTTCATCCTCCTGCCACATTTTGGCCCCGGAGCCTGGGCGAGGCCGGCCTTGCATTCCTTTCTCAGCACCTCTGTCTGTCTGCCTAGACCCCATGGTGCTGAGAGGCTGGGGACTCGCCTGCAGTCACTAGACTAACTAAATTAAATGTTTGCCAAAGGCTTTGAGACACCCCTGGGCAATGCGCTGGGTAAGTGCACGGCATTATCATTATGAGGCAGGCACTTGCCTTTAATGAGCAGAGATGCTGTGCAGAGACACCCCCGAAAGGCCCAGATGGATCAATGCACTGGGACACAGGCCACTGATTGGAGTGGCTGCTCGCATGCTCCCAGGAAGTGGTAAGTGACAGGCAGATGGCATGCTGACATGCAACTCCGGAGAACCAGCATATTCCACATCTCAAGGTACAGACTCTCTGAAACAGCCTGAGTGGTCATTCGTGAACATTTATTCGTAGGGAATTTACAAATGCTGTTTCACCACTCTTGGGAGTTTGCTTAGTGGTTATACGAAGCATAATGAAAGTATCACGCTTTGTGGTCTACCTGGGAGATTTATCTTTGGTCTCACTAGCTTCTCAAAGAGATCATGAGCTAGGCAGAGCTGAGCTTGTCTTTCCTTTGCTTAAAACCCTATGCAGACTTCGGGTTGCCTCTGGAATAGAGTCCAAAGCTCTCAACCCAGTCCCCGGGCCACAGCCTGGCCCGTGCTCCATATCGCTCGGGAATCAGTCCCTCAAACACACCGTGCTCTCTCCTTCCTCAAGGGCTTCCCCTGTGAGGCCACCTGAGCTTGGAAAACTCTTATCCTCCTTTCATGGTGTTTCTGGATAAATATCCTTTCCATCCTTCAGGGCTCAGCTTAAGTTCCTCTTTCCCAGGAGAGCATTCTCGATGCTCGTTTCCTTCGTTACTGCCAAGTCCAGGATGCCAGGTTCCTCCCGCCTAACGCTGTGGGCCCATATATTTTACAGTGATTCTCTGTGTTATGCCTCGCTTTCCCCCCTGGACTGCGGTCCCTCAAGGTAGGGAACACATCCGTTTTGTCCTCCCACATGACCTTGGTGCCCAGCACAGTGACGGACATAGAACACGTGCTCACAGAGCATTTGTGGAGTGAACGAGTAAGCAGATGAATGGATGGACACACGCACGGGTGGCCAGCCAAGCTCACACGAGTACTAAGGGTCAGCTTCTCTGTTCTGTCATCCTGTTCCATCCATTGAATCCTCAGGCATCTGGGCCCCGGGGCTGGCCTGCCCATCGGCTTCCCCATCTGCAGAGTGAGGGCAGACAGGCTTTGCTAATGGGAGGTGGAAATGTATGAAGGATGCTGTAGACATTGCTCATTCCAGTGTTCATGCCTGTCAGTAAACACCAGCCCCGAGCTTCCAACCAGATATGCACGCGGCGGCTCCGAGCTGGAGATGGTGCTTTTGGATTTCCTGTCGCGTGTCGCCACAGACACGCCTGAGAGTGAGAGACTCTCCGTAAACACAGACGTGGGCCCTGATGTGGGCCAGCGGCTGCATAAGAAACAAAATCACTCGCAGGTTTACGCAACTCCGGGTACTGATGAAGTGGCCCGGTTATTAGAAATTTAGAGTCATGCCTGCCGTGCCAACAAGTACACGCTATAGCAATACGAGGAGGGACTGTGACCACAAGAGGACACTGATAGCATAGGGTGAGTCGTGCTTGAGCAAGTGACACTTACACGGGTTCATGTTCATATGGACAAGGTCAGAAGGGCTCGGTAAATCCGAGGATATGGAAACAGGGCTTCTCGTGTCTTATACCGAGTCACTTCTTATAGCTGAGCCGATTTCAGACGTGCTTGTTCGTGGCTGTGGGCTTCTGAGCAGCAGGGGTCTTGCCTTGCTCCTCTCTGACGACGATGCCACAAGTAGCAGGCAGGTTCACTTGTCTGACATGTTTATTGAGTGATTACTATGTGACAGGCACTGTTCTGGGCACTGGGAATGCAGTGCCTGAACAAAAGTCTCTGGTCCCTGCTTGCAGGAGGTTCATAGCCTCGGGACCTCCCTGGCGGTCCAGTGGTTAAGACTTCACCTTCCAATGCAGGGGGTGCGGGTTTGACCCCTAGTCAGGGAGCTAAGATCCTGCATACCTCGTGGCCAAAAAAAAACCCAAAGCATAAATCAGAAGCAATATTGTAACAAATTCAGTAAAGACTTTAAAAAAATGGTCCACTTCAAAAAAAAAGAGAATCATTCTAAAAAGAGAAAAGAGGTTCACAGCCTCGCGGGAGAGACTGAGTGCCTCAAACATGTGTCCCTGTGGGGGGAAGTCAGAGCTGATACAAATCTATGGGAGGAGAGGTCTGTGCTGCCCATAGGAAGGGCTTGACTTGCCAGGGAGGTAAGATCACTTGCCCGAGAAAGTGACCATTGAGCTGAGGTCTGAACGATGAAGAGCAGAATTTATCCAAACCCCGGGAAGAGGCAGAGTGAAGAGGACGTGCAGAGGCCCCGGAGCAGAAAGGACCAGGGGACGTTCTCCTGCTTGGCTGGAGCGTAGAGGAAAGGCGTGTGCTACGCGATGAGGCCAGCAGCCCTGGACGCTCACGTTCGTCATTTTGGTGTTTATTCTAGAAATGACGGAACCCCACCGATGTGGTGCACCTAAGTGGGGGTGAGGATCTCGCCTTACATAATTGAATCTTGTTCTTGTGCATTTTGAAGAATGAATTAGAGGTGAGCAAACTCGGAAGGGGTGAGGCCCCCAGAGTAGCTCAGGTGGGAAACTGCTGGTGGTGTTGGATTGGAGAGACACAGGTGATGTGGAGCCGCTGCAGGAAAGTCAGAGGTGCCCCAGGTGTGTCTGAAGAATCTGAATCTAAAGGAAACCCACCGTGAGCACCAGCAGTGCCTTTGGGAACATAGAGAAGAGGATCTGTCCTCCATGTCCTGCTTACAAACCATCCGTTCAGCTCAGGTGTAATTTTGCCCAGAACCAGAAATAAGTTCTTTCGGAAATTCCATCATTCCTTGAAGTCTCATAATCTCAGTCCCTTCACTGGTGTCCTCTCAGGGTCCAATGTAGGAGCTTAAAATTGCATCATTCATTTCCCAATCTGTCAAAGGGATTGCAGAGAGCTCTAGCTGTGTTATCTGCTGGATCTTGCCCAGGGTTATTTGCTCCTAAAAGAAACCAGGCATTTTAGAGAAGCTTTGATTGGACTCTAGATTGATGTAAGGGCACCAGGATGCAACGTTTTCACAAATATTATTGTGATGTCACAAGAGCATGCATGACCTCCCTGTAACCACCACCACCTGGGTGAGTCATATTAATTTATGTAGAAAAGTAGAGCCCTCAGGACTGAAAGGGATGCTGGAGATCATCTGTCCCTTCCTTTCATTCTACAGATGAGAAGACTGAGGCATAGGGAGTCCGGCATCTTAGCTAATGTCACATAGTCAGCAGGGACCCGACCAACATGTCGACACGGAGCTTCAATAACCTGTGTTCATAGCCCAGCTGGTGTCATTTCAGCGTACGCGGGGCTGAGCTGAGCTTTGCCTCCCTGTCGGATCCCCTGTTGGAAAACAGACTTGTAACCTCAGCTGCTCTGTTTCCCCGAAGCTCTCTCATCTTGGTGCACAAGGAGCGTGTGGAACAGGGTGACTCCCCGGTATCCGGTACCCACGGATTAAGGTGACAGGTCAGAAACAAGAGAGAAGCCTGTCCTCCTCAGAGGCATCCTCATACTTTGAATGAGCTTTGTAAATGAACTGGGAGACTTCTAGAAATCAATTGATCCTTGATATGCAGAAGGAGATGCCCAGGGTGGTACAATATCAAATTCCAGGTACATGTCAACCTGTCCTGTTTGGTCTACACACTGCAAAAGGCACCTGCTTTTATCATCACCAGACTATCAAACCCAAGAGAAAATACACACCGAAAATACCATAAATGTGACATTAACAATTCATGGTGAAACGGTAACTGACGGTGCACACAGCACCTCCCCGTACATCGTCACTGCTCCGTGAGATAGTGGGTGAACGCCCGTCCTCCCCCTGCCCTGCTCTGCCCTCACGGTGGACCATGCGGGCCTGGGCACGATTGAGAGATCAGCTCAGAAGAGCCATGGACAGTGCAGAACAGGAAGCGGGGCTTCAGATTCAGAGCAGACAGGAATGCACTGGTGACTGTGCTTGGGCCAGGCTCCTACAGGCATTTCCCTGCTAGGAAGACAGGCCTGAGGAAGCCTTTGCTTCTCTGAATGAGCCAACCTGCTTCTTCCAAAGAGCCCAGTGCCAAGGGAGCCCCAGCTCCTTGAAGGGAGAAGAATGCTGGAAGAGAGAGTGTGGAGATGGAAATAGCCCGTCAGCCTCCAAGGGAAGCTGGAGTTGCCTTGGGAGTCCCCCTGGCTTCATCCCACGGAGACGACAGTGCCCAGTCTTACTTGGCACTGGGGTGGATGCCTCTTTGGGTGAAGCCCAGATGGGAAGGGATGGGGAAAACCACTCTGAGGATTCTGCATCTTTTCCTGATGGGCCCTCCCCTCCTTTTGTTTAGGGTGAGATTTTTGGGAGTAAAAGGGCACCGCCTTACAACTGCCCCCAACAGTGTCCATGAAGATTGGACCACTTCTTTATTATGACCCGGACAACTGTTTTCTTTCTTCTTTCACTTATTTATTTTTACTGTTAGCTATAAAATGAGGTACAAGGATATATTGTACAACACGGGGAATAGAGCCAATATTTTATAATAACTATAAATGGAGTATAACCTTTACAAATTGTGAATCAGTATATGGTACACCTGTAATTGTATAATATTATACACCAACTATACTTAAATAAAAGATTATTTATTTTTATGGTGGATGCTGAGCCCTTCTGCCATCCCCTGTGGGAGAGTGTGGAAGCGGGACCCGGCCTCTGGCTTTGCCTCTGCACTTGTGAACTGGGTGGCCTTGGGCAAACGGTTGGACCTCTCCTAGACTCTTAATCCTGTCTACCAAATAGGAGGAAATAACTCGTTTACCTACTTCCTGGGGCGGCTGGGAACGTCGTACGGGATGCAGGCAGGCGTGCGGGGCTCGGCGGCTCCAGGCGGCAGGCCTGGGTCTCAGCGCGTCCCTTGGGTTGGCGTGTGTCTGGGCCTTTCCTGCTTCTCCTCCTGCGTAGGCCCCCTCACTGCTGACCCTGTCCTGCTCTGGCTGCCACAGGCCGTGGAGCACATGCCCGAGTGTCCGTGATAGTGGTTCAGGAGGAGGAGGCCCCTTTCCGGCCACTCCTGTGTTCATGCCCCTAGGCTTGGAGCCCTGTTTGCTTTGCTTCTCCTTCTTCTGTGGAAAGCACTGGAAGTGGTTTGTGTTTCCCCAGCTGAGCTGCTCTGGCCCCGCTGGGTCTCTGTTTTTTGGGTTGAGATGAGAGAAACCCAGACGGGGCTGAGAAGAGCGAAGTTCGGGTGGAAAGTGCTCTGCAGCCCTGAGAACCGGGCTGCCCCGTGTGCCTGTCTCCTGAGCTCGCTGCCACCCCTGAAAGTAGACTTTCAGGGAGCAGTGCGGGGGCTGAGGGGCACCTTAGTGGGAGGGGGCCTGCTCGCTCCCCTGACACGTGCTGCAGGGGACCGACCAGTTCCTCCCGCCGCGGGCTCAGCCGCGAGGCCCTAGTGACCCAAGTCCCTCTGTTCAGGCCCAGGGGACCACAGACCCTGCGCCTGTACCGGGCCGAGTCCAGCATGAGAGCCAGGGACGCAGCTGTGTGCTTGGCTGGTGAAAGGAGGTGAGGTCCAAGGTCACAGTCCTGTCTCGTGTCCTCCCTAACCCCACCTGCTCAGCTTCTCAGACGCCTCAGAAAGACCCAGGCTGAGTGGAGTTGCCGAGCGGGCCCAGGGATCCAAGGAGGGCCCCACACACCAAGCACACCGCCCACAGCGAGAGGTGAGAGTCTTTCTGTCCATGTCACCGGCTGCCTTCTGAGTAGCTCAGCCTGCGGGCCCCACTGGAGGCCAGGTCCCCGCGGGAGAGTGGAGCCTGCCTGTACCTTCACCATGTCCTGAGTCTTCCTCTAGTCTGGGATCAGGGCGGGCGAGGGGTGCTCTAGCTTGGAACTAGAACGCTGGTTTTTCATCATATTTTAGTTTCCAAAATCAGATTTTATGCTGCAGTTGAAGAGCGGAAGTGGTAGAAGAGCATTCAGAAGGATGGTGGGGGGGAATCACAGTACACCGGAGATTATGTTTCCCCCGTAAGAGCATCCTATATTCTCCATCCCTCTTTATTTTCAATTCTTCGTGACAGTTTTTTTGTTCCGCTGCTTTGTGATGTGCCATCTGGGAAGGCAGTGACTGTGGTAGGTTTTCAGTAAAGAGAAAGTTCTTCCGTTAGTTTGGCTTGTCTTCTGTCAGGGTTCCTAGGTATCGGCTAAGGGCCTGGTTACCATCAGCAGATCTCTCTCGCCTGTGTTTGGACGTGACCTCGCCCCAGGAACTGGGTACATAAGAAGTATCTTCATATTCTCTTGAGATTTCCGAAGGCCCCTCTTCTGCATCGCGCTGAACGTGGTGGAGGAAGCAGGGTCAGCGTGAAGGCCGAGAGAGCAAAGGTTAGGGCTGGAGGGAAAGTCAGGGACAAAGCGGTGCTGGGGGTGGCTGGAGGCCAAAGACAGGGAAGGGTGAAGGCCGAGCACCAGGCCACTGGGCACCGGGGGCATAGGGAGGAGACTGGGCAGAGGCTGGGCCGCCACCCAGCACGTGGGCAGGGGAGCCGGGGTCTCAGCTCCGGGGACGCCCCCTCCTCAGAGCAGAGCCCCTGCCCAGTGCTGAGGTGGTGTGCAGACGCTTTCTGTGCCTATCACCCTCTGGGGCGGAATCCTCTGTGAGCAGAGCCCTGCCCAAGGCCCCAGAGGGCGAGCCCAGCAACTGAGAAACACCAGGGGCCCCAGGCGTGAGCACAGGGCATCCTGGTAGGTACAGCGACTGCCTGTCCCTGCTCCTGCCCCTCCCCCTGGGGGCCTTTAGCCCAGAGCCCCACAGGCTTGGTTGCTGCTGAGCGGGTGCAGTCTGTGCCCCACTCCCGGACCCCAGCTGTCTCTGATCAAGCCGAGTAGTTCCACTCTCACCTGTTTCATACCATCACTTTCTACTATTTACAAAAATTAAGACCTACTCTATGACCAGTGGTCTCCAGACTTCTTTGTTTTAGAGCCTATACACACAATGTATTCTTTTAAGCAGAAATAATCTATGTTGCTACACATATGTGGTGACCAAAAGGCTAAGATAAAAATCAATAAACAACAATAGGAATGCTGGTACTCCTTCCCTTCATTCCGTGTAACGCTCAAAGCATCCCTGGAGACCAGCACCACTCAGGGGCTAGGGCACCGGCTCATGGGACTGGAGTCAAGACAGAAATGTCTCATCATGGTTGGCAGAAGGCTTCTAATGGCTCTGCTCTGGCTGCTTCTCTCTGGGTCTTAGCATGGGATGTGTCCTTGGCCACAAATCACTCTGGGTGCTGGTACAGCACAGTTGCTATGGCAGACCCCATCTTGGAGCAGCTGTCATGTCCTTCAACAATTCTGTCTTTGTGGTAAAAATGAGTAACATGTCAGTGGATACAGACCAGTATTACAGATGTTCTCTTGTTTATCAAAAAAGACCATTGAAGGGAAGTAAATGCAAAACAGTCTTTGGGAGAGAAAAAGCTAAACAGGGGGACCTTCCGTTCCAACTGCACGTGGTTCCTCACCCGAGTTCTTGCCCTCCTCTCCCTCTGTCCCAGCTCTTCTCCACGGACCACCTGCTGCAGAGACATCCCCCTGGGGGAAAGTTCAGCCAAGGGAGGGTTGGAATTTTTCGCATAGGTGTTAGGAGACCACAGAAAGGGAGATGCACAGGAAGGAGTAAAGTAGGAGACTTGGCGGCAATGGATGCATTTTCCTGTGCGTTGTCCCAGCATTGGTGGCAGCCCCCAGGATGGGGCTCTCGGGTCTTCAGCCCCTGCCTCTGCTCTCTGAAGCCCACAGGTGTGTTGGCTTTGCAGCCACGCTTCTCACGGCTGCTCTTGGCCAACGACCAAGCCAAGCAGAGGTGCTGGGTCGTGGCCGTTCTTGAGAGACGTGGCTTCCTTGATGGTCGACTTTGGCCTGAGGCTCCCCAGGGGCCTGGCCACACTCCCCTCAGGAGGACACTGCGTCCCCACGTCCACTCAGCCTTCCTGCGGCCTCGCTCTCACACTCCCCGGGTCAGAGGGCCTGGGTCTCCAGCTCTGTCCCCATCTTCTCTCCCAGGTGCTCCCCTGGCCCATGTCTTGACACTTCGTCCTACCTGACGTCTGGTTCTGGGGGATCCAGGCTGACATCGTGCTGGGCCCAGAGCAGGCCTGCAAGCCGAGGCTCTGCTCCCCAGTCCAGCCCTTCCCAGTTCGAAGTCGCACAACCCAACCCGCTCTGCAGAGCTGAGCCAGGACTCACGGGCAGGCCTGGGAGAGCTGTGCAATTGTCAGTTCCAGGAAGAACTTGCTATTTTGGACTCTCCTAGCCCTGGCCCTTGGAAACCCTCCTCTGACCCAGAGTAAATGAGACATTTTTATAACAAGTCCCCCAGATTCTCACCTGGGTTTCTGGCTTCTCTGGACTGATGATAAAGGTGCTTCCTTTCTCCCTCGACAGGACCTGAGTCCATTTGGAGATGCAACACACACCTTGCGTTCTTTGTTGTCTTCCTGGTTTGTTATCTGGAGCACATTCACTGTGTAGCTCATAAAGTGGGTTCTACCCTCCCGTGATGCTTCCATTGTTAATTGTTATGGTCACACGTTAGCTTCTGGAACGTGATTTCCCTAATGCCCCTGTGGCACCGGCACTCTTGACACTTGGCAGGACACTTCTCGGTTGTGGGGTCTGCCCGGTGCATTGCAGGCTGTTTAGCAGCATCCCTGGCCTCTGTGCATCAGGTGCCAGCAGCACCTCGCCGGTTGCGAGAACCAAAATTGTCTCCAGGCATAGACCGACGTCCCGTGGGGCAGAAAACTGCTCCTGGCTGAGAATCACTGTTCTTTGGTTGTAAATGGTCAGTACGGTATCCTAGCAACCCCCTAACTTATGTCAGTTGTCTTTCTCACAGCTAATGAAGGACAGCCATCTCTTTTTATCCCATAGGCCCGCACCTCTGAGCGGTTCTGGTTTCGAGCCTGTGAGAAGCTTCTAGTTCTCAGTTTATTTGTCCCACTGAAAATCGATTTATCCCAAGCCTGTAAATCAGGTCATCAACTCCCTCATCTGGGCCGGGTGCTCTCTGATGAATGCTTTGTAGGAATGGCTGACAAGAGGAACACATTTGATAAGAATACCACTAGGCATGATGGCGGGGCTGTTCTCTGGAAGACTACGTCTGGAATAAAACAGATGTGAAAAGTCTTAAGGCATAACCGCGTTATTAGTTTCGCTGGACTGACTCTCTCAATGAGCGTGCCATCTTTATTAGCCAAACCATTCCAGCACCTTTTCTTTAGGGCAGACTTAGATTTTACTCCATTAGCTTGCGGGTAGTCAGGAGTGTGCGTGACAGCCCAGATAAGATTCCTGTATACAGACACGTAAAGCTAATCTAAAATGCAATATCTAAGATCGTGGGGGTAGATAGTAGCGTAGACCTGCTCACAGTGATGGCAGTAGTTTTGAGATCAATTCAAAATACTGAGCCAGCTTGAAATGAATTTCCTACAATCAAGAAGTGAGAATGGCGCTAAATATTTAAAAGGACCCTTGACTAAAGTGTTTGGGCTGCTTCTTGATGAAAAGGGGGCTCTCTGGCCAGATACTCAAGAGTGTCCTGGGCCTACCCTCAGTCACTTGGTGACAGGGACTGCCAGGAGCTCCAGGTGTGGAGGGCGGGAGCAGACACAGGTGAGCTGGAACGGAGGAGGCGAAAACCACGCAGGCGTGTTGCAGGAATTCCTTCCTCTTCGGTCCGTTTGGAAGTGACCTGCAGGCCAAAGCAGCAGGCCCGTATTAGAGAGGTCAGTGTCTCAGGGCTCCAAACCTAAGGAGCAGTCAGACGCCTGCTTTGTAAATCACTACGGCAGAAGGCAGACCAGACTTTGTCCAGCCACCTCCCTGCACTGACTGCTTGTTGCCACATGAGCCTCTTTGACATCCTGTAGACACCGACAGTACTGGAGCTCTAAGTCCACACGGATGCCCAGGGATGGGATCCGTTACCGTGGCCCGGGATGCCTTTCTCATGGCCTTGACCAGTCCTGAGGCTCCTCTGCGCCTCGCAGAAGCGTCCCCGGGCTCCTTGGCCATTGCAGAATCCTTTGTAGCCCTGGCGGGCCTTGGGTGTGTAAGGACTGACCCTGTGGGGTTCTGAGTCGTAGTTCTTTGCTGTACTCAGCTGGTCCTGTGGCCCGATTTCTCTGCTGCTGGGTCCTTCACAACACTAATTTTAGAAGCTACACTGTTAATTTCTGCGATCTGGCTCACTGATGAGGATCTTTCCGCGAACCCCATTATAAATGCCAAATTTGGTTTAGGTGAAAGCTGCTTCATGGTGAAACTCCACGTCGGACGATTAATTCGACAAGGTCCTGCGGGCAGTGGGCGTCTGGTGAGCACTCAGCCTCTACCGGGCGCTGGAGGCTCGGGATGTGGGGTCACTCGGGAAGGGGCACCCCAGAAAGCCTGCAGGCACGTTGCAGTGTGCTCTCCTGCAACCGTCTGCATAAACCTCCTCCTGGAAGCACATAGAGGGAAGAACATGCTCTTGAAGCTTCACCAGGGAGGTTCCTGGGCGGCGGGGGCGGGCATTGGAGCCGAGTTTGTAAAGGGCTGGAAGGTCCCCTCGAGGAGCAGCCGGCCAAGACCCGCATGAGGCACGTGCAGGGTGCCCGGGGCTGGGCAGGAAGGTCAGAGGCCGGGGAGGCAGTGAGAGAGGTGGAGGGTAGTCTAAGGGGTCCTCCAGTCTGCAGCACAGAGAAGGTGCCATGCTCTGTAGCCCAACAGCCTTAGGCAGAGTAAATACAGGGGAAGGGGTAGGAGAAACGGCTAGAGAGGTGGGGTCCCCATTCAACGAGCCTTGTCATCCTCTGTCAGGAGACTGGCTTTACTCTGAGTTGGATATGGGGCTGCTTTCGAGATTTGAGCAGAGGAGTGCCATGACCTCACTGCTGAAGGTGGAAGCAGGGAGACTAGTTAGGGGACTACTGCTGTGGTCCAAGCAAAAGATGGGGGGGGTGGACTAGGGTGACAGCAAAGGCGGTGATGGAAGTAGCTGACAGGCATCCAGTGAAGGCCGAGCTACTGGCCGATGGGATGTGAGAAGAGAACAGATTCACGGAGTCCTCCGGATTCTGTGACCAGAGCAACTGGAAGGATGGAGCTGACGTCAGCCGCAGGGGGATCTGTGGGTTTGGGGGAGAATCAGGAGTTTACTTTGCACACAGTGAACTTGGTGCGTGTACTGGGCATGTAGGGCAGGCAGTTGGATGTAAAGAATTGGGAGTGTGTGTGCGTTTGTGTATGTGCACGTGCGTGTGTGCACCCAGGCATCCTCGTCTGGATTTGTTGGCACACGGGTAACACCTCCAGCCTCAGTGCTGACTGAGATTACAAGGGGAGGGAACACAGAAGGAAACGGGAAGGGGTCCAGACCCTGAGCTCCGGGAACTTGAACTTTGAAAGAGGTGGAGGAGATAATTACGTGGAAGAGCATCCGTGGTAACGTGTCGGTGGGCTGGTAAAGGGCCGAGGCAGCAACCAGCAGGTGAGTGGCCTGCAGTCCTGTTAGGTACAGAGCTCTTGTCCACATGTCACCCATCACTGCAGGATTTGACTCAAGGGCCACGGATGGTGTTATTATTAGGAAAGTACAGGCCCTGTTCGTAATGTTTTCTTAAGTATTTAACGACAGGGTGAGAGGAGAAGCCGAAGGCTGGGGAGGCCACGTCTGTGCCCACAAATGGTCAGCATCATAAGGGACCTTAAAGTCACTGGAGCCCAGTGGGGAGACTCGTGTGGGTTCACACAGCGTCGTGCGGGACGACCAGGTACAGAAACGAGGTCTGATTTGTCCCAGTTCAGGGTGCTTTTCACGCTCTTCCCTCTCGGTGAGAGTTTACCGTGGATCACACCAGAGAAATAATACTGTGAAGATCTGAAGGCCTTTCTGCTCAGCCTGGAATGGCAAGACTTGGAAAGGGTCGTCCAGGTGTTGGTCCTAGGCTACTCAGACCCGCATCTCGCGGCTGTGCACGACCTGCACCGTGACCAGCCAGGGGCATCCGACGGCTGCACAGAGGCCCGTCTGCATTTCTAGAGGCGCAGAGCTACAAGCAAACGTTCAGCAGAATGACTTCTCCCTGTGGCCTCCGTGCTTCTGACGTCAGAGGTTTGGCTCCTGTGTCTGATTTAAGGGGAAAGTGTGGGCGTGAGATGGATCCCAGCCGCCTTCAGAGGAGGAGCCCAAGAGGCGGTGGTGTCTTACACAGAAAAGGCGATCAGTAGCTACTTCTTGAATAAATATCCAGTGGGCGCCTCCACCAAGTGGAAACATCCCCTGCAAGCAGGTGAGCTGGAGAGGAGGGAGCCCCTGAGTTGCTAAGTACCCACACACCCTCGGGCACCGTCTCAACCTCTCTGGGACTTGGATTGGAGCCGCTGGTGTAGATCAGGGTGAGAAGGCTAACGAGCAGTCACTGTTAGAGGACTTCAAGGCAGCCTCAGGGTAAATGCTGAGCGACGTGGCCACCCTGCTGCAGAGAGGGGCCACGCAGGAGTCAGGAGAGGGTCTCGGGAAGCACAGCCCCTTCTGTCTGTGCCGTCCTCCTGACGGGGGCTGCAGATGCCAAGCACGAGGGGCGCCCAGCCAGCCTCCGCTCCGTGTTGGTGGCCCTGGGCTCTTTCCCGGCCGTCGGGTGTGCGCCCGTTGGCATCTGGCTGCTGACACAGGCAGATGAGATCTGGGGTGTGGAGCCTGCCCGGGGGAGGTGAACTTGATAGAGCTCTCCGTCACCTCCCTTTCTCCCCCTCCTCTGCGTGACCAGGGGCTGGGGCTGATTCCTCACTGGGCCAGAGAGCGCGGCACTTAGAGCAGCCCCTGACCCCTGGCTGATGGCTGTAGGTTGAACTTGCAGGTGGGCTGGGTCAGGGTCAGGGCTGTGGACCTGCAGTCCCGCTCCCAGACGTGGGGCCCTTACTAAGCCGGCCTCACCCCTCCGCGTGGGAAACTGGGGTCAGAAATCACCCTGGATCGCTATGCTGAGTGGACCAAAGGCTCAGGGAAGGAAGGTACAGTGTTGAACGGCTCTTGTGCTCTGTGCTCCTCGCGGTGTGCTTCCTGGGCTAGCAGCGTGGAAAGGAAGACTCTCGGCGCCCCTGGGTCTAGCCCACTGCTCTGATCTCAGCCCAGAAACAGTTTCTTCCAAGCAGCCTTTTTTGGCAACTTCACCCAATAAGCACCCCTCTCCCTCTGAACTTCCAGAGGGATGGTTCTCAACCTTGTCGGCACATTGAGACCACTGGGGAGGGGGGAGCTCAAAACACCCGGATGCGCGCCCGGGTCCTACTCCCTGAGATTCTGATGGAATTGGTCGGGGTACAACGTCAGGATTTTAAAAAATCTCCCCTGGTGATCTTAATATTATCCCTGGCTCATTTGGGATTTTCGTGATTTACTACCCTCAGGACAATCACTTCAAAAAACGTCTTTACCTTGTGCCTCTAATCAGAGACTGAACCACTTGGGCACAGGAACTCTCCCCCCACTCCCCGAGTGAGCACACGTGGTGTCGGAAGGGATGGTGGGAGTCAGCACCCCTGAACGCTGGTCTTTCACGGCCGTGCCTGGCTGCGTGACCTTGCGTGGGTCGCTGGACTTTCTCAGCCTCAGATTTCTTCTCTACAAAAGGAGGTTGTGCTGAAGCATCCCTTAAGGTGCCTGCCGGCTCTGATGTTTCGTAATTCTAATGAGCACTCGGAAAACGATTGATTGCAGCCAGCCCACCGCCTTGAAGCCTGGTGTTTGACCCATTTTAGCATGCTTCTGTCACCCTCCTGCTTCACGGGAGTAAGCTGCTTGTGTTTCTCACCTCTGAAGACGCGTCTTCTCAGCTGGACGTTCGGCCTTTCGTGAGCTCATTTCACCAAGCCTTCTCCTAGTCCACCGTGCTGCTCAGTCCGAGTTACAGCAGGGAATCCATCGGGCCCTCGGAACGGGCTGGCTTGGCCCTAGGAAAAGGTCTTCTCTGTCCTGATTCCCACCCCGTGGAGCAACGGGGAAAGCGGGCGCACTTTTTAAACTGACACTCACAGGTTAGAAAAAGGATGTGGGAGAAAGATCAGAGTGCAGGGACTAGAAAGAAAACATAAATCAGAGAAGTCAGATGCCCGCTGGGTTTGGAAGGAAGAGAGTGGGCGAGCACGCATGCTGGGAACTGCAGACTCAAGTGGAGAATGTGAAGGCCCCAAGGGCAGCGGCCTCCCCAGCCCTGCACAGAGGCCGCAGTGGAGACATGCACAGAACAGGGCCTCCGGCCGTCCCAGCACGGGGCACTCACACACGCTGATTGAACAGCAGCTCTCCTGCTTGGGGTTCCAGGGTAAAGCTTTTCTGCTGCTGTCCTTCAGGCAACGCCCTTAGTTGTCTCTCGCAGCAGTGCTGTCTCTGACTGGACCAGGGACGGCTCGCCCCACCTCCTGGCATCTTCTGTCTCCCCAGAAATTCACCTGGAGCAAACCAAACCAAACCAAACCCACCCACGCATCTCCCGAGGGGTCACGATGACAGAGCAGGTGCAGGAGCTCGCAGCTTGGGGTCTGCGGGCTCCTGCAGCAAAGCCCCCTGAGGCCCTTGCTCATCCCCGCTGAGCACCTGGGGGCTCTTCTTAGGGGGTCAAGCTATTTGCAGGCCTTTGGGAATTAACCCTCTCCCAGCTCTCCTGGGATCCTTTGTTCTACGCCCTAAGACTTGGGCAAAGTAATTCAACAATTTGGACTGAACTGAGGCTTCAGACGTGTGGCTTTTAGTCTCTTTGCTCTGGACTGTGGGAAATTGGACGAGACATTTTCCGTGCTGGGGCCTCAGTTTTTTTCAGATATGAGGAAGGAACTATAATATCTGCCTTAGTCGCAACACAGGACTTTTGTGTGGTCCGGGGTGCTGTTGGTAGAGATAATTTAGAAAACGGGAAGGACTGTCATGCTAGCAGAAGGTACTGTCACTCTATCATGGTGCTTCCAGTTGTGTTGGTTCATGCTTGTTAGAGGCTCACTGTGTTCGGTGAAAACAACAGCCCTTGATCTCAAGGGGGAGAACCACGTGCCAGCTTCCGATCGATAGGAAGTGGTCCCCCAGCCGGTTCGGGCTCAGCAGGGAAGAGGCCGGGGCTGGTCATGGACGTCTGTGTGGAGAAGCAGGCTGAGGCAGGAATTCAGCCTACTCAGTCATGGTTCCTGCAGGGAGGGGCTTCGTGTGGCTCTCCTGGGGGGGTGGGCAGGCATGGTGGAAGTTAGAATTAATGTCCTTCCTTGAAGGCGCCGAGGGAAGGATTGGTTCTCTTCCTTTTGGGGGCGCGGTTCACACCATTGCTTGTTCTGGTCAGCGTCCATAGACTAGGCATTAAGGGCAAACGTCCAGTGGTGGGAATGAGAGACGCAGGAGATGGATATTATGTGCCTGGGGCCAGGTTTCTGGGGTCAAGTCTGAGGGGCCAAAGGAAGTAGGTGTAGGTGAAAGAGACAGGAAAGAGGGAGGGGTCAAAGGGCAGGTTGGGTGAAGCAGCAGAGAGTAAAGGGTCTGGGAGGCAGGGAGGGTGAGCCCCACAGATGGTAGGAGGTCAGGGAAAGGGCTGAGCTGACATCAGACAGAGTCGCAGTCAGAACCCCTCTCGGTACCCCACACGGGGCCTCCTGGTGTAACCGAGCAGGACTGTATTGGGCCTTTCCGGGACACACCCCTTGCCCGTATCCTCCCCTGGGCTCCCCTCTGAAGCAGCCAGATCATAGTACCTGATGCACACTTCCTGAGTTGCTTTACAGATGCTAAAGCCACCACCAAATGGAAGATGTTAACTACCTGAGGACCCAGGCCTCCTGGAGCCTCAGGACTGATAATGTTGATCTTTTTAGTCTCCGTCTCCTCAGGTGTGTTAGAGGAGCTCGTCTAGAAGATTCCAAAGCCGCTTTCCCGATCTTGGGTTCTGTGAACGATGGTAGTGGGAATGTAACCGAGCAGGACCGTATGGGCCCATATCCTCGCCCGTATGGGCTCCCCTCTGAAGTAGCCAGATCATAGTACCTGATGCACACTTCCTGAGTTGCTTTACAGATGCTAAAACCACCACCAAATGGAAGATGTTAACTACCTGAGGACCCAGGCCTCCTGGAGCCTCAGGACTGATAATGTTGACCCTGTGACCTCACCATCGACCAACCAGAGAACGGTGCACAAGCTGCTCGCATGCCCTGCGACCCGCCCCCCTCACCTGGCCTCTCGAAATGCTTTCCTGAAACCCATCGGGGAGCTCGGGTTTTTTGAGCACTAGCCGCTCTGGACTCCGTGCTTGGTCCTGCAGTGAATGCTACAGTTTCCTTCACCACGACTCCGTGTCGGTAGATTGGCTTTACTGCACTCGGGCAAGTGGACCCAAGTTTGGTTCTCTGCCTGTGGCCACCCTTCTTCAGAAAAGCCGGGGCTGTCCTGTGGGGACACCTCCGTCCCTGGTCAGGTCAGTTATCTCTCTGCCCAACGGGGCTACCTGCCCCCTTCTTTCAGGGGACCGTCTTCCAGACGGTCTCCAACTCATAAGACCATTTCTTTATTCCTTTTACTTAGACGTGAAGCTCTTCACAGACACGTGTGAAAGGTGAGGTCACTTTCTTATCTTCCCAGAGAAGGAATTCAGGGGTCAGTGAGGCCATGCACCCTTTCTAAGGCCCCTCGACATGGGCGGTGGCCGAGCGCAGCAGCTTTGGCGCCCAAGCAGTGCCGTCCCGCCGCCCGCTGCCTGCCCACCATGCTGGCTCCATGCATCTCTCCTGCCTCCTTGGGGGCGTCTCAACCTTTCTTAGTCTGTCTCATGTAAGGTCCCTGTTGGCCATTTTTGCTTCTGTATTTTAATAGTTTGGACTAATTTCCACTTTATTTTTGTATTTATTTTAACACAATCACTTATAATGAGGCTAATGACATTTTGTCTCCATGGTGGTGCATTTTAATTTGGTCTCGGAAATGTCAAAGCGATCAGGCAATTTGGTATCTCGGAAACACAAAACGTGGCCGTGACAATAGGCCCGTCCATCATTGCATCTCCTTTTTATCTGCAAGCTCCTGGGGCCGCCCTGTCCCACTGGGCCGTGTCGCGGCACTGCCATGGACGGGGACAGCGGTAAAACATCGCCAAGACAAAAGGCGAGGCTCCCGCAGACGGGCCCTTTCCAGAAAGCAGAGTGAACACAATTAATCAGATCTCAGCACTCAGCAAAATTTGCCCCTTTGGAAGTGGGCGTTATTTTCCCGGTGGCATTTCTGTGTCAACCCTTGTCCTTCCCTCCATCCCGCGGTTCTCCTCTGAGCTGCCTGCAGTCACCTTTCTCTGCACTTTCCCGTTCTTTCTTTAAGACAGCGCCGGCTGTTTCTGGTGAAGTAAATATTCTAGGCTTTTCGCCCCTGAGGTTTCTACCTCATATTCCTCTTCCTCTTTTCACAACCTTTTAAAAATGTAAGAAACATTCTTAGCTTGCATCCCATATGGATGGTCAGGCAATCTTGAATTGGAGGGTGTTTAGGGAAGCGTTTACGGGTATTTGGTTGGCGAGTTGAGTCCCGTTGCTTTCAGCGAGGAGGTCATTGGAGTCTCTGTCCCACGTAACAGGGCCCCGAGCAGCCAGCTGGGCTGAGGTTGGGGTGGGTGGACTCTCTGATGGTTAAGTGTCAGCAAGCGTCTGCAGAGGTTGCTGACTGTGGCTTTGCTTTGACTGTGCGATCCCGTCTTGGCGGGTGTCCGTCAGGAGGCCTGCCTTGTCCCAAGTTTGGCTGAACTTGGAGCTCTCGCCCTAGACCTGCCCGTCGTGCTCTTGCATCCTTGCCACCCAGCTCTCCTCTAGCCAGCCTCCTCTGCACCCTGCTCTGCCCTTGGCAGGAAGGAGACGTTGTTTCTGCAGACTGGCTGTCTCGGCTGAGAGCACCAAGGCTTGCTCCGTGGACGCTGATCTTTGAGATGGAAGCAGAACAGTGCAGGGGAGAGTCTGTGGTGAAACCTTCAGGGCAGGGCAGGGCAGGGCAGGGCAGGGCAACTCCAGCCTAACCCAGACCCAGCCTGTGTCCTGGGAGGTGGCTATTTAGAAGCCACTTTGTCAAATTCTTTGCCAGCTTTCCCATGCAGTAAAGATACTTTTATCTCTATAAAGCAGCAATAAGTGGACAGTATAATATATTTCACTTTTAATAAGGTGTTGCCAGTTGCACAGACTCTGTAGAGCAATTAGTGTCAGAAGCGCTAAGCAATGGCGAGAACCGCATTCGTGTTTACAGATGGGAAGGATTTACAGCTGCGTTTGGAGGAGCGAAGGGCGGGGGAGGAGATGCTGACCAGCTGAGGTTAGTTAAATCCACTGCCCGCCCCGCCCAGTGTATCTGAAACTCCTTGAAGGCAGGCCCTTGATGGTGCCTCGAGGTTCCTTCCTGGGGCCGGGAGGCCGTGCTGGTCCTCACAGGCTCCTGGCCCGGTAAAGAACATGGGTTTAGGGCTCCCACAGATCTGACTTTCAGAGTCAACTCTGCCACGTAAAGTTGACTCCTAGGCAGACATATTTCTATGAAGCTCATTTTCTATGTCTTTAGAAATGAGATGAGGAAATTATGGAGTTTAGAACATGGAGCCTCTTTGCAGTTCCGCCCTCAGACCAGCTGCTTCCTTTTACTCTATGTCATTCCTGCCCCATCCTTGCTGCTAAGGATGGGGGCATTTTCAGAAATCATATCTAAGCTAGATTATTCAACTTGGCCCAGTTTGCTCAGAACTGTCCTGCTTTCAGAACTGGGAGCCCTGCACCCTGGGGACTGCCCGTCCCAGGCACCCCAGGATGGCCAGTCACACTAAGTCTAGTCAAGAAGTATTTCTCCTCTCACAGGGGATGGGCCCAAGTGTTGCTACAGCCTTTGCATCAGCAATCCTGGCCGCGCGTTTCACTGCACACCAAACACAGGAACAAACGCCCCTGAAGGAGAATGGCTGAGGGAAGCTTGTCTTGCAGTGAAGTGCCGCAGGATCTGGACAGAAAGTCAGAGGATCTGGCTAAAGGTTCTTAGATTAATTTCTTCCCTGAAGATGAAGCTATGATGGAGCCTTGGGAGGGAGAGGAGGCATCTGTGTTTTTTTTCCTATGCTTCTGTATGTTGAGGGTGTGTCCGTGGACTCACACACACCTGTGGATCCACTTCCCTGAATCTTGCACGAGACCCTTAGCCCAGCCCACCGAGGGCGGGCGGTGGGTGGAGTTGAAGACCTTGGACCAGAGAGGAAGGGCCTCAGCTTCTCGGAGGTCCTGGTGCCCGGCCGAGGGGTTCAGGTGACGCCGGGCCATGTTCTCAGGCTCCGACTCGTCTCAGTGTGGACCTGGCAGGAGGTCTGAGGCTCTGCTCCTGTTCGCAGTGAAGTAAGCACCCCCTTCAGTCCCTGGGAAGGGGGTGGGTGTGTAACGGAGAGTAACTCTCCCCCCCCCCCCC
>NW_020174430.1:3142211-3142921 GCF_003031525.2 Neophocaena asiaeorientalis asiaeorientalis | reverse complement strand
GGTGGGAACCCCCCCCCCCCCCCCCGTCGTCCCTGGTCTTGGGGGGTGGATGGGGGAAAGGTAGTGTCGTTGGTTTACTGTTCCAAGCTCATCCCATGATAATGTCGTCTTTCCTTAAATAACAAGACAGGCTTTATGGAGGGCAGAACACCTTATTTAAAACGTTAGTTCAAGTATTTGCTGGGTACCTACTCTATTTACGTTTTATAGGGGACAGGATGCCGATATAAAAAGGTCATGGAACCAATTAATTTCGACCACAGAAGCACAGACCAGCCCGAGACTTAATTTTCATCAGCGTTACTAGGACCCGCCGTGTGTTTGGACACCCCAGGCCGAGTGGCACAGGGTGGGGGGCTCCTAGGAAACCTGCGGGAGGGTGAAGGCCCCTCAAGGTGTGCACGGTTGTCACGATCACGGGCTGCCCGTGGGGGCCAGGCGGGACGTCTGGGCTCTGCTTCTGCCCTTGGTCCCGCTCCCCCACTGCGGGTGAGGGTCTCCCCGCAGGGTGTGCGGCCCGTTGGAGGCACTGGGGCTCGGGGCTCTCTGTACAGGGAAGCGACCAGTGGGGTTGGGCTGGTGCTCGCACAGGCCCACGAGGACCATCCCAGCTCCAGGTGCCCCGGCCCGCGTGCTTCCCTGGCTTGTTGCGGTTCCGGGGGCCCCTCTGGGTGGTCCCTGTCTGCAGCCTTCTCTCTGCCTGCCAGTCG
>NW_020174430.1:3094595-3142172 GCF_003031525.2 Neophocaena asiaeorientalis asiaeorientalis | reverse complement strand
CCCCCCCCCACCCTGGACTCCTCTCTTCTCTCCACCTTCCTGCTCAGTTCAGTTCAGTCCCGTCTCTGGGTTTGTTCTCCAAACGCCAAGGTTTCTATTTTCACACCTCGGTAATTGGTGCTATCTGTTGAAAGTAACTCTGGAACTCCAGCCTGCTGGGGTCAGGAGGAGTGGAATTGAATTAAAGGGAGTAGAAATTGGCTGGAAGCAGGAGGAAGACTTGAGCGGTGTGGTTTCTCTCCTCCAGGTGGCCAGCAGCCTCTGAGCCTTCGGAGCCCCCTGGCGCGCGGGCTCCCTGCTTTGTTCCCTCCCTTGATGGGAGCCCCCGGGGGTGGGGAGGTGGTGGGGTGAGGGAGGCTCCCCACCTGGCCCTCCCCCGCCCAGGGAGTGGCACCGAGGACCCAGACAATACTCGCCCAGAAAGAGCATCATGTCAGTGAAAGGACATTGGAGCAATTAAATACGCAGAAACACCCCCTGTTCTAGTAGTGCAACGGCTGGGAGAGAAGCTCACAGGAGCCAGGGGTGTCTTGGTGACAGCAGCTAATCCATCCAGATGACGCCAGAGCGGCCACCACAGTCCCGCCAGCCGGGTCTTGGTGGCGAGGCAGGTGTGGCCCCCGTTGGTGCTCACAGAGGCTGTCTCTGCCCACTTGAGAGGGAGCAGTGGTTTCTGCTTTTTCTCCTTTGATGTTACAAATTGAGTTGATCCTTAGATTTTAAAACAATTGTTTTCTGCTGGTGTTGTTGATCATCTGTTTCTGATCTCCTGGGAGATTTTTCAGTTATTGGCAGTATCTCTTTTACAGCAGGCAGCAGATGAACGGCCCTTGCTCACGGCTGTGAGGTATCTGTTCTCACTCCAGTCCTGTGTCCGTGGGTCTGCCTCCAGGACAGGGATGAACTTTGGGTGTGAATCTCAAAAAATCTCAGGATCTCAAAGAATGCACTTCCCCTAGGGGCCCAGGAAAGGTCAAAACAGTGAACTTCCTCTGTGGCCAAAGGGCTCCTGTTCCCTCCTCCGCACTTGGAGGAATGCACACACCCATTTGTGTGTTCTGGTTAGGACTGTATCACCTGTCGATGGTAGAATATTTGGATAGCAGAAAATACGAAGCAAATAGAAGTTATGCTTCTCTACCGTTTGGGATGCCGATGGAGGTTTCACAGATGGAAACTCCCTGACCCTCCTTGTGGTTCCAGAAGCTTCTCCTCACTCCCCACTTTCCACAAAGGCTGCTGTGGTTCCGTTCGGGTGAAGAGGTTCAGGAGGTGTCAGGAGGGAGCTGGGCTGCTCTTCTTCAATGACTGGTGAGCAGAGCTGCCCGGAGCCGGTTTCCTCACCTGTGAACTGGCAGTGACGCTGCCCCTCACCATGTGGGGCTCTTGCGAACCTGGACACACCGCCCCTCCACAGTGATGTCAGCTCCTTACGTTTAAAACTACCGCAGGCCAGGCCCCATCCTGCCTTTTTCCTAGAGCTTTAATTTCTAACCTTCCCCTTCTCCCCCCGCATTTCTCCTTGGGACCCGAGCTAGTTACTTTACTGATCCTTCATATCAAGCTCGAGTCCGTGTGCTCTGTCTGCCTAGCATCTGAGATCCGCTGCACCTGGTCCTGGGGTGACTCTTAAGCTTCATCAGGTGTGTAAGTGGGTGGGCAGAGACTGAGGGAGGTTGTCTCAGGTCTCGGGCCGGAGCAGCAGGGCAGGCTGCTGGGAAGGGGCCTTCGTGTTGCTGTGTGTGTTCTTGGCGTTGCTCTGGTCCCGATTGTCTCTCTGATTCTTTGGTCTGTGTGCGTTTCCCTGCCTGGTCTTTCTCCTTTTCTGTCTTTCTGTTGCTGGCCCTTCCGCATTTGGCTCGGGCATGGCCTCTGCTCCACGTACTGACGCAGAGCAGGGAGGGTTTCAGCTCTTCCCTGCGGGGGAGTCGGGCGGGTTGCTCTGAGGAGCCCCAAGTCCCATCCCCCCCCCGCCGACTCTGGACCGGACCCTCCCGAGCTCCTGAACCTGCTCAGGCGTTTGGAAGGAAGGGGGGCCGCTGGCCCGCCTGACCTGCATTCCCCCCAACCCACGTGCAGAGGTGCAATCCTGGCCGTGGCCTGAAATTTATACAGGTGCAGCTGGTGTTCCCTCTCACATTGGCAGAGGCCAGAGCCTGAGAGGCCCTCTAACCTTGTGCCCTGGTCCCTGGAGATGACAGACTACGTGCAGCGCGTCCCTGGATGCACTTGCGGTGGGGAGGTGCTGGTTAGTTTCTCAGGACTCAGAGGTGACCCAGGTTTAATGAAGAGGATTAATGGATTTGAGCTAAAGGTCCTGGCTGTTCCAGGCAGAGAGCCTCTTCCTTCTGAGACAGCGACAGCCTCTCGGTCTGTGCCTCCTCTTTGGGGAAATGGCTCACATGCCGCCTTAAAGGGGCCTCCTTTCCTTCCCTTCCCGCTAACCCGCCTGAGGTGGCAGTGTGCCCTGCAGCCCCCTCACGACCAAGGGGCTCCTGGTGACAAGAATAGCAACAAAAAGGACACTTTTATTCTGCTGGTGGCAGATAGTCACCTTTCTGAAAAGCACTTTGGCCACAAGAATTGAAACCTTTAAAAATATCGCCTCTACTCTTTCCCATGGCAAGTCGACAGCAATGATTTTCTTGCAGGATAATTAAGGACGCTTGCAAAGATGTGTCCGCCAAAGAGGATGGGGACAGAGATGTGTAGCAGTGGGGACTGAGTTAAATGTATGACACTGCATTTGTGCATTGGAATCATGGGCATTAAGAAAAGATGCTATAGAAGCATTTTTTGAAATATGTTCACAAGTTCTAAAGCACCGTGTGTAGTTAAACTCATTTTTGTAGATATGTCTGCCGCGTGTGTGTACAGGTGAAGGATGTGTGCCTGCATGACTGGATGGTGAAACTCAGCAGTTTTGTTGTAGTGTTTGACTGACTTACCCTCACTTTCTAATTATTTCCATAACTGTGTGTCACTTGTAATGGTAGCAGAGCAGAGTGGGATCTGTCGGGGGCCCGGCAGCTCCTCCGGATGCGCCCACCGGGGCCCAGCCTCTTCCCCAGGAAATACGGGTGCAGCTCCCGACAAGTGGGAGGGGGGCCTCTGGGTGACAAAGCCACGAGCTGCTCAGGGTCACACTTGTGATGACTGGTTCCAGGCGGTGCTTCCGAGAGTCCTAGGAGAGTGGGGCCCTCTGCCAGGGACACCCTGCCTGGGCCCCCGGGGACAGGGTGGCCCTTCCCGAGGGAGCAGGTCTTAATCGAGCCCTCTGCCTGCCCCAGGATGAGCCAGATGGCTTCCTAGGGTGCATCTCAAGTGCACTTTCCTCTCCTGGCTCCCTTGCCCCACCCCTCGTGTGGGTGATGCCGCCATACCCCCCAGGAATCTGTCCTGTGTCCAACAGGAGATCCTGCGTCCCGGGGGCCTCACCCTTAGGACATGTCCCCTCAAGCCTCCATCAGCCACGAGGCACTTACTCATTTCCTCTTAATATTTATTTACACTTTTTAGTGGGTACTGAATTTCAACTTTTCTTACATTAATTGCCTGCTTATGTCTTATCTGTCTCTGGTCTTAACATCGGGACTACTTTTTATTTTCCCTTGTGACAGTTTGGCATCATTGTCTCCGACTTAATTCTTGTGCAACTCTGGGGTGTGTGTTTATCTATGGTCATGTCTTAGTTTGCTATTAAAACAGTGTTCTGAGCAGCTCATTTTACCAATGATTTTAGCCTCAGATTTGATGTTCTGGCTGTTCCTCCTTGCTTTTATATGCTAGCTGTTTTCCGGAGTAGAGAAAGGGCAAAAAGCTGAAGTGGAAAGAGTCTGTGTCCTCAGGGACCAAGTTCTAAAAGGAAGGAAGAAAAAAGGCAGGAAAGCACTCTGCAAAGCTGTCCATTATCGGATGAATGGATAGAGCAGATGCGGCACATATGTACAGTGGGATATTACTCAGCCGTGAAAAGAAACGAAATTGAGCTATTTGTAGTGAGGTGCATGGACCTAGAGTCTGTCATGCAGAGTGAAGTAAGTCAGAAAGAGAAAGACAAATACCGTATGCTAACACATATATGTGGAATCTAAGAAAAAAATAAATAAAGAACCTAGGGGCAGGACGGGAATAAAGACACAGACCTACTAGAGAATGGACTTGAGGATACGGGGAGGGGGAAGGGTAAGCTGGGACGAAGTGAGAGAGTGGCGTGGACATATATACACGACCAAACGTAAAATAGATAGCTAGTGGGAAGCAGCCGCATAGCACAGGGAGATCAGCTCTGTGCTTTGTGACCACCTAGAGGGGTGGGATAGGGAGGGTGGGAGGGAGGGAGACGCAAGAGGGAAGAGATATGGGAACATATGTATATGTATAACTGATTCACTTTGTTATAAAGCAGAAACTAACACACCATTGTAAAGCAATTATACTCCAATGAAGATGTTAAAAAAAAAAAAAAAACAGGCCTTCAGCACCGGGCGCATCTGTGAAAAGCAGCCTCTCTGGGAGGGCTGCAGCCGGCCCTGGGGGGAGGAGTCCACCGGCGGGGCGGTGCTCGGGGTGGAGCCCAGGCTGAATCCAGCCCTGCAGCTGCTGTGAGGTCCCCACCTCCTCCCTTGTGCCCACTGAGTGGCCTGGCTGGGTTTCCCGTTACAGCAGGACAGGCCTCATGAGACCCACCTGATGTAAAAACCAGGGTATCCAGGAATGACCTGGTTTCCCGAGTATCGGAATTAAATATATGATGCCATCCTGTGTGATCCTAGTGCATTGTTTCTGCTGTAGTTACCTGAGCTCCTGGCCTGCTCCCAGGCTGTTAGGAGTTTTAATCAACCCGTGAAGCTCCCCGTGGGATCCCGGGATGGAAGGTGCGAGCGAGACGGTCATTCTGCTGCTTCTGCATTTCCCTGATCCTTTTACTCCTCTGGCCCCATTTTCTTTCTGGCATATCTGTTCTGCTAATCGGATTGCAGACCCTCAGTGTTTCCCCCTTTTTAAGCTATATCATCCGTTTGTAGCCAGACAGAGGTTCTGTCTCTAGAAGGAATATTTCAAAGCACGCAGTGCTGGGCCGCCTTCTGTCTCTGGGTGTCTTCTGGGTTCCTCGCCTGCCTTATGGCCACTTGTCTGTGTTCTGTCTCTCCCAGTCTTCCTTCATGTCCTTAAGGAAATAGAAAGTAGGGATTCCTGGGCAGGGATTTATACACACGATAGTGGAATCTTGTTTATGATCAGGAACTAAGCTGTAACCAGGTAGTAGATATTTTCCCAGCCCATGACAGTGATTTCGATCAAATGAGGTGTTTTTCTCTCCTCACCTTGTGTGTAGTGACGCCTTCCAAAAATGAGTGAAGGAGGCGCTTCTTAAGGTTGAGTGATGCTGAGGGCTAGGTGGTCACGGGACCAGGACGGGCCGACACCAGCGGCTCCACACAGGTGGCCAGCTGCCCATGGGCCAGCCTAGCATCCAGGCTGCCTCCTGCACCTTCGCTGCTCCCTTCCTTCTCCACCCCGTATCTTAACAAAGATCTAAAGGGGAGTAGGCAAGAAGCCATAAATATCTCTAGGAAGCAGCCTGTCTGCTGCATGTGGGCACCTGTCTGGAATATAGCAGGGTGCCCTCCATGACCAGAAAGAAGCAGGACTGCACAGATGCTGGTTTTTATTCTGATCGAGATGGGAAACAATTAGATGCGAGGCTACTGGGACCTCTTCGTCAGGGAATTGACGTGGGCTGACCCGGCTTTCAGGTGGGGACAGCACCTCCATCCCTTCGGGGATTTCCCCTCCTATTGGCGTCTGCAGTGCCTCTGGAGCCTCATTTGACTGCACTGACCCACCATCCTATCCCTCATCTTATTTCCCCAATTGCTCTCTAAATCTATTAGAGAATGTGAGATGCAGAGATGAAATTGTAGGAATATAAAATATTCCAGTTTATTGGGATATAAACAGACTCACAACATGAGTAAAATGCTGACCTATAAAAAAGCAGGTCCTTTTGGAGTTTTCTCGTCATTTGCCTGTGGGCCTGGTTGGAAATTAGAGTGGTGGGTGCCTGCTGGGAGTCAAAACGTCATACCGTTTTATTTTTATTTTATTTAGTTCCGCTTGGAACTTTGGCTTGTATGGGTTCCTGGCGCGGGGGTGTGCTGTAACAACCAGCTTTCTGAAGGAGAAAAAAACAAACCCTTATTTAAAATCTCCAAAACTTGGAGGCAACCAAGATATCCCTCAGTACGTGAATGAATAAACAAACTGGTCGATCCAGACAATGGAATGTTATTCAGCACTAAAAAGAAATGAGCTATTGAGCCATGAAAAGACATGGAGAAAACATGAATGCATATCACTGAGTGAAAGAAGCCAATCTGAAAAGGCCAAATACTGTATGATGCCAAGTCAGTGACATTCTGGAAAAGGCAAAACTGTGGAGACAATGAAAGGATCAGCGGGTGGGTGGGGGATGAACAGAGTGAGCACGGAGGGTTTTTCGGGCAGTGAAGATACTCTGTATGACGTGATGATGGGTAATGTGTCATTACACATTCGTCCAGACCCACACAGTCTACAACGAACGGGTGAACCCTAATGTGAACTGTGGACTTGGGGCGATTGTGATAAGTCCATGCGGGTTCAGTTGTGACAAACGTCCCACTCTGGGAGTGAGGGATGTTGATATTGGGGGAGGCTCTGCATGTGTGGGGCAGGGGTTTTGGGGAAATCTTTGTATCCTTTCAATTTTGCCATAAATGTAAAACTGGTCTAAAAAATACCTTGAAAATAATCCCTGCTTTGTAGCATTTGCTAATTCCAGGGTATAAAAACTTCATCCATGGCTCATTTCCAGATACCAACACGCACAATGTGAGGTACCTAACTCCCCACAAATGTGACGTACCGCTTTGCCGTCTGCTTAGGTTCCCACATACATGAGTTTCTTTCTAGACTGTCACTTTGACACCATTGATCTATTTGTCTATCCCTGTGACTGAACCATACTACTTATAATTACCATGGCTTGGTTAGTTTAATAAATGTTCCTTTAAAATAATGTCTTATTGACTAGTCAAGCACCAACCTCACTGGGACTTTGATTGCTATTACTTTAAATGTATACACACACACATTTAGCATCTCTACAGTATTGAGACCACACATCCATCCAATAAGTAGAGGCTGTTATGTGCCAGAGACCATCGTCGGCTGTGTGATAGACAAGATTGCCACAGTTCCTGCTCTTACAAGAACACATATTCTGGAGGATGAGGTCGGGAAGATTGGTAATGAGCAGGTGAACAAAAGGAAAATGACGTAAATACTGTGAAGGTTTATAAAATGGAACACAGCTAAGGGGGGGGGGGTCTACTTTGGATTGTATGCTCAGGGCATCGTCTCTGAGGAGTGACATTTTAGCTGAGGCCTAATCACAGGGAGACAATGGAGGAAAAGTCTGAGAAGAGCCTTCCAGGCAGGACAGCCAAAGACCCTAAGATGGGAACCACCTTGTCAGCTTTGAGAGATTAAAAGAGGCCAGTGGGGAACATGGTGCAGTGTGAGGTGTCTTCCCAGCGATCAGAGGTGGAGACAAAGATCCTCTCCGGTAGGGTCTTCCAGGCTGCGGTGCAAGGTTTGGATATTATTCTAAACACAATAGAAAGCCTTTGAAGGGATTTGTGTAAAGGGGAATGATTTGATTCACAAGTTAGCAGCCCATTCTCATTTCTGTGACAGGCATAGATTGTGTGTGTGCCGGGAGAGGAAAGAAAGGAGACTATTTAGAAAATTGTTGCTGTAATCAGGATGAAAGATGACGGGGCCCTGGATCACGACGTTAACAGTGGAGCTGAGGGATGCTCGTGGGCTTTGCATATGTTTTGGAAGTAGTGCTGGAGAGCTTTCCGATGCACTGGTTGTGTGGAGGGAGAACCAAGAATGGAGTGACTGCAAAGAGCTCAGGCTTGAGAAACTAATTGAATGGGAAGGTTACAGAGGGCAGAGCACATGGGTCCCTCCCGAGTCCTTGTGGACTGTGTTTTTACTCTAGACTATCATCCCAGTGGAGAGGTCAGGAAGGAGGTTGGAGTTGTGAATCCTGAGTTCTGGGAGAGTTCTGCCAGCGATAGTTATGTGAGAAACATCGGTGTGAGGGAGCAGGGGTTGAGAGAGGAAGACAGACCCGATGGTGCATTTCTGAGCAAGATAGAGAAGTGTTTCAAGAAGAGGTGGTTATTGTACGGAATGCTGTTGATGGTCAAGTTTGGAGGACAGAGAACAGGTGCTTCAGAGCTCAGGAACTGGTGATCGGTAAACTTAACCAGAGTAATTAAAATGGAATGGTAATTTCAAGGCTTGACTGTCGTTGAAAGAATGGGGCTTGGAGAAATTGAAATACAATCAGTGTTCGTTATTGCATTGGTTTCATTCTGCAGAATCACTTCAAACACTGTATTAGTGATTGTGGAACCACTGCTCCCACGGGAAGAAGGGAAGAAGGGTCATGTTCCTGTGAGCCTCTGGGTACAGCCTTTCATCAGCTGATCGATACACAAACTTATGTGCATTTCTGTTTAAAGACACCTTGTTTAATATATACTGTTGCTTCATCACCATTGAGCTTGTGGCCCAAAGCACTGTAATTTATACCTGGATGGAGCTTATCTACACACATTTCCTCCATAAGGCACATCTCAGCTTTCTTGCTGTTAGGGGCACTGCAAGGTGCTTCTGTAATACCCTTGGGGGCTGTTTTAAACAGTGAAATCACCAACAAAAAGCACAAAAATGGGGAAACTGTGGCACTGAATAGACTAAGAAAAGGGCAGTTGTTTAGAGTGTGATTTGCTGAAACGAGGGCACGTGTGTCAGGGCGAATCACATTTTGTGCTGCTTGGCTCACGTCCAAGAATGGCGGCAAACATGCCGTGAGTATTGGCTTTGGGTTACAGATAAGTTTCAGCAAATAGGCGGATTTGCCTACATGGAATCCGTGAGCAATGAGGGCTGACTGTATTAACTAACCATAGGTAACTCTTCGGAGATGTTTCTCTGCAAGGTTTGGTATGGTAATGGAGGTCTTATTTTGCTTTCACTATTTAAACTTTTTTTTATTTTATATTGGATTATAGTTGATTTACAACGTTGTGTTTCAGGTGTACAGCAAAGCGATTCAGTTATACATATACATGTATATAATATATATATATAATATATATTATATAATATATAATATAAATATATAATAATATATAATATATATATAATATGTTTCTTAGGTTATTACAGAATATTGAGCAGAGTTCCCTGTGCTGTACAGTAGGTCCTTGCTGATTATCTGTTTTATATAGTGTGTATATGTCAATCCCAAACTCCCAGTTTATCCCTCCCCCCCACCCCAACCTTTCCCCTCTGGTTACCATAAGGTGGTTTTCTAACTCTGTGTTTGCTTTTAAAAACATGGGTGATCCTAGAGTATGTTTTTAGGGTGGGAGGACTGACCCAGTACAGAGAGAAATTTGACGATGACCACTGACCAGCAAAGTCTTCAGGAACGGGAAGGGGAGAATCCAGGTCATCAGTGTAGGGGGAGGCTTTGATCAGAGCAGTAACATGGCGAATTCCCTGTCAGGGCTGTTTTTGTGTCCTTTTATAATTTTTTATAGTCTTATTCACATAGTTCGTTTATTATTAATTCCTAGGCATGCTATAATTTTTGGTGTTTCGAATGGGTTTTCCTTATAATTGTACTTTATAACCACTTATTGCTGGTGTAAAGGAAAGCTATTGATTTTTGTATGTTTCTCTTATATCTAGTCACTTTTTAAACTCTTAGCTTTGATAATTTTTTAAAAATTTGTTTGCATTTCTAGGAAAACAATTATATTGTTTTTAGATAACATATCTCCCCCCAGTGTTTATTTAAAATCTCTAGATGGATACTCTTGTTCATAATTTTATAGAATTGCCTTCTGTGTTTCAAAATTTAATATGAACTTTGCTACTAGTTTTGCTATAAAACTTTGTGAGCTTTAAACTGTTTCCTTTTTTTGTATTTTGTCTAAAACATTCTTTTTTTTCATTATGAATGATTGTTTCGGGGCACGAACCCGTGTCCCCTGCATCGTCAGGCGGACTCTCAACCACTGCGCCGCCAGGGAAGCACCTTCCCTCTATATTTTAATGGAACGACTTATTGTTGATAGATATTCTGTAGTTGAAATCTGGTGTGCCTGGCATAAACCCTACTTGGATTCGGTGCAATTTCAAATATGCTGCTGGATTTTATTTTATTATTGTTTTACGTCACATTATTTAGTAAAATTCATATAAAATTATTATTTTCTGTAGCTGGTTTTAGTATGAAGGTTGTAGCTTTCTTAAGTGGGTTGGGAAAGTTCCCAATCGTCTTTTCCTGTGGTTTTCACCACCTCTTCTGTGTCGTCATCCCCTCTTGCTTACTTTTCTTGGGTTCGTTCCTTGGCAACATATCTACTGCTTGAACATGGATTTGGGCATCACTTCTAGGTGTGCATTTGCCAATCTTCCTCTTCATTTTGATTCTCTGAGTTGTCAACTCAATTTTCAACTGCTGCTTGGTTTCTCTTTCTCTCTCTCTCTCTCTCTCTTTTTTTTTTTTAATTTAGAATCTTAGGTGGAGAAGATCTGGTCTTTCATTCATGGGACATTACCATCATTGGACCACGTATTAAGTCCCCTTTCTTGTTTTATTTATGTAATTATTTCCTGTTATCTCCATTTTCCAAATGCCATTCCCCTCATAAAGAACCATTTAAGTGGATTTAACGTGTATCCTTTTAGACTCTTATGTATATATCGTTTACTTAACATAAATGGTATTGTGTTACATATTCTATACTGTTTCTTTCTTTCTTCACTGTCTTAAAACTCAATATTTCTGTGTGATGATCTAACTTCTAACTACTCCTAACTCTCAGTGGGGCGCATCTATCAAATTACATGTGTCTTCTACTCCAGTGTGGACATTAGACTACTTCCAATATAAGATAAGTATCTTTCCAGGGTCTCTCTTGGAGACCCGTGTGAGAATTCTTTTGGTTTGTATTCTCAGGCGTAGAATGCGTGGTTGCAGGGTGTACATCACTTAATCTGCCCTCCAGGATGGCAGCTGCGGTGTCCACCTCTCCCCCTGCAGGGCCGTGGGGTGTCCTTCTCACCACTGCCTTCAGTATTTGGCTTTTCCTACTTTCTGAATTTGGGCAGCGGGACAGGCATAAATGTATCATTTTTGTTTTACTTTGAAAATTTTCTGATTGCCAGTTTACGTATTTCTTCATATACTTGTAAACTCTCTGTGTTTCTCCTTTAAATTCCTCATTTAAATTCTTTGCCCACATTTTTGTTAGGGTAATTGTCTCCTCCTTATATGCATTCCTTTTATAGTCTAAATACTAGGCTTTTGTCAGTTTCAGGCACTTCAAATATTTTTTTCCTACTCTACTGTTGCCTGTTAATTCTGTCCATCACGTACTCAGAAGTAAATTCCTAATCTTGGTGTGATTAAATTCATAAACCTTTGTGGACCATTCTAGGCTTTTGTTTAAGCAGTTCTCCACCTCTAGGACACAAAGGTATTCTTCCATATTTTCTTCTGTTACATTTTTAGTTTTACCTTCTCATTTTTTCTTAAACTGTCTTGCATCTGTCTTTGAATGTAGAGTTCAATAGATAACAGTTTTATTTTCTTCCATATAATCTGATTTTCATAACATCATTTTTCTGTTCCCCAATTATTTATGTTGCCATCTTTATTGTATCTTAAAGCTCTAGCAGCTCTTTTCAGTGGTAACAAGACCGACAAATTTTGCCTGCAGGTCACAGCAGACCGTGTATACCTTCATCCACATACCCTCTCACCCCATCTCCCCACCGTCCTCAATCCCTGGGGGTACTCCCTCCCTGCCCCCCACCCCCAGGACTGAGCCACTCAACATCAAGGCAGAGCCTGAACACTCCAGGGGTTTCCTGTGGACGTTGTTGATATTTTTGTTGTGTAACTTGGTAAATCCCATGCTGTCCTCTAGTTTCCCCGTGGTTAGGAGAGGGAGTCAGAGCCCAAGCGAGCTGGGTACCTTGATGAGGAACACCTTGCTGGACGCCGTTGGCCACCTCAGACCTGGGACAGCTGTATTCAAAGTGACATTCCCTCTCCTGACACCAGTGCTGGCATTGTCATCAACTCAAATACCTGCCCCCTGCCCCACTGGTTTCTGTAAATCTGGGAGGCTGGTTGTGGTTAGGTAGAACAGCCTGGGGCCCTCGTGCTGGATCTGCCTGGAGAGCTGTGTGGCCATCGGCTGGTAACTTCCCCTCTCTGGGCTTTGCTGATTAGATTGCTATCCTCTAAGGACTTGTTAAGCCCTGATGTTATATTTGACTAGCGTGAGCCCATTGGGGACAGCCTGTCTCTGCGTCTAGAAGGTGTCCAGTGAACGTCTCTTAAATTAGCCTTATGATGAAATCCTGGCCCGAAATTTGCGATATACTTTTACATCCACACACACTTAACCTCTGTGAAGTCGTTTAGCATCATTGGGCCGTGTTAGCTTAGTAATAACCTTAGTCCTTCCTGTCACCTGTGTACGCACAGGCCTGGTAGAGCCCCATGTGTGCTTGTCCCCCCGCCCTGCCCCCAGCGTGAGCACAAGCCCTTGCATTCTTTCTTTAATACGTTAATTAAAAAAAATTTTTTTATTGGAGTATGGTTGCTTTACAATGTTGTGTTCGTTTCTGCTATACAGCAAAATGAATCAGCTATATGTATACACATATCCCCTGTTTTTTGGATTTCCTTCCCATTTAGGTCACCACGGTCACCACAGAGCATTGGGTAGAGTTCCCTGTGCTATACAGTAGGTTCTCATTAGTTATCTGTTTTATACATATTAGTGTATATACGTCAATCCCAATCTCCCAATTCATCCCGCCCCTCCTTCCCCTCTTGGTGTACATAAGTTTGTTCTCTACATCTGTGACTCCATTTCTGCCTTGCAAGTAAGTTCATCTGTACCATTTATCTAGATTCCACATACAAGCGATACTATATGATATTTGTCTTTCTCTTTCTGACTTACTTCACTTTGTATGACAGTCTCTAGGTCCATCCATGTTGCTGCAAATCGCATTATTTCGAGGCCCTTGCATTCGTGATAATCCCAATAAGACAAGATGGTAAGACTTCTTGTTCATGCCCTGAGACTATGTAGTTCGTTTAGATAAAAGTTATTCAATCATCTCATTCATATTGTACCAGCTTTTGGTACAGCCCTATGGTAGATGCCTCCAAGCTTAAAAAAGACGTACATGATCCTCTGTAAGTAGTTTGAAGTCAACTTGGCAAAGTCAGGTACGGATGATACTGGCGCAGGTGCATAATAGCAGCGTGGGGAATTAGTACAGGAACGATTTCAGGGGAAGGAGATGGTGTATTGAGGAACCATGGCCGGCAAGAGCTTCACGGGTGATGCGGGGTTTAACCTAGGCTTGCGGAGAATGGTTAGGATTTTATCCTCAGAAAAAGAGACTGAGAGATGCCACCTGAGGGCGTCTTGATGGGGGACAGAGCAGTGCACAGCCTGGGACACACCGAGGACCGTGGGACCAACCAGTCAGGAGGCAGTGGGTCACCCAAGCCATCTGGGCCACAACACCAGTGGGATAAGGATGGTGCCCGTGCGTGGTGGCCTGGAGCTCAGGACGGGCAGAAGGCAGTCATTCCGGGTGAGGATTCTAGGCGGGTTGAGTGGGGCGCCTGGAGCCCTGTGTCTTGGGTCAGGGCACACAGCAAGCACACAGAAATCACTTAGGTCAGGAAGAGCCCCCTTTCGGAGCTTTCTTCCTTTTCGTGATGATGAAGTGAGAGGCATCCTGGCCTGGCTCCTTGGGTGGTGCCTGGAAGGGGAGCTCAGAGGTCAAGGTTCTTGCAAGGCCAGGCCAGGCCAGGCCAGAGCACTGTGGATGAGAGGGCTGGGGCTGGTTCTCAGCTGGGATGTGGCCTGATTGTGGTGTGTAAAGAATACGGATCAGCCGCGGGGTGACGTTCACTGATGGCCACGTGGGAACTGCTGTGTGCGAGGCTGGTTCCCAGCACATCTCACGGGGATGTGTGAATTGGTTGGGGTCCAAATGGGCAAGTACCACACTGAGCAGCTCAGGCCGGGGCAGGGCCCACCCTGCTGCACTTCAGCTGAGTCAACATAGGGCGTGTCTAGAGCACTGCTTCCCAACATCTGGACTCCCTCAGGGCTGTCGTGCAGGTACGCCTCCCCACACACCACGTGTGTACCGTAGGGGTTCAAGGCTGGGGCTGGGATTCTGCTATTAATGGTAACGTGAAACAGTGGGCATTTCCAGGTTCTTAACTCACCTGGCTTACCTCCTTTAACCTGCTCCCGTCATGACTTGGGCTGATGTAGGGGAAGCCTACCCAAGAACGTTCTTTGTATTTGGGACACCAGCACCGGTGCCCAAAGAGAACTGCATTTACTGCGGTGGCCCTGAAGGGTCACTGCACTCGGGAATCACCCGGGCTGTGCTCGTGGACAGTGGGACACCTGGCCATGGTCCCAGTTTCTGACCCAGTGGGTCTGGGGTGGGGGGCAGGCACGGGTACCTGTTACATCCACCCCTGCATGGTTCAGATGCAGGTAGTCCTGGCCTCCCCCACGTGGAGGAAGACTGATTGGCTGAGTCTTGCTGCGGGGCCAAGCACTGCCCTAAACTCTAAACAACTTATTGTATTTAATCCTTATGCATCCTTTAAATTGAGCACTGTTATTATCTTTATTTTACAGATCAAAACAAAACAAAACAATATAGCCCTGAGGCTTAGGTAGATTGAATGATTTGCCCAAGATAGCAGTGGCACAAAGTGACTGCATGGATCAGGTTGGTGGGTGGGGCTTTTTTCACTTAACTCTACCCCTCAGCTGCTCCAGCCCCAGGGGAGTTTATTAGATAGCAGGGAACAGAGTAACAAAATGAAAAATGGATACAGCTTCTGCTCTCAAGGAATTCAAAGCCTAACACTGGAGACCAGGCAGAAGCAAATGTTAAATGAGGAAACATGTAATTGAAATGTCAAAATAGTGTATCAAATGGAAACACTGGGCAGAAATTATTTATTTTTTTTAGTTGTCTGTAGCTTAGGTTAGTCTCCATGGCCTTTGAAGGTGGTTGAACCTGTACCCAATTATAGGTCTGTCGTTTGTCTTCTATCACTTCTGGAAGAAAGGTGCTCGAAGGAAATCAGTCATCTGCAATGATCCCCTTAAGCATTGCAAGCCATGCCCCGGGGCTGGGATGTAGGGGCAGCTGTGGGCTGCTTCTCCCCCATGTGGCATCACAGACCCATGGCAGGGTCCGCTCACTGAGAACACAGACACACTCTGTTCTCCCACGTTCAGCCTGGAAGACCCTTGGCCAGATTGCCGTGGTCTCTCAGTCAGTCAGCTTCTTCCTCAGCAACACAAACTCCAAGTTCTGTGAGAAGGAAGGAGGGATGGGACTCTGGGGGGAAGAGCTGGGGAGAAGCAGAATGAAACCTGGTGGTTAATTCGGGGGGAGCAGGGAGGAGGCCAGGTCAGGAGGCCGTGTCCTCCACCCTCCTGCTCTTTCCAAAGCCCTGGATGCTCTCTGGGTGGATTGTGGATTCTGCCCTTTTACCCTGATCCACCCTATCCTGAGCAGATTTGCCCCTTTTTCAATAAAGGCAAACCAAAACTAAATCTATAATTATCACTACTAATTCCACTTAATTAGTCACAAGCCAGCCGCCAAATTGGCTTTCTCATAATTATCTGATAAGCAGTAAGCACATCTCATAGATTATAATTAACACTACTTAATTAAAATCTAATATTCATACACCCTTTCCTCAAAATACGTCTAATTGGTTGGGTTCATAACAGCAGCAGAGAGAAACTCTTCCTTGGCTGCCGCTCAGTAAGGACTGCCCATATCTACTTCCTTTACTTTCAGTTCCCTGAGCGCTGAGGGGGACTTACAGATACTGTTGCTGGTTTATTCCTTCAGCAAGTTCTGCATTTTCTCCCTGGGGGACTGAGGAGAGTTGCGGGCCTCTCCTCTCTCGGGGAGGCGTCTCACCAAACGACACAGACCGCTGGGCATGGTGGCCACTTCGCTGATGCATGCCTCACGCCAGGGAAATCTCAGCTTCCAACTTGGCTTTCTTTACATTCGTCCTGCTGCAGACAGTGTCAGAAGTTCCTGTCCACCTCTAAACTGGAAAAAAAAATCCTATCAAACTTCCTAGTGCAATTTTTGGAAATGAATGGGATTCAAAGCCGTTTTGAAGTTCGGAGTGGCTGTGATGTGTGTTTTTCAGCCACCGCGGTCTCTGGGTGGGCTGAGATCACAGGTGTCTGGTGTCTGATCCCTCGGGCACCGGCTGGGTTGAGAAGCAGAGCCATCAGCATCTTGACAGTGAAGAGACTATTCTTGGTGAGGTTGCTGGCCGCCCATTCCTTAGATAGCTCAGAGAGCGGGTAGAGGAGGAGCACACGGAGGCTGTTTCCTGTCCTTTCCGAGCTCGAGCTAAACCGACCCGCTGGCAGAGAGTCCCAGCCTCCCTTCCCGCGCTGGAGCCGCTGGAGCGGGGGACTGGAGGGTGGGGAGGGCGCCTGAAACAGAAGGGGCGGAGCTCGGCCCCAGGGGAGGGAGGACCTGGGGCAGAGGCAAGGCTGCGCTCAGGACCCACTGTTCCTTGGCCAAGTAGAGGGAGGCTGAAGCTGCTAACGCGGTGTGTTTCCCGAGGGGCTGCTCTGTACGGTTCAGAGCATTCTGTCCACCATATCCTGGTCATCTCACTGTCCTTAGTGCCTCGTCTAGTGCCAGGAAATGGAAGGAAATGGATAGATGGTTTCCGTGTTGACACCTAGGTGCAGGTGGTTTAATACTCACGTTTCAGAATCTCAAACAAGGCGAGAGTCAGTGGAGGTGTGGGAGGTTGTCACCGCTGCCTCTTCTCCAGGACACTGACGCTGCTGTGAATCATGCCGTACGCATCTGCCCTCCCCACAAGGTTATGCTTCATGAGAGCGAGACCTGGGGTCAGTTTACTCACTGCTGGCTTCTCCGCCACCTCCTCCATAGAATCCAGCAGGTGATGAATATTCACCATATCCCTGTTAACGGCTGGACGGATGAATGTCCTGTGACTTCTTTCCTAACTGGAAAAAAAAAAAAAGGCAAATCCACTACCAGTTATTAAATATTTAATCCTGAACTGTGAGGTTGCTCTCATTTTCATTGTTGCTGCATTTCTCCCATGCAGTCCATCCGGATCAGGAAAAACTCACCACCCACCAAGCGGGAGGGAAGATCTACCTGTGATGTGTCTTGGTATTCCTCTACGTGCTTCTTTCTCTGTACCCAATCAAAACATTTGGCCAGCTGGTCCATCTTTAGCAATTTAAACTGGCTTTGGGCAAGGAATTCTATGTTGATCTGTCCAGTTATTCATGGCCCACCAGGGAGCAGCTGTAAATGCCTTGGAGCATGATCCTGTGTGTTCAAAATTACTTTAATGGATTTTTGGCCCAAATGCCACTGTCTCCTTGTATCATGGGTTCCTGTTGACATTGCCAGGTCGGTTGGGTGGTGACAGCTGCGTGGATACAGGGAGACCTCTGTCTGGGCCATCGTTTTGCTGGTGGCCCTGAGAAGTCTTTGAAGATTCTCGTCTTTCATCCTCTCTCCACTCCCAGGGAGCCTCCAAACGAGCACAGCTTGCCATCCGCCACCCATTAGTCGGCGGGGGGTTCTGCTGCCATCTTGCCTCTGTCATCCTGCCCCTCACCCGGCAAGGGCTTTTTTAAAACTTCAGTGTCTTGGCTGAATGCATTTCCCTCCAGTAGGAAGGATCTCAGGGGAGACACTCTGTTTATCCTGTTCCTTTGACTGAAGCTGCCTTGGCCACCTAATCCCCCATGCATGCTGGGCTTTCTGTGATACCCTGGGCTTGAATAAATTATATTTTCAAAGGTTAAGACTGGATTTCAGCAGTCGACTCTCCCGCTGATGTCTTGGTTATTTTCTGAACGTAAGAAAAAGAGGGAGAGCTGGTGGGTTTACGAAGGGAAGAGCTGTCTTCTGCAGTGCTGTCACAGGATGGGGCCGTTAGTTATTTTGCAGAATCTCAAATGCTGTCTTCTCTGGGCTACTGCAGCAGGACAGAGGGGGCTGTTTCTGCCGGTACTGCTTGTTCTGAAAGCCCGTGAGCAAGGGCTGGCAGCTGGGGCGTTGTCTCTCTGCCTGTACCATCTAATGCCAGAGGGAGGAGATGGGTGGAAAAAGACGTTGGGGAATGGTAGAGGAGGGTGTAAAATAGAGGACGAGAAACAGGTGATCAATTCTCCCCTGGTCTGCAGCGTCCACGGAGCAGGTGCCCGCTGCATTTGCGTCTTACCTGGCTTGACATACTTGCCTTCTCTGGGACGTGCTATTAAGTGGCAGAAAGAAAAAGCCCACACACCAGAAAAAAGAAAACATTCCTGAAATGCCCAGTTGTGTAGCAGTGATATTAAGTAGCTACAGTGTCTGTGAACACACTGCTGTAGAGAAAGGCGGCGAGAGCAGGACTTGTTTCAGGGCCCGGGAGTGGAGGCGGAGTGTCGCAGACTTCAGCAGCCTCAGTGGATACCCATGCATGTCGCAGGCTCCGGCTCCTGGGCAGACAGGAGCGTGCCCTCCCCTGGGCCTGCAGGTCCTCCCCCAATTCCTCAGCATCCTTTCTCTTCCACATCGTCCCTGAAGGAAGTAGGTGCTTGCTGTGCACACTCGAAGGCCAGAGTCCCAGCACGCCCGAGGTCCCCCACCTTCCTCTCCCACATTCTCTCGCCACGCCTGCCATCTGTCCTTCCGTGCGCAGAAGGAGTCTGAAATCTGTACGTTCAGGCCGAGTCCAGAGGGCAGCCAGTCCTCTGAGTCCCGGGTGTTTGCAGCCTATTGGCGTTTTGCCTTGAATGTCCTGAAGGGAATCCGTGGTTGTGCGGGCCTGTGACCGCTCGAGGAGTGGTTAGGCTGCACAGATAGAAAAACCTTTCAGTCTGGAGTTCTCAAGAGTGGTGATACGAAATGAAGGTGCAAACGCAACATAGAGATCATTTCTCCTCACTCCCACCCACGCTTCTCCTCTCATCAAATACTAGTAATTGAATCTCTCGAGTTTCTGGAGCCTCTCCGCTTCCCTCCTTACCCACTGCCTGTATCCTGGTTCAGGTCAGCGTGGTCCTAACCCCTGGGCCCATCACCACTTGGGAGTGACTTGCCTGTGATACAAAGCCGACAGTTGCCTGCTGTCCTCCTTCAAGGACCCCTGGCTGCCTTCGGGGAAAAATCAACTCCAGAGCTTGGCATTGGCTAGCTGCACCCCACCTCCCCCTGCCACCTTCACATCCTCATGTATCACTGGTTCCCCCCCTCCCCCGCCCCCAGGACTCTGACTCTCCAGGAGTAATGACTGCCTTGCCCTGACCCCAGCCCGGCCTTGAGATACCCGTCCTGTGCTCCGTGGCACCTTTGATTTTACCTGTCCTTAGACTTACCACAGTGCAGTTTACTTGTCTTCTTTCTTCCCTTGTTTTAGACTGTGATCTCCATGAGAATAGCCATGTTTACCTAGAACAGTTGCTGATTAATAAAAGCTTGCTGAATTCGTATGAATGGCATCTTGAGTTGCTCACTTCAGAAGTAGGTGGCAATCTGATAAAATTAGAGAAATGAATGACAGCCTGCGATTTCCAGTCTGTGCTGTCTGTGTTTTCTTATCTGGATGCTGCAGTTCTCTAGGAGACTGTGATACCCCTGGCTTGAACCACATCCATATACCCTAGTACAGGCCGGGACTGGCAAACTAAGAGCTCCCGAGGAATATTAAATTAATGTTTATGTAGATAATGTAACGGTTTATTTATAATGACAAGGCAAACTGATTAACTTATCAAACAAAAACAGATAAAATAAATAAGAGCAAGTAGAACAAGGAAAACAGAATGTAAGAAAGGGGGAGACTTCTGTGTACCGAAGAGGAACCATCTTTCTTTTCTTAGCTAGTCAATAATAGCGTTGACTTAACCATTTCTAGTTCAGCCCATTTTCGGTGATTTTAATCCATTCCAATTACAAAGATCATATTACTAAAGTATTGCTTTCTAACACATTGTGCTAAGGGCAGTAGGCATTTATAAATTCTCACAGCATCTCTTTCCTCTTCTGCCGGTCACCAGTGTACACGTAGGGCTTGGGCAGCCTGTCCTCACACCAGCTCAGCCTGGGTGATTTGAAACACTGGCTACAGACCTGGCTCCAGAGATGGGCCAGTGACCCTGCGCAGCTGAAAGCATTGACCCCTTCTCTGCCGTGACCAGCTCAGAAATCAGCCTGGGCCCCATGTTCTACATCCCCTCAGCTACGCTCCACTAAGCAAAAGCGCCTCACAGGCAAGCACGGGAAGGGCCCCCAGTGTGAGATCCAGCTCCCCAAAATGTGATAACCTTAAAAATACCTTCTTTCCATTAGATGAAAGGTGGCATTAGATTAACTAGTGGCATATATATGTATACATTTTTATTCATTGGTCTTTTTTTTAAGATTTATTATTTTATTTATTTTTGGCTGCATAGGGTCTTAGTTGCGGCACGCAGGATCTTCATTGAGGCAGGCGGGATCTTACGATATGGTGTGCGGGCTTCTGTCTAGTTGCAGCGTGCAGGTTTTCTCTCTCTAGTTGTGGCGCGTGGGTTCCAGAGTGGGTGGGCTCTATAGTTTGCGGCACGTGGGCTCTCTAGTTGAGGCGTGCAAGCTTAGTAGTTGTGGCGCGTGGGCTTAGCTGGCCCGCGCCATGTGGGATCTTAGTTCCCTGACCAGGGATTGAACCTGCGTCTCCTGCATTGTAAGGCGGATTATTCTTTACCACTGGACCACCAGGGAAGTCCCTATTTATTTGTCTTGAGTACTTGTAAGACTAAACACTCTTCCCTAAAAGGAACCAGGGTACTGTGGAGTGCTGGTTGGCTGATTCCAGAACTGGGGCCTTGGAAGTCCAAGGTGATCCTTGAATATCTTACACCAGAAAGCAAGTGTTCAGAAACTGATGAGAATGTGTGAAAACTACAGAGGCGGCAACTTGAAGAGGGTAAGAATGGCCTAAATTTGGTAAAATTTGAGCACCAAAATATAAAAAAAATAATAATTGTGGGTTATAATATGTCTAATGAAACAGAGTTCATAATATTACTACGAAAAATAGAGACAGGCTCTTCTTATAGAAGAATACCAGCCAACAGATATAGAAGGAGAGCTAGAATTATGAAGTAACTATTTCATAATCACCAAAATAATTTAGGCAAGTATCATCAATGGGTATAAAACTATTGGCTGAAAGTTATTGGAATAGGATATTCACATAGTCTCAAAGTATCACCCACAGATTGTATATTGATTACAAATGAAAACATGTGACATTTTGGAGAAAGCTGAAGGCACTTCTTCAGCAACCAAACGTATCAGCATCCCCAGTAATGAGGCGAACTATACTCCGAGTCTCCTGATCCCACGTACCGAGAGTTCACAACGTCACCCCCGTGGTATTCTTGGTCAAAAATGTGTAACCTGAGTCTAATCATGAAACAGTCACATAAATCTAAATGGTGGGACAATCTACAGAATAACAAGCCTGAACTCTTTAAAATGCCAGGGTCATGAGAGATTATAGAACAACAAAAGGCAGAGAAGACTGTTCTTGATTAATAGAGGTCATAGAGACATATCAGCTACATACGATGCACCATCTCTGATTAGATTCTGGATCAAATAAAGGAAACTCTGTGAGACACTGGCAGAATGGAAACATTGCATATGAGCCATAGATGAGAAGCTCTTCTTGTATCGATGTCAACTTTCTTGAATTATTGTGGTGTTCTCAGGAGTCGCTGGAGTGTGTGGGGATAAGTTTTTATCACCGTGTCTGCAGTGTACTTTGAGCTGGTTTGGTGGGGGACAGAGGGCCGATGGGGACACGGAGAAAGCAAGCACACGAGGCGAAAGGTTAACAATGGGTGAATCTGCGTGAAACGTAAATGAATCTTCATGGTAACATTTTTTTCAATTATTTTCTGGGTTTGGAATTTTTCAAAATAAAAAGTGAAGGGAAAGAAAATAAAAAAGAAAAGAAACAGAGCGGGCTCCCCACCAGTCCCATGAGCTGAGTTCTGAAGCTTGAGTAGAGCACGGGGAGATGCAGGGCACGTGCCTCACAGGACTCCCTCGCCCCTCTGACTCTCTCTGGTTTCACGGGCCTTTGTCCTCTGTATTTTTTTGCAGGGACAAAACACAAAGTCACGTTGTTCACTAACCAGCTCCACTTCCTTGTGTCCCACTTACGTGCATGACTCAGCCATCCGGCCTTTAAAGGGGTTCAGATTATTTGAAGCCACAGGTAACTCCAAGTCAGCCAGACTCGTCAGCATCCCCGTTTTAAAATTAGAAAGAACATTTTCTCAGAGGCTTTTCTGCTCCTGGAGGAGGCTGGCCTATTTTCATGAGAAAGACTCGGTGAGCTCTGTTGTCCGTGCAGCCCCTGGCCCTGGCTTTATTCAACCCTGGAGTCTGGGCCAGGTCTCCGTGCTGCTGTTTTCAGCTCTCAACCCTCCTGGACCCTTCTCCTGCTTGCAGTGAGAGGTTAGCCGTTCAAAGAAGGCCGTGCTCAAGACCTAGAAGTGGTCCAGGTAGGACAGCCCATCCCCTCTGAGCTCCCAGGATGGACCAGAGGGAGAGACAGTCTCGGGCACAGAGAAAGCACCACCTTCCTGGCTCTTCGGCCCTCGGTCAGCGGTGGCCCTTTGCACGCCGCTGGGGAGGCAGGTGGGCGAAGGGTGGGCAGGAAGGGTGAGGCCGCGCTCCTGGCCCTGTCGGTAGGATCAGGCTAATGTCCACACACCCGGGGACGACACTGCCAGTCCTCGGGGCCGGCTCACAAGTATCTTTGGCCAATCTTGGACTTTCATTTGCCAGAGACACTGGAGGATTAGTCCTCTCAGGTGAGAAAAATAAAAGGATTCCTTGCAGTGGGAAGACAAAGTATAATTTCCACGGGCTACTTGTGGATGGACATCGGGACTATGGGGACTCTGCCGGCTGTCTCAGTGTTGGTGCTCAGGCAGAGGCCCTGCGGAGCCATGGCGATGTAGCCCCAGCCGTGTTCCCCGCCCTCCAAAAACTGAGTGGGGTGGTGCGGTGTGGCGGGCTCCTGACCTAAGGCTGCGGCTTGGCCGACCTGGGGCTCATCATTACTGCAGGGAGAGCCTGTTCTCCACCTCTGCCCAGGGGGCCATGATGCTCTAAAGTCACTGTCGCCTAAATACTGTCTTGTGCCCGACTGGGGACGTGCAGGTCGTGTTGCTTCCTACAACAAGCATGGCCCATTGCCTCCTATTTCTCTGTAATCGTGAGTAGATAATGGCGAGAAGTGTGTCTCTATTGAAGAGACCACATTGTGCCATTCAGAGTGTCGCCAGGCAAAGGCTGGGCCTGGCTTCTGGCATTTGCAGAGGATTTGAGGATTAGTGCTAAGAGTTGTGTGCAGAAAAGAAGAGAAACTTAAGACCCTCATCTCTGAGAGCAAGTGCTAAAAGTGTTCCCTTGTCTTCTTGCCAGAGGCCAAGAAACAAAAAAATCCACCAACTTTCCATTCTCGCTCCCTGCCGCCCCCTGACCCCAATCCAGACCCAGAGCCTCCTGCCCTCAGCATCGCCCAGCGGCAGCCGGTCTTCCACGTCTGCGTGCGGATCCCGGACATAACCTGTCTGATCTCAGCCCCCCTGCCGGGGCACCCGTGACCTCTTTCTGTTTGCTACTCTCTTTGCCAGGTGTTTCTGGCAGAAACTGTGTTTCAGCTCGAGTAGCACATGAAATACACTGTGACAGTTCTTTTGCTCATCTCATTCCATATTTCCCTCTTTTTTAAATCACACTTGCCAAAATTTAAATGGCAGAGGGAGAGATATGACATCTCAGAAGTGGCCTTCCATTCCCATGCCACAGACAACAGTTCCTGTGTCCTAAACAGTTCTTTAGTGTCCTTCCCAAACTCTTCTGTGTGCAATCAAATATTCTCTATCTTAGCTAGTGGGTGACGCTCCCCCTCCCCCTCCCTCTCCCTCCCTCCCACACACACACACACACACACACCACAGCATATAGTATACCATATTCTGTATCTTGGCCTTTTACTTAACAATAGTTCTTGGAGGTCATTTCAGATCAGTGAACAGAGTTTCTTTACCCTTCATACATCTCCTTTTGGTTGCTTCTCCTGTCCGTTTTCTGTTTCTCTGAAATCTTTCTTTCAGATTCTGACTTCAACGCTGCTTCCTCTGAGAAGTCTTCCCCTGTCACTCCAGCCTCCAGTGAGCTCTTCCAAGGCTGAGCTCTAGATGGTTTGTTTTCTGAATTACTCATTTTCCATATTGCTGCCTGTCTTTAATGTGCTTGGGTCCTAGTTTCCCAGAGAGACGGTGGGTGATGTCCTTCAGGGCAGGGGCCGTGTCTTCTCCTGCTTCATATCTCCTACAGTACTCTGGCATCTAACACGGGGCCTTGTCCACCTCAGAGGTGCAGTTCGTTTGATTTGATGGACAGCTCAGGGGACAGAATTGGTCAGTTCTGCCTTGACAGAGAGTCTGTGTCCGGGCCCAGGTTTGTTCTCACTGACCCCGAATGAGTTCTCCAGCCAACAAAGCCTTCTCGGGCATCTCTGGGAATGAAATGGGCACGCATGCTGCGCAGGGTGTACAGGGCAGTCTTCCCGTGCCCGTTTTCCTTCCACCGCCAGTTGCTCTTTGCATTTTTCCTCCAGAAGTCAGCCAGTGAGTAGCGTCTGCTGAAGCTCCACGTGCAGAACAGAAAGATCTGCTCTGGGTCAGACGTGCTTGGAGTCAGGCCCTCGTCCACGCGGGGCTGTTGGGTCCCCAGCATTTCTGCTGCGGTCAGGGCTGAGGATGAGGCGAAGCGGGGAGACCGCTTTCTGCCAGCGTCCTCACTGCCCTCGTCCAGGTGACGCCTGCATGGACCGCGGGGTGGGGAGGCTCTGGGGCTCCGGCGGGAGTTGCTCCCCTGAGAGACCATCCCCGGGTGAAGTATTGCTACATCACTTCACGCCGTCTAGTTACTGCTAATAGACTGATTAATGCAGACTTAGGACGCATTCCCAAAGGAGCCATGGTCAAAAGCCGTGCAGAGTGTTTCTTTTGTGAGACAGTCATGTTGTTTTGTTCAAGTTGGGAATCCGCACTTGGCTCCTGGGACTTAAGAACAAATCTGCAGTTTCTGGGAGTTTTATGCATCTGAGCCCGGGGGCAGAGTCAGCATCTCTGGGAAGGCTGCCCGTGGTGGCTCCAGGATCGCGGGATGGATGGTTGGGTGCTCAGCGTGGCTTATTGTCGTCTCATCTAGGAAGACGGAAAGCAAGCAATCAGAAAGATGACACACACACAGTAGTACGGTCCAGGTGTCCCAGACAGTAAACGTTTTTAATTGTTTAGGGGCAGGAGAGATTATAGTGGACTGAGATGGTTCAGAGAAAGTTTCACTGACGTATTGGACTTGAAAGACCCCTTAGATATGTATAGGTATAACTGAGTCACTTTGCTGTACAGCAGAAATTAACACAACATTGTAAAGCAACTATATTTCAATAAGTTAAAAAAAAAAAAAGACCCCTTAGAAGGAGCCAGATTATTGAAAGAAGAAAGGCAGGAGAAGAGAAGGAACAGATGTGAGAGGCGAGATTCCAGAGCCTGAGTTCTTATCCTCCAACTACCAGGAGGGTGGTGTAGCTGCAAGGGGGCCTTTGTGCAGATTAGGACAGAGACAAGCTTCAAAAGGCCGTTGGGTTCAGACCTAGGAGAGTGAAGGGGAGTGAACTTAGAATTGTGGGTTCTTCCCGAAAGCCATGAAGACCTCCTGATGGGTTGTTTCTGGAGGGAAGCGACTGTTAAGGAAAAGCAGAGAGACGTTGTAGAATGGATTGAAGTGGGCTGAGGTTGGAGAGAAGAGTTCAGGGTCACTTACATTGGTTACTTCAGGTGATTTGTCTACAACCCAAGGGAGGTATTAGGGTACCAACATTTAGGAGAGAAATAGCTCTTATTTAGTCATTCATACTGTAGTGGGAATGAGCTGACCAGAGTCTTTATTTACGGGAGAGGAAGTACGTCAGCCAGTTAATTCTGTGCCAGGTCAGGGTGGGTCGGCACCTGGGGTCTGGGCCAGACGGGCCTTCTGCTGTGGTCCCACTGGGCGGCCCAGGATGCACGTTCCTAGTTATCAGTGATGATTGTTTTTCTACAGTATCCTCTACTCTCACCCGAAGAGAGTCGTGAGCACATTATACTGATGACCTCCACCCAGAAGGAGAGGCTGCAGCTGATTTCAAAATGCAGGGGAAAGGGCTGGGGCAGGATGAGCAGAGCTGTTGTGGAGAATTCTCCTGACTGCTGGTCAGAAGCTTTTCCTCCTGGTGTCTCAGTGGAACCCGTGGTACCTGGAAGGGCTCTCGGCCAAACATGATTTTGTCCTAATCCTGTTTGCTTTTTTTTTTAACTTCAAGTATAGTTGATTTACAGTGCTGTGTTAGTCTAAGGTGCACAGTGAAGTGATTCAGTTAGACATATATTCTTTTTCAGATTCTTTTCCATTATAGGTTATCATAAGACATTGAATATAGTTTCATGTGCTATACAGTAGGACCTTGTTGTTTATTTTGTATATAGTGGTGCATATCTGCTAATCCCGAACTCCTAATTTATCCCCCTCCTTCCCTTTGGTAACTACAAATCTGTTTTCTATGTCTGTGAGTCTATTTCTGTTTTGTAAATAAGTTCATTTGTATCATTTTTTTAGATTCCACTATAAGTGATATCATGGTATTTGTCTTTCTCTGTCTGGCTTACTTCACTTAGTATGATCTCTAATTACGTCCCTGTTGCTGCAGATGGCACTATTTCATTCTTTTTTACGGCTGAGTAATATTCCATTATATATATATATATTATATATATATATATATATGCACATATATACGCATACATACACATACATACACACATACCACATCTTCTTTATCCATCTGTCTGTCAATGGACACTCAGGTTGCTTCCATGTCTCCTGTTTGCTCTTTGAACATTTTCTCCAGGGCTCCGCTGTTTTAAGTCTGGTGCTGGAAGCCCATGAGAGGTGGTTGTCCAGCTCTGAGCGACCTGGGACCCTGCAGCCAGACGGCCACGGGCTGAGTCCTCCAGGGCTTGGGAGGCTCTGCCTGTGGCTCCTGCTCCAGGGCTGCAGAACTGCACTCGCAGGCGCCTGGGGAGGCCTGGGTGTGCTGGGAACGTGGGAGAGCAGCCTACAAGCAGCATCCTTCTACCTCCCGTGGGGAAGGAGTGGTGGGGGCAGAGGTCTGGGGACCACGCACGTTCAGCCGACGGGAGATGTTGAACAGCAGACTGCTGTGACGGGACTGGGCTCTGAGGGACAGCGGGGAGGTGGCAGCAAGGGTCACGCGCAGTCTTGACCCCGGCCATCAGTGATGGGCAAGGGGAAAAAGCCTTGAGTTTTGTCATTTGTTTAAAAATTTTTACATCTTTGGAAACTACAACACCACAATGTGCACTAGCCCATATCACCTAATATGTCAGTTATTGTGGGCATTTACTGTGTGCCGGGTACCAGGCATCCTACGTGAGAGTTTGTCTGCCATCCCCGCTGCAGGGCTGGCAGGTCACAGCCAAGTGGCAGAGGGAGTAGGTGGCTGAGGGGGAGGAGACTGGATGTCTATTATTATACTATACAAATAACCTATTATGGAAACAAGCCTCCACTGTTTCCCGTCCTCCACACTGCTTCCCAAGGTTCAGACACCAGATTGACTGATTCCATTGTAGTGGCCATTGTCTGTTTTCAGCTTAGAGGGTGGCAAGCACTGGACTGCTGGCCAGTGGACTGGGGCATCGTGGATTGGGGGTGCAGATGGTGTGGGATCCTGTGGATTGGGGGTACAGCAAAAAGGGCTGGGGAGGCAGAGGCGTGGACACAGGGCCCTAGATGCAGTTCTTCCCTTCCCCTCAGTTGGTGAGATGAGAATGACCACCTGACCCACAGGTGTGTGAAAATATTGATCTGGTAAGCTGCCTGGAGTACCTGCCATGGGGGAGGGGAGGTACTCAATAATTCTTAGTTCCCTCTCTTGTCTTTTTCTTGGCTTTTTTGTTTTTGTTTTTTTTGAGGATTTTCTCCCCCTCTTAAAGTACTATTAATCCAGTGCTTGGGCCATTATAGGCATTCAGTATATAACTTCAAAACAATAAATACGTAGAAGTATACGAATATGTTATTTTACTCAACTTGCTAGAGAACTTTCTTGAGCTCCTGTGACTGCTTAGATCTGGGGATGCAGACGGGGTCGGGGAGTGATTTGTAAAACCAGGTGTGAAGATCCTGAAGGTGTCCAGCAGATCACGATGATAACTTCCGTCTGTATCACAAATTGTGTCACATTTTGCACTTGAAAAGGAAGGGCATGTGTGCCTTCTCCAAGCTCTCGGAGGGAGGGCAGGGATCCTGTGTGCGTTTGGCTGCGGTGGGCCTGGTGATGTGATGGCAGGAAACCAGGTCTTAGGGGTGCACTGGGTGCAGCCTTTTCCTCTTCCCAGAGCCCCCAAACCCCATGGAGTAGCAGGGGGTGAATTCATGGTTCACAGATGTCTCACTGCGTAACGTGCAAAAACGCAACAACTTCCTCAAATGAACTTTTTTGGGAAGGGGAAAACAGCAGTAGTTGACTTTTTTGTTTTTGAGCATTAAACTAAACATAAATACCTGTTTTAGCAAAACAAGAGCTCTTGAAGAGAATATGCCAGAAGCATCTGAAGCAGCGGGTTTCTGTGTTCTTCCATGGGCTCTAAGGATGAAATGCTTCTTTGGGAGTCTCGATGCCATCTGTCTTATCTGTTAGGTATCGGCTAGGATACCCCGTCTTCCTCTCCCTTCCTCCTGTCCCTACCTTCTTGTCCCCTAATTAGTGAATCTGAAGTATTAGTGCATTACAGTTGAAATTCATCTAAGTTTACTATTACATCTAAAAAATGTTTTTGTACATTTTCTGAAGTGAAAACAGATGTGGCTAGTATTTGTATTATAAATACGAGTTACGATTCCTTGGCCGGAGATCGGACATTCTCATAGTTCAATCCCAGACTATCTCGTTGGCCCCATTTCCCACGCTTCCCTAGAATAGCCTGCTGCTTCAGTAAAACTGGTTTCCTTACTTCCTTGTCTTGTGCTTCCACTGGCCTCCTGCTTGTGAATCCTGTCCATGTGGGAAGGTCCTTGTTCAGGTTCTGCTTTTTCTGGAAGATCACTGATCAGTCAGTCAATAACCATAATGACTTCGCCTTCCTTGAATGCAGATTTAGCCTTGATTCCAGTTTCTGTGCCGGTCACTTGTCCTGGGTGGTCTTGTGACTTCTCTTTTATTTCAGTCTCAGTTTACACCGTTAAGCTTTTTAAGCATCGGCCTTGTCTTCTAGCAGATTTCGCTCTTAGAGCTCCGTCCCCTGCCCTTTCTGTCCAGTACACAAAGCAGAATACTTTATGGGTTGAGGAGTTTGTTGTATACTCTTTGCACCAGTGGTGCCGTTGTTGTCGGGTGAAGAGGGAGGGGCAGGGTTGTCTGACCTTTTCCTCTGAGATGCAGCGATTGGTTGAACGAAATAATATGCAGAGTTGTGATTCAGACACCCCCATGTTTGAAGTCAAGTCTACTGATCAGATTAATTTCAGCAAACATTTTATTTTGCAAGACACTGCAGATAAACAATAGACTAAGATATTTTTAACCTCTGGAAACATTTAAGCTTGAACTCAGGAAATAAACAAGCACATTTATAACCAAAAAAAGACAAGAAAGTGAATATGACGATATGCTAACTTCTGTGTGCTGGGTTCAATGGCCTGTTTCTCATAGGTTATCTCCTTAATCCTCCCAGTATCCTTATGAAGTCGATGATAATATCATCTCCATTTTATAGTGTGGGAAACTGAACCTTTGAGAGGCTGCGTAATCCACTCAAGGTCGAACAATTAATGGAGGAGCTGGGATTTGAGCTTTCATCTGACTCCGGAGCCCAGAATCTAAATCGCCAACTTTACATTTTCTCAGAATTCCATCATGAGACGAATGACATTATAAAATATATATATGCTTATTGACTTAAGACATGTGAGGTCCACAAAGGGAGGAAGCTTACTGTTATAACCCCACATCACCACCCGACATAGAGTTGATGCTCAGAAAAGTGTTTGTTGGACAAATGAACTAAAAATCTTGTATACAAATAGTGGTGGACTGAATATGGTGCTCTGATGATGCCCAAATGCAAATCCCCAGAACCCATGAATAAGTTACCTTCCATGGCAAAAGGGACTTTACAGATGTGATTAAGTCAAGAATCACGGGATGGGGGGTTGTCCTGGATTTCTTGGGTGGGTACAGTATAACTATAAGCATCCTTATGAGAGGGAGGCAAGGGGCCAAAATCAGTAGCAGGAGATACCAGGACAGAAGCAAGAGGTTGGTGCGATCTGAGGAAGGGGCCGTGAGTTTGGGCTGCCTCTAGACTCTGGAAAGGCAAGGTAACACTCTCTCCTGTAGCCTCCAGAAGGAATTAGTTCTGCCAGCACCTTGGTTTTAGATGTCTGTCCTCCTGAACCATGAAAGAATAGGTTTGTGCTGTTTAAGTCGCCACCTTTGTGGTAAATTGTTACAGCAACAATAGGAATTCTCGTTCACTCTGGTCTTCACTCTGCCCGCCCTCATCCACTGTCAAAGCAGCAGCCTTGGGACTTCCCTGGTGGTGCAGTGGTTAAGAATCTGCCTGCCAATGCAGGGGACACGGGTTCGATCCCTGGTCCGGGAAGATCCCACATGCGGCAGAGCAACTAAGCCTGTGAGCCACAACTGCTGAGCCTGCGCTCTAGAGCCCACGAGCCACAACTACTGAAGCCCAGGTGCCATAACTACTGAAGCCCGCGTGCCTAGAGCCTGTGCTCTGCAACAAGAGAAGCCACCGCAATGAGAAGCCCGCGCACCACAACGAAGAGTAGCCCCCGCTCACTGCAACTAGAGAAAGCCTGCACGCAGCAATGAAGACCCAACGCAGCCAAAAATAAATAAGTCAAAAAAGATAAAAAAAAAGCAGCAGCCTTTACAGAGCAAGAAGGGCTGAGTCCATGAGCCTGAGGTCAAGGCTTCGGTTTTCCTCACCCCATCCTCTCACTTGACCCAAAGTCAGGTCCTCCTGAACGTCCCTCAGATTCACTGATTTCCACTCCTGTACCCTACCCCTAACCTTAGTTGATGGTATTTTTATCACCCCCTTAGATTTCTGGAAGCGTCCTAACATCTCCTGTCCCCAGTCTTCCTGATAAAATCTGTTCTCTGCTTGTGTCATACCAGCCACCCTGATCTTTCCTGGTTTAACACGTTTGAGAGCTAGAATTCAGTATAGGAACTTGTGTCCTCTTCAGAGATAACATCTGAAAGGTTCTACTTTAAAGTTTATTTATTTAGATTACATTTTAAATAACACTGTTGTTGTCAGGTGGAGTTCTTACCCTGTTGCTAGGAGTATAAATGGCAAATCCTTTTGGAAGCGTAACGTGCATCAGAAAGCTTTAAAATAATGCTTTAAAACTATTCAGTCATTTTCGTTGTGGTAAAATATAGAATTTGTCACTTGCATCATTTTTGAGTGTGTACTTCAGTGGCCTGCAGTATTTTCACTCTTGTGTGACCACCATCACCATCCATCTCCAGACCTTTTATTATCTGTCCTCCCAAACTGAAACTCTGCACTCATGAAACAGTAATTCCCCATTTTCCCCAGCCCTCATCCCTGGCAATCATCATTTTCGTGTTCATCTCTATGAATTTGGCTATTTTTAGTACCTCATCTAAATGATATTATACAGCATTTGTCCTTTTGTGACTGGCTTATTTCATTGAGCATAATGTCTTCAAGGTTCATCCATGTTGTAGTGTGTGATAGAATTTCCTTCCTTTTTAAAGATGGACAATACTTCATTGTGTGAATAGACCAAAGATGGACAGTATTTCATTGTGTGAATAGACCACATTTTGTTAATCCATTCATCCATCAATGGACACTTGGATTGTTTCCACATTTCGGCTGTTGTGAATAATGCTGCTATGAACATAGGTGTGTAGGTATCTGTGCCTGTCTCTGCTATCATTTCTTTGGGGTGTATATGCAGGAGTAATATTGCTAGATCACGCGGTAATTCTATGTTTAATTGTTCGAGGAATCACCAAACTTTTTTCTGTAGTAGCTGCACCATTTCACATTCCAACCAGCAATACCCAAGGTTTCTAGTGTTGGCCATCATTTGCACATCTTCTGTGAAGAAATGTCTATGAGGTCAGTTGCCCATCTTTTTAAAAAATTGGGTTGTCTGTTCTTTGGGTTGTTGACTTCTAGGGATTCTTTATATATTCTGGTTATTAGTCCATTATCAGATTTGTGACTTGAAAATATTTTTTCATATTCTGTAGATGACATTTTCATTGTTGATAAAAACTTTTGCCTAGAAGTTTTAAATTTTGATGAAGTCCAATTTATCTATTTCTTCATATCCTAGAAACATGGCCAGATACGTTATCATGAAGATTTTTCTGTTTTTTTCCAAGAGCTTTATAATTCTAGCTCTTGCATTTAGCTCTTTGATCTATTTTCAGTTAATTTGCATATATGATGTAAGGTAAAGATTCAGTTTCATTTTTTTAAATATGTGGGTATCTGGTTTACTCCAACGATTTATTGAATTGACTATCCTTAATTCATTGAATGGTCTTGGTACTGCTGTCCAAAATTATTTGACAATAGATGTAAGCGTTTATATCTGGACTCTATTGTATTTCATTGGTCAGTATGTCTGTCTTTATGTCAGAACCACACTGTTTTGATTCCTGTAGCTTTGTGGTAAGATATCTAGAAGTGTGAGACCTCCACCTTTGTTCTTTTTTTAAGATTGTTTTGGTTATTCAGGGTCCCTTAAGTTTCCATGAATTTTAGGATGTACTTGTCTATTTCTATAAACAAAATCATTGAGATTTTGATATGGATCGTATTGAGTCTGTAGATTTCTCAGGGTTATACTGACATCTTAACAATATTAAATCTTCCAATCCATGAACAGGAGATATCCTTACAATTATTTAAATTTCTTTCAGCAACATTTTGTTGTTTCCAGTGTACAAGTATTTTACCTCCTTGGTTCAGTTTTTCCTAAGTATTTTATTCTTTTTTATACTATTATAAATCTAATTGTTTTCTTAATTTCCTCTTCAAATTATTCATTGTTAATGTATAAAAATGCAGTTGATTTTTGCATGCGATTTTGTGTTCTGTAGCTTTACTGAATTTATTTATTAGTTCTAATAGTGTTTGTGTGTGTGTGTTTAGAATGTTTATGGTTTTCTACATAAAAGATCATGTCATTTATGAACAGAGCTAATGTTACTTCTTTTTGAATTTGAATGCTATTTCTTTCCTAATTTGCTCTGACTACTACGTTCAGTACTATGTTGGATAGAAGTGGTGAAAGTGGTGACCTTGTCTTGATCTTGGATGAAAAGTTTAGTCTTTCATGATGGAGGGTGACTTTTACTCTAGGTTTCTCAGAAGTGGCCTTTCTTATGTTGAGGTAGTTTCCTTCTAGTTTGTTGAGTATTTTTATCATGAGAAGGTGTTAACTTTTGTCAAATGCTTTTTGTGTACTAATTAAAATGATTATGTGTTTTTTCCCCTTCGTTCTGTTAATTGCTGGGTATTACACTGATGCTTTAAAAATATATTGATCCATTCTCGTATTCCAGGAATAAATCCTGCTGTGTCATGGTATAGCAGGATGGTTGTTAATATGCTGTTGAGTTCTGTGTGCTGGTATTTTGTTGATGCTTTTTACATAAGTATTTATAAGGGATATTGCTTTGTAGTTTTCTCTTCTTGTGGTGTCTTTATGTGACTTTGTTATCAGGGTAACATGGATCTCAAAGACTAAGTTAGGAAGCATTCCCTCTTCAATTTTGGGGAAGAATTTGAGGAGGACTGGTGTTAAGTCTTTTTTAAACGTTTGTGAAAATTGTGAAGCCATCTGGTTCTGGGATTTTCTTTGTTGGGAGTTTTGATTACTGATTTCATCTCCTTACTAGCCATAGGTTTTGGATTTTCTGTTTCTTCATAATTCAGTCTTGATAGGTTGTACATTTCTAGGAATTTGTCCATTTCATCTAGGTTATCCAATATGTTGGCATATAATTGTTCATAGTACTCTCTTAAAATCCTCTTTTATAAGTTCTCTATTTCTTTATTATACTTTATTATATCTTGGTTACTAATTTTGCAGAAATAATTGTAAAATTGGTAATAATTTCCCCTCTTTCATTTTTGATTTTAGTTATTTGAGTCTTCTTTTTCTTTTAGTCAGTCTAGCTAAAGATTTGTCCCCTTTTTTAAGAAGAACCAACTCTTGATTTCACTAATATTCGTTACTGTTTTTTAATTTTATTTCTCTTTAATTTTTATTATTTCCTTTCTTCTGCTAGTTATGAGATTAGTTTGTTCTCTTTCCACTTTCTTAAGCCCTAAAGTTAGGTTGTTGATTTGAGACTTTATTTGTTTTGTTTGTTTTTTGAAAGGAGGTTTATTTCTTAGAGAGCACAACTAAAGATTAGAAATAATGACATTTGTGTCTACTATCACCGTAGTTGGAGTCACAATTACGAGTGGGAAGTTTTTTTCTTTTTTTAACATCTTTATTGGAGTATAATTGCTTTACAGTGGTGTGTTAGTTTCTGCTTTATAACAAAGTGAATCAGCTATACATATACATATATCCCCATATCTCTTCCCTCTTGCGTCTCCCTCCCACACTCCCTATCCCACCCCTCTAGGTGGTCACAAAGCACAGAGCTGATCTCCCTGTGCTATGCGGCTGCTTCCCTCTAGCTATCTGTTTTACGTTTGGTAGTACCTATAAGTCCATGCCACTCTCTCACTTCATCCCTCCCCGTGTCTTCAAGTCCATTCTCCATGTCTGCGTCGAGACCTTCTTTTTTAATGTTAGATTTTACAGCTACAGATTTCCCTCCTAACATCACTTTCGCTACATCCCATAAGTTTTGTATGTTGTGGTTTCAATTTAATTTGTCTCAAGATATTTTATAAATTTCCTTGTAATGTCTCTCTTGGTTGTTTAAGAGTATATTGTTTAACTTCCACATATTTGTGAATTTTCTAGTTTTCCCTCTGTTGATTTCTAGTTTTATAACATTGTGATTGGAAAAGATACTTTGCGTTATTTCAATCTTTTAAAAATTACAACTTATTTTGTGGTATAACATATAGTTTAATAACATATAGTTTACTGTGGAGAATGTTCCTCGTGTACTTGAGAAAAGTTTGTTTTCTGTTATTGCTGGGTGAAAAGTTCTGTATGTATGTGTTGGGTCCGATTAGAGTATTGCGTTGTTCAAGTCCTCTCTTATTAATCTTCTGTCTGGTTTTTCTATGTATTATTTAAAGTAGGATATTGAAATATCCTCCTATTATTGTAGAGCTATTTATCCCTTCAATTCTGTCAATGGTTGCTTCACATGTTTTGGAGCTCTGATGTCTCATTCATATATGTTTATAATTGTTATATTTTATTTATTATTTTGTGGTGGTAAGAACACACGAGATCTACCCTCTTAACAATATATTTGTTTTCTCTTCCTGATGAATTGAACCTTTTATTATTATATAACATCCTTACTTGTCTCTTGTAATAATTTTTGACTTAAAGTCTAATTTGCCTAATTTTAGTATCGCTGCCCCTACTCTCTTTTGGTTACAATTTGCATAGAATATCTTTTTCCATCCTTTCGCTTTCAGCCTATGCATGTTCTTACATTTTATTTTTATTTTTTAAAATATTTATTTATTTTTAAAAATGTTTATTTATTTATTTATTTAGGCTGCACTGGGACTTAGTTGCAGCATGCGGACTTCTTAGTTGCAGCATGCATATGAGATCTAGTTCCCCGACAGGGATTGAACCCCGGGCCCCCTGCATTGGGAACATGGAGTCTTACCCACTGGACCACCAGGGAAGTCCGTGTTCTTACATTTTAAGTAACTCTGTTTCAGACAACATGTATTTGGATACTGAGAACATTCACTAGGTGCGAAGGAAACCCTCACGTTGCATCTGGTATATAACCCGGATGTGGACTACATAGGGATCACAAGACAGAGGTTGGGGCTAGGAACCATGTAGCCTCTCAAAAGGAAAAGGGGGTCAAAGAAAGAATAAAAGAAACCATGCTAATCCCTCTTTTGTTTTTTCCTGTTCTAAGAAGATTGACCCCGTATTCAGGATGGCCTGGTAGTAATATGTGAGACACTGCATTTTAAAATCTGCATGGACAAGAATGTTTTATTGCAAACTTTCAAAATTCATTAGTTACCTTTTAAAATATGTTTGTAAGAAACGAGTGCCTTTCAGCTTAGTGAAGAGGGCAAGACAGGCTTGGGTTTTGATTAATGAGCTTTGGCTTTAGACCTGTGTATGTTAAGTCAAAGGAGAACATCCTGTTAGTAATGTAAACTTCCAAGGGAAAAAATAAATAATCCTTTTGAGGGAAAAAAGGTAGATCCTCATATTTGTTTTCTCTCTCTCTAAGTGATAGAAAACATTGAAATCTTAAGGACCATTCATTCCTTTTATCCAAGTCTGGACCATGCTGTCTCTTTTTGTAACATCAAAGGAGGAGATATTGGTGAGTGACATCTTTGCCGTCAAGATGTGTTTTTCTCAGTCCAGTCAAGATAAATGAGTGTTTGACTTATTCTTTTTTTTTTTTTTTTTTTTTTTTTTTTTTTTTGTGGTCCGCGGGCCTCTCACTGTTGTGGCCTCTCCCGTTGCGGAGCCCAGGCTCCGGACGCGCAGGCTCAGCGGCCATGGCTCACGGGCCCAGCCGCTCTGTGGCACGTGGGATTCTCGCGGACCGGGGCACGAGCCCGTGTCCCCTGCATCGGCAGGCGGACTCTCAACCACGGCGCCACCAGGGAAGCCCTTGACTTATTCTTCAACTTCTTCAAAGAGGTCGTAATATCACTTCCCTCAAATAAGTAATCTCTCCCATCACATTTACAGTCAGGATATAATGTTTTGCTTTCTTTCCCTTTACATTTTTTTTCTTTTGTCCTCTGGAATTAAATTAATAATAATTGATCAGCATCTTAAGACAATTATAATATATTAGAAAATACTTGAATTCTACCCCAGGCTTCTCTTCACCCAGCTAAATAGTTCCAACGCTCTTTAACCTTTCCCAGCACAGTCAGTGCTCAATAAGTATTGATCCCATTTTTCAGTGTTCTAAGCACTTGGGACTGGAGGAAATTTTATCAGCATACCTGGGTTTGCCTGTGTTTATTTTGTTGCTAACCTAAGATTATGAACCCCTTTAGGGCAGAAACCATGCATGCCTTTTAAACTCTTTCACAAACAACAGTGTAGGGATAGGAACACACTGGCCTGTGATAATCTTGCCATTGATGACCATCTGATGAATGCAACATTTTTAATATCCCATATTGGTGACATGGCATCAACGAATATGTTAAAGATGAATGTTTAGAGCCCAGAATTCAAAACCCTGAGGCAGTTAAGATAAAAACAAAATGAAACTTGATCTCCAAAGTTCTGCAGCTTTGATTACCTGGTAATCAAATCAAAGAGCCTTAGCCTGGCTCTTCCTAAGGAGAACTGCCAGCCCTCAGGATTCCTGCTTGGGGAACATAGGTGGATTCGACGGCCTCTGAAGTCCCTTCCACTCCTGAGATGATGCGGTTCTGTGAGACCCCAGTGGATATAAATTCTGTTTTTCTCCCACCAGATTCCTGTGTGAATGGATTTCCTTTCATCTACACCCAAACATCTAATACCGTCACTTTAGACAACCGTGTGTTTGAATTCACTTGCAAGCTCTGTCCCCAAACATTCTTGTGTATTTTGGCTTTCTTTTATCTCCGTCTGTGGAGAAATACGATCGATTTCTGTGTTACTTGTGGACATGTAGGTCTCTTATCCGTGGCACAGCTTATGCTGTGTAAGGATACAGTCATCCAAAGACCATCTTGAGAATTCAGGGCTGGTGAGCGGTGCCCTGGACGGAAGTGAGAAGTTGGGGCTGAGCGGTGTGTGGAGCTGGGGCACCCACACCAGCCCACAGATACGCGCAGGACAGTGGGCTGTCAGCTCAGCCCAGTGCAATGGAAAACAGCGACGTTTCAAAAGACACATCCGTTTTTAAGCAATCTATACATTTGGCTTGTCTTCGTTTTTGGCAGTAGTTTATCACAGGAGCAAAAAACAAGCTTGTAGGGAAATTAATCATCTCTGTAAAAGGGAAAAGCAAAGTAATAAATTATATATACTTTTTTCGCGTGTCAGAGTTTAACATTTCAATATCTGATCAAAAGTTTTAAAACCCCTTTTCTAGGCTTACAGTCCATTAGATAGATGGGTTTTTTTAAAATGCACTTAGAACAGAACCTCGTTGTGATTAAATTTTCAGTTCAGTCACCACCCACGTTATTTTTTATGGGCTTCATAGGAGAAACTTTAAAAACATCATTCAGTGCTCCAAACATTGCTGGAACTTGGTGTACTGTGAATGGTTTTGGTTTCCAAATGCGATTCTGCTCCATCTAGCTTGGGAGAGAAGTAATACCTAGGCTTCCTCTCAGTCGAAACATCCCGTTCAAGGCTCCTCTCAGCCCTTACAAAGCGCACAACATGTCTTTGTGGAGTGAACTGGGATCTGGGGTTGGCCCTGTACTGCATTTATAATTAAAGAAATTACTGAAGGTAATAAGTGCTTGGTTAAGATTTCCTGGTTTTGTTTAGTTCAGGTGTTGGTGGTAAGTGGAAGACCTGTATGTTGATCTTCACTTTTACACTAACTAGTTTTGAGATGGTTAGCAAATCACACCTAAAGGCTTGGAGATGATTTAGGACCAACGTCACATGTGATAAGAGGAACACGACACTGTCCACTGAGGTTCAGTGTCTCATTTAATGCCATAGAGAGCTTTTGTACTGAAGATGTGGTTTTCTTGACTTGGTGTGCAGCACTCATCAGACTGTTACTACCACACTGTTTAAGCTGGTTAAGCTCCAAGGTAATAGTGGTGACCAGCTTTACATGATACTTTTTTTATTAAGACAATAGAAGTGAAATTATTTTCAAAGATATGAAGTAAATTATTAAAATAAGACAATTATTTGTGCATTTTATAGTGTGTTATTTCTCTGCTGAGTTTCCCCTTTGTTGATACGTTTTCCTTTCTATTCTTGAGCTTAGTTATAATAACTGCTTTCCAAATGCTTGTCTCCCAGTTCTATCTTCTGGGTTGTCATAGATTTGGTTTTCACTGATTACCTTTTCTCTGGATTATGGGTCAGATTTTTCTTTTTATTTTAGTCTAGGAATTCTTATCTTATTCTGGACATTGTGACCATTACAAAACTCTAGATGCTGTTTTGCTCTCTGAATATATTGATTTTTTTGTTTTAGTAGGTAGTCAACGTGACAAGATTTAAATTCCAAACTGTCTTCTCTGTGGTGGGCGGCAATAAAAATTATTGTTCAGTCCTTTTAGCCTGAGCTGGGTGGCTTGTATTCTTCTCTGCACATGAGTTCAGGGATTGGCTAGAGATTTAAACAGATTTTTTTTGTTTAATGCAGAATTTAGGACTTTGCTTCTGTGGAATTCTCTTTCATGGGATTTATCCCCTCAATTTGTAGCTGCGGTGGTCACTTCAAACTCTTCTGGTTCTGCAAGACAGTAAGATCATAGATATCCTTTCAGTTTTAGTAACTCCATTTGGTGCTGACCAGAACTGCCTTCAGGCAAAAGTTTGTAACATATTGGAAATTTACCCAGTGCCATTCCATCCCCTTCTTTTAAGTGAACTCCCTTCAACTTTTTCCTAATTTCGTTTGCTTGCCATTGCCTTCAGGTAGTTTGTTGGGTTTTATTTCCCCCTTAATTTAATTGTGTGTGTGTGTGTGTGTGTGTGTGTGTGTGTGTGTGTGATTTGATAGCTATTATCTGTGTAAAGGTTAATCCATTGGAAGCTATTCCTCCATTACCAAAAAGAGTAGATTGTTTTTAAATGAATTTCTTTCAGGAGTAAATTTTATGAATTATTTTCAAGTTCTATAGTCTTCCTTCCCCCTTTACATACAAGATAAACACTCCTAGTATAAATATGGTAGAAAATCTTGTGTAACATACATTCTTATTGTATAGCTTGAATATCCATATATATGGTATATTTAATGTTTATGCTGCATGTATGCATTAAGTATAGAGAACACATATATATCATACTTTTAAGAATATACACTATATAGCCAATGCTTTCTTTTGTTACTTGGGCTGGTACACCAGACCTTTGATCTGCATATGTCTTTGTCAGCGTCGCTGGAACCTCACTGGATCACCCTGAGTGATTGGGGCAACTATTCTAACTTCAGTCTAACCACCGTCTCTCTGCTCTGCTGTCTCCACCTCTGCTTATAGCTGTGATCTTTTTATTTTTTACCATGAAGCTACAGCACAGACAGGAATTGCTGCCTACCCAGCCTAATCTTCAACGTTAGCAGAGAAGGAATCAATCTCTTTTTTTATAATTTCCATTTTCCTCCCTTTCTTTTCTTTCTGGACAAGTCCCATTTTTCTCTGAGAATTGTTGCCATTCCCACAGGGTGTTCCAAGGCTCTTTCTGGCCTGTCTCCATTTTATATCCCTGAATTAAATTTGAAAGGTTAGTGATACCCTTTTTGCTGAGTTGAGTCAGTGTCAAAGTGAGAAAATTTGAAAGAAAATGGATTTGTACTGGTGTGTCTTCTATTGTCGGAGGGCAGGTCAACAATTCCTGAGTCACTACAGTTTCTAGTTGTTACCTTCTGAGGATACCTTGTGAAATACTTAGGATGATTTGACTTCAAGTAATAGTGAACCTTAAATTAATGGCTTAATCAGTAAGAGTTCGATTATCTCTTAAAACAAGGAGCCCAGAGTTAGGAAATAGCCAATTCAGCATCTCCATGTTGTGAAGGTGTTCCCTGTCCTTCTCCTGGCTTTCCCTTTATGGTCACAGAGGATTGCTTCAACTCTTAGCATCACTTCTTCATGTGACAACATCCAGAGACAGGAGCATATAAAAGTTGTCCCTTTACTTAAAAAAAAATCAAATAGGAACACATTTCCCCCAGATCACCCAAAAAGCTCACCCAATAAGCTTTTTCAGGCTCATTAGCCAGAAGTGAGTCGTTTACTCTCTGTAGACAATTAATGGGAAAGGAGAATGGAATTATTATCACTGCCTAGACTAGGTAGAGCAGGTTGAATAGCTCCCTACCCCGAATTTATGTCCACCTGGAATCTCAGAATGTTATCTTATTTAGAAAAAGGGTCTTTGCAGATGTACTTAGTGAAGAATATTGATAGGAAATTATCCTGGACTTAGGGAGAGTCTTACATCCAATGATAAGTGTCCTTATAGCAGGAAGGGGAGAGTACACAGGGACACAGAGAGGAAGGGCAGGTGAAGATGCAGGTAGAGATTGGATGGATGCAGCCACAAGCCAGGAACACCAGGGGTTGCAGCCACAAGCCAGGAACACCAGGGGACCGGTACCTGGCCGAGGCAAGAAACAGTTCTTCTCTAGAACCTTTGCGAGAAAATGGCCCTATCAAACCTCGATTTCAGACTTCTGGCCTCCAGAGCTGTGACAGTATAAATTTCTGTTTTAAGCCATCCAGTTCACAGTATTTTGTCAAGACAGCCCTAGGAAACTAAGATACCAGAGGTTGGCAAACTAAGGCCATAGAGCAAATCCTGCCTATTACCTATTGATACAAATTAAATTTTATTAAAACATAGCCTCACCCATTCATTTATCTGTTGCCTATGGATGCTATTCTGCTGCAGTGAGAGAGTTGAATAGTTGTTACAGAGACCTTGTGGCCAGCGAAGCCTGAAATATTTATTCTGGCCTTATGCAGAAAAAGTTTGCTGGCCTTTGGACTAGACCATTTGTGGTTCATCTTCTAGGGCTACAGAGAGGCTCATCTTCGTGAGAACACTGCTTCTTAACACCTGAACAAAATGATGTTTTGTTAGAAAAGGAGAATGATTTATGGATAGACCACCAAATGTCTCATACCTTGATTAGTTCATGGGCATGTGACCACGAAATCTGGGTTATACACGATAATAAACTCATACTCGTTAATTATCCACACTTGTAGTTTTAATCTAGTACATTCAACGAATTCATAGGTTCCCATGTAGTTTTTGTTATTAATACAATTTTCAGTAGTACTATATTTTATGTGCTAATAGGTTTCAAATTTGGCCGTATAAATGAACTGTGGTATTTACAGTGATCATCTTGATTTTGTAAGTTGTGCATACAAAGTACAGACTACCAATGTTTCTTTTATATCTCTGGGTCTCCTGATGATGACATCCAAGATGTGGAGTTAAAAGCACTGAAGATGTCTAAAATAATCAAGAAAGGTGTGCAAGCTTAGTCATACAGCTCACGGACTAGAATAGAGTCCAGGAAAACATCCTTGTAGTAGATGGTCTGTAGATTTTTGGTAAAGGTGCCAAGGTAATTTAATGGGTGAAGGATAAACTTTTCAACAAATGGTGTTGGGACCATTGGAGATCCACAGGCGAAAGGATTAATTTTTGTGTGTATGACCTTTGCCTCACACTCCACACAAAGATTAGTTAAAAATGAATTATAGACCTAGCGGTAATAGTTAAAACTATAAAAATGAAGAAAATCTTTGATCTTGAGTTGGGCAAAGAGTTCTTAGATATGTACCAAAACCATGATTCATAAGAGGCAAAAATAATTTGAGCTTTTTCAAAATTTAAAACTTTTAAGCTGCTACACGTACCATTAAGAAAATGTAAAGACAAACCACAGTTTGGGAGACAGTAGTTACAAATCACATATCCAGACGTGTACACAGAGTATATAAAGAATACTTATAGCTCAGTAAGGTGAGCAACTGGTTTAAAAATAGGCAAACAATCTAGATAGAAACTTCCCCAGAGAAAATAATCTGAATGACAAGAAGACTAACGTTATTACTCATTGGAGAAATGCAAAGTAAAACTACAGTGAAATATCATTTCAGTCGAAAAAGACAGTAACAAAAGTTGGCAAAGATGTGGAGAGCCTGGAATGCCCATACATTGCTGGTGGGAATGGAAGCGGTATGGCTACTTTGAAAAGAGTTTGGCAGTTTAATAGAAACTTCAACATTAACTTATTAATTCTTCTCATAGGTATCTGCCCAAAAGAAATGAAAATATATGCCCATAAAAAGACTTGTACACAAAAGTTTATAGCAGTGCTATTCATACTAGAAAAAACTCCAGAAACAATGCAAATGTCCATCAGTGGGTGACTGGACAAAGAAAATGGTATTCCATCCATTTGAAAAAATTATGCTATAAAAGACAGCAGCCACAAACGACAAAGTGTTGTATGATTCCGTTTTTACAAAATGTCCAAAAAAGGTAGATCTGTAGAGAAAAAGTAGATTAGGGTTGCTTGCAGCTGGGGTGGAAATGGAGAGAAAAGCAGCTGGGAACGTGAGATCTCTTAGGGTGTCGGGAAGGTTCTGAAACTGGATTGTGGTGATCACTGCACAACTCTATGAATTTACTCAAAATCATTACTTTATACTTAAAGAGGGTCGATTTATGGTATGTAAGTTATACCTCAATAAAACGGTCTAAGAATACATAGCAAGGGAATTAAAAAATAAACCTCCAGATATCCAACAGACAACATGGATGCAAAGTAAAAAGTGTGTAAAGTTTATCAGTTGCTGTGTCAACTAGAAAACTTATTTTTAAAAAGGCTGAAAGGAGATTGGGAATTCTTGCTCTTGTTAAAGAGCTGTTTAAATCCCATCACCACTGTGTAGCTCGGAGCTGATGCCTGAGTTTCCTGGCCTCCCACTGACCCAGAAAGCAGAGTAAAAAGGTAAGAATCCCGTTAGCTGAATGAGCCGAGCATACTTTTATAGCTTTTCTCTTTATTTCTTTTATCTTTATGCCATCCTGTGAGGTAGGTTGAATAGATATTTTGGGCCCCTTTCAGGTCATAAAATCGCAGACCTGTTACTAAGATGAAGTCCCGTCTGACTTTTTAAGCAGCCTTTTGAGGCCCATCTTCCTTTGCTCGCTCAACCCCATCTTTACGTCCCTCTAAGCAGCTTCATGGCACCAACGTCACGTGTAACTCCTCCTTCACTTCTTCTCCTCCTCTCCTCAGAGACACAAAGCAAGGCTGTCATCCTGGAGCGAATCTCTGTTTAAAGCCAGCTTTAGGACAACCTTTTTAGCCAGGAGGGAAATTACACTTCAGAAAATGATTATTTTGAGAGTTTCCCTCTTTTTCCCAAGTTGAATCTAACTTAAATTGAATTTGACTACATTCTCCAGGGTATGAATGATGATAGAACTTAGTCACCAGGTATAACCACCCATGGCAATTTTTAACTATTTAGTAAATGCTAATTAGTAAGTCTAGTAAACTCCCTAATTTCTCTCTTTTACTCCTCACTCCAGTTCTCTGAGGAAGGTGCTGTTATTATTTCCCCTTACAGATGAGAAAATTGGGTCTTAGATTATATTTAGTCAAAGGTGGCACAGTGCAGACTTAACCCAGGTCTGCTGAGTTCTAAGTTCATGCCCTTGACCCGTACACGATCCTGACTTGTCATTTGACCTACACAGGTGTCGAGAGAGGGAATTGAACGTCATCATCTCTTGGTGCCCCTTCTCACTCTGTCTGTCAGCTCATCTGCCCCAACAAATGTCATAGATGGGCGGGGGCGTGGATGGTTAAACAACAGACATTGATTTCTCACAGTCTGGAAGCCGGGAAGGCAAGTCAAGGTGCTGGCAGATTCAGTGTCTGACGAGCCCTCTTCCTGGTTTGCAGGTGGCCACCATCATGTGTCCTCACGTGGCCCGGGGAGGGGTAGAAATCTTTCTCTGTCTCTTCTTAGAAGATCCCTGTTCCCATCATGGCACCTCTACCCTCACAACCTCATCTCAACCTAAGGCCCCACTTCCAAATACCATCACGTTGTGAATTTAGGCTTCAACATATGAATTTGGGGGGATTACAAACATTTAGGCCATAGCACTTTGTAATTCTGTAGATGGGTGTGGTCATTTCTGTCCACCATCCAACGACTACCATGCACATAGCTGTGTAAGAAAGAAAAAATTGTTAAGTTAGAAATAGATCATATATTAGGCCACAAATTAAGTCTCAAAAGATTTTAAAAGGTAGCTGTGATACAGAGTACCTGCTCCAACAGAATGAAGCTGGAAATCAATAACAGAAGTAAAACTTAATTCACTAATTTGTGGAAATTAAACAATACAATCTTAAACAACCAATGGATCCATGAAGAAATCACGAGGGAAACTGCAGAACACTTAGAGACAAATAAAAATGAAAACACAACACACCAAAACTGCATGTTCTTTCAGTGTCATGATTGAACATTGGCTATTAGGCTACCCAAGATTTAAATTTACCTAATTCTCAAGGGGCATGATTCTTTGTTTGACTCACTACTTCTTATTGATTAGGCTGCTTTATCACTGTGTAAGGGTAAATATTAACTTTTATAAAACTGATATCAGTGAAAATTACTCTTGTCCAAAGCAGGAAGAGATGACCCTAGAGGTTACAGTTTTATTGCTCTGTAGGACTTTAACCAGTTTTGTATCTAGTTGAGCAATTCTGTTCTAGCATTTGTTCAGTCTGTTATAACTGTTCTAACTCAGTCTCTCAAATCTTCTTTGAACTAGCTTTACCATTTTTTTGTTCCTCTCATTAATGAGTTAAATAAGTCTTTACATGGCCTCACTTAATATTTGTGTAAAGGCATGTTTAACATTTTGAATATTATTCTCTGAGAGCTTTAAACTTGAGAGCAGGAAAACTGATTTTTTTTTCCTGCGTCACCAAGTGACTAGTGTATTCCTTTCTCTCTCAAAACGTGTCAAGTGCCGCCCTCTTTATTCCCTGCTTCTCTTGCTTGTACGGCTTGGAGAAGGCAGGAGGGAGGCAGCAGCCTGTGTGTCCTACTCCTCTCTGCCGCTACTTGAAGGGTGTGGAAGCATCTAGAAGAAGCTCAGTGTCTGGCTGTTCTCAGAGAGTCCCCATTGCGGACAGAGGAAAGCTGGCACCTGCGTGCTGCAGTCCTTCTGTTCTTCTGGGTTTCAGGCGTGCTACACGGAAACATGTTAGTAGGACCCCCAAGGCCCCCTTTCTTAGTGCAGGTTGCCCGCTGTGGGTGATCCACACATGCAGCTCCTTGACCGGGACGGAGGCTCAGCGGCCTTGAATTCCCGCTTCTGACAAAAGAAGTGTGGCATGCACATTTTGTAACACACTTCAGAGCTGAGTGATCGTGACTAGGAAGATTGGTGCCTCGAGGGAATAATAGGTGTCAGCTGCGGCAATGAAAGGGTAGTGCAAGGGGGCGCGTTATTTTCACCCGGGATGGAGTGTGGTGAGTCTGGTTAACTGGAGTGAGGGATGCTGTGCATGTTTTAACAAGGAAGAGAGAACAGGAACCAAAAGTGATTTCTGCCCCAACTAACTCTGCATCTGTCTGTGAATTAATGCAGGATCCACCTCGTGTTAAGGATGCAGCTTCACGTTGGTAAAATGAGAGGGAATCTGAAAACTCCAGGCTGAATTGCCAACAGATCTTAGCAAACGATTTGACATGATGTAAAAAAAACCCAAAAAACCCCCAAAACACCCTGGGTGGAGCCCAAGTCTCTCCTAAAATAGGAAGATGTTGTGAAGTTTGTATAAAAGATTGATCTGGGTTCTTTTAAAAAGAAAGCTAACTAACCCTGGACCTCTAGAGTGATTTGTCACATTTATATTCTAGATATTTTATTTCCCTGCCATGACCCTGAGTTGGTCATGACACATGCAACTGTGGCAAATAATATGGTGCCCAAAATTTTCCTCTTATTATCTGGGTTTTCTGTGGATTGAGTTTCAGTTTCATCACTTTCTTATTTAATTTTCTTTGTATTATTGTTTTTATTACATGAGCATCTTATCATTGTAAAAGATTCAAGGAATAGCCATTATTATTAAGTGTAATGTTAAAGTTTATCTTTTTCCTCTCCCTGCCTTTCAACCCAACACATTTGTTCCTCTTTCCTGCAGGAACTATGGGTGATGGTGAAAACAGCTGGGTGTGCATCTTTATAGTTCTTTTTCCAAACAATTATACTCAT
>NW_020174430.1:3041397-3094546 GCF_003031525.2 Neophocaena asiaeorientalis asiaeorientalis | reverse complement strand
ATTCCCTCCTTCCTTCCTTCCCTCCTTCCTTCCTTCCCTCCTTCCCTCCTTCCCTCCTTCCCTCCTTCCTCCCTCTCTCCCTCTCTCCCTCTCTCCCTCTCTCCCTCTCTGCCTCCCTCCCTTCCTTCCTTTCTAAAAAAATATAAAAGGGTTTGTTTTTGCAACTTGCTGTTTTTCAAGGAATAGTCAGATTCACAGTCATTCCATATCAGTTCATATAAACCTACTTCATTCTTATCAGAGGCTGAATCCTATTTTATTGTGTAGAGATATTCCCCAAATTGTTTCACCGGAAGCCTATTTACTGACATATATGTTGATTCTGAGTTTCCACTCTTACAAATAATGCTGCCACGACATTCTTTTTCAAACATCTCTTGCATATGTCAACTGTTTCTTAATGATAGCTTCCTGGAGGTAGAATTCTTGGGTCTGCTTTAAAATGCTTTGGAAGAGGCTGCCATATTGCCCTTCAAAAAGACTTTATCAATTTACACGTCCACCAAGAATGTTTGAGAAGAAAGGTTTTCCCTCATTCTTACCAACACTGAATATTAACCTTTTAAAAGAATTATACCAATTCATCATTTTTTACTCATCAGTGAAAAAAAATCATGGCAGAGAGATGAACTGGTTTGGGAGCCAGACTGACATGGTTTAAATTCAAATTGCCCCACCACTAACTGTGTGCTGTTGGCAAGTTCCTTCAGTTCTCCTTGCTCCCCCTTCCTTTCTCTGCAGTGGGGAAAATACCCACCACAAAGCCTGGTGTAAGCCTTTGATAACTTGCACGTGTCAAACCCTGAGAGTCGCTGGCCAGAAGCAAGCACTTAACAAATATTACGTATATTTATTATTATTATTAGCATTTTATAGATTTTGGTAGGGCTTTAAACATATTTATATATTTATTGGCCACTTGAAAATCTTATTAGAGATACTTTTTAATATAATTTGTGTTCTGGTAGGCTCTAACTTTCTCTTAAATTTGGAATACTGTATATACCCACACATAGATACATGCATGATACTAAATATTAAGCTTTTGTCTGATAATATGTTAAATATTTTTCGGAGATATTCATATGTCCTGTAATGTTGCATATACTGTTTTATAATGCTACGGAAGTTTAAAATTTTTCTCTCATCAAATTTGTTTGCCTTTTCCACTGTGATTTGTGCTGTTAATGACTATTTATTAACCAAGATTTTGGGTTAATCATAAAGCCTTATTGGTTGATTGACAATTTATCTCTAATCCTTTTGAAATTCCGAAACTTATTGTTTGCACTTAGTGTGAGATATCTAGCTTTCTCTTTTTAGAAACATTTACATGAATAGTCCATCTTTTCTGTACTTACTTGAAATGACACTTTCATACCTTATCATAAAGTGAATGCCTATATATTCATGGATCTGTTTCTCAGTTCTCAAATTGTTACTTTTTGATATCAATAATCCATTTGTTTTTTACAATTTTTTTTCTTTTTAATATGGTAGATAGTAAACTGACAGAGCAACTGACTTCTAGTATTTTTTCTCCCCCCGAATTTTAGTGCTATTCTTGGGTATTTTTTTCCAACTGCTTTTTATAGTATATGAGTGTGAGTATACGTGTATGATCAGGATTTATTTTTTCATTATGTTTTCTAATTTATACTATATGCTAACATATGAGACAGTTACTGATTTTTGTATGTGATGGTGTCTGTCACCTTATGGAACTCTCTTATTCTAACAGTTTGTCTTATTTTAATAGTTTATCTGTAGAGTCTGATTCTTCTAGAGAAGGGAGATCGTACTGTAGAAAATTATGACAGTTCTGTAGATGCCTGTACTGCTTTATACCGCTTATGTATTTACTTCGACATTTTTATTGGCTAAGCCTGCAGTGTAATGCTGAAAAGGACTGTTCCTTTCTTTCTTCTTACTAACTCTAATAGCAGTGCTATCAGTGAGTCATCTTATGTATAGTTGTTGTAGACTTCTGCAAAAAGCCTTAATAGCACTGAAGACATTTCTGTCTCTTTCCAGCTGGCGAAAAAGTTTGTTTACTCCGACATGTCTGTCAGATTTCATCAAAATACTTTTCAGCCTTTATTAAGAAGATTACATTGGGTTTCTGTTTTAACCTGTTACCATACCCAGTTGCATTAATACCTTCTTGATGTTACCCCATTTTGGTATTCCTGAGTTAAACTTGGTTTGCCATGATACAGTATTCTGTTAATTCACGGCTGGACTTGATTTGTTCATATTTTATTTAAATATTTTATTTAATTACAAAAATGAAACCGCTCCTTTGATTTCTTCTTTGTGGCTTTTGCTTGGTTTTGGTATCAGCATTAGGCTGGTGTCATAATTTTCCATTCTCTGAAACAGTTGGAATTTTTCTTATAAACTCATCTGGGTGTGTGATGGTGTGGTTTTCTGTTTTGTTTTATTTTTGTTAAGGGTAGCTCTATTTTAGAAAAAATTTGAAAACTTTTGAGAAAGTCATGAACAAATTTCTATTTATTTTTTTTACTCGGTTTTTCCAGTTCTTCTCGAGTCACTTGTAGAACATCTTCTCTCGCCCTCAGTCACTCTCCTCCCCTCCTTCCGTTTCTGTCTCTCTACCGGATCAGCTGTCGAAAGGGGGCTCTGGATAAAGCTCCTCTCTGTCTGTGGATTTGTCAGCTTCTCCTTGTGTTTTCATCAGATTTTGCTGCACACACACGGGGATACACATATTCATATACACTGAGCTTTGTATTTAGATGCAGACAAGGTTGACTATTGCCTCTTACTGGATTGCATGTTTCCGTAATCATAGATATCCACTTTATCCTATTGAATGCTTTGTATCAATACTTTATTCTCTTTCCTGATGTTAATTTTGCTATGCTATACCATTTTATAATCATTTTTATTATTACCATTTGCCTAGTATATACTTTTACATCTTTTAAAAGAAATCCATTTTGTCTTCATTTCAGTGGACCTCTCTTATAGTCTACATATAGCTGAATTTTTTTGAGTTGAAAATGGACTTTTTTTGGTGATTGTGTTATACTCTGATTTTGCTATTCTTCTTTCTATCTTGCCCTTTGAACTGATTATATATATAACTATATATATAACTATATATATAAAACTATATATAACTACATATATATAACTATATATATAGTTCCATTAAATTTCCTCCCTAGTCATTTGGAACTTATATATCTATTTCTATTCTCCCAGTGATTATACTTATATTTTTTAACAATTTTAACAATTCTGTCAACAGCTATAGTGTCTATGTCTTACTCTTATATAGGAAAGAACATTGTAGTAAGTCTTACACTTCCTATACTCTCTCTGGCAGATTCCACTGCTGAGAACATCTGGGATTTTAGTTCAAGATGACTATTTTGTGCATTTTTAAAATATCATGCATTGACAGTTATTTAAACTTAACCGTAACTTTCTGTGTTTTCTCTGATCACTATTCTTTCTTGTATCCTTTTTCTTGGTTTTGTTATTTATTTTGTTGGATTATCCTTTCATAAGTTTTTTCAGAAGTATTTGTGGGTGGCAAAATTCCCAATTCTTTGCACGTCCAAAGCCTCTATTTTGTCCCCAAACTTGAAAGCAAGTTTGACAGATATGGAATCTGGGTTCAAAATAGCATTGAGCCTGGATTTTTCTAGCATCCAGTGTTGCTGTTGAGAAATGAATGGTAAATGTAATCCCCACATCTTTGTGAGTAATCCATCATTTTACCTTTGGAATGCCTTAGGATTTTTCTCTGTGATGATCTGACATTCCACCATGATGATTAAAGTTTTGGGCCTTCTAAAACTTGGTCTTTGGCACAGAGTAGGTCCTTTTAATCTGATGAACTGTGTATTTCTTCAGCTTTAAGTAAACTTCTTCAATTATTTTGATATTTCTGTTCATTCCTCTTTTCCAGAATTCTCCATGTCTCTTAAATTTTCTCTTATGCTTTCTATTTCTTAAGATTTTTCTAGGAGAAACCATTTGCTGCGTTTTCCAGCTCACCAATTGATTCAGCTGCATCTGTTATGGTATTGTCTTAGCATTTATTTTACTTTGAAGATCAGATGTTTTGTCTCAAGATCTAGTTGTTTCTGTTTTAAGATTCAGTGTTATATAAAGAACTCTAAGGATATTAACATGATTTACAGTCTTTATCGTTGTTCTATAAAGTACTTATTTTTTTTAAAAAGAATGTGTGTTAGCTCCCTTCAAATGGTGTGTGGGTCCTGATTTGTGTGTTTCCCTTTTTATTGGAGGTTTCTTCTCCTCTTGGGCTGGTGATTGCCACCTGTGCTCTGCTTCCTGTGGCTATGGAAAGAGGCTCCTGGTGTGCCGCTGGGTGCAATGTGCCAGGTGGGGTTTGCCTTTGCGTATAAGTATCTCCTATCCTGGGAGAAACCATCCGCTAGGTCTTAATTTCTTGGTGTCTCTTTGTCTCAGTGCCCACACAAACGGCTTTATAAGTGGGACAAATACCAGGGACCCCTGCTGACTGGTCAAGTGGAGGACCAGGGCCAACAGCCCTAGAGACTTAAGCACAAGCTCAGGTCACCCTCTGCACACTTTTTCTATAAACGATGCACTCGGAACTCCTTGGGTTTCTCCGTCCACAAGTCTTCTCTCGAAGAGTAATGTATTTTGGATTCTTGGTTTAGCTGGTTTCACTTTTTCCGTAACTCTGATCCTGTATTCTTTCTGTTGTTTAGAGAATCATCAGCACTTCTTGTTCACTGGTACAGCTCTTGTTTTCAGTGCTCTTAGAAGCATCCTCTTTTTTTGCCCTACACGTCTCACTTGGCACTTTGTAGGATGTGGGATGGGTAAAGGGACCCACGTGGCTCAGACTTACCTTCCTCAGTAAACCTCAGTGTCATCTGTTTGAGGAACAGGGGCTTAGGTTTTCTAAGGCTTTCAAGGTAGAGGGTCTTCCATTTTTTCCATGCATTGACATTTAACTGTTGTACCTATTACGTGACTGACACCTCCCTGGGTTAGGAGTATGGGGACACAAGGATGTGTAAGATTCAGAACATTTTCCTTTCTTGTTAGGCCCACCCCGTGTACGCTTTGAAAAATGCTTCATAATGTGAAGAGTCATGGGTGAAAAGATGGTGGAGTGACTAAATCTTCCATTAGGGAAGGTGTAGGGGGAACTGCTTTACAGATAAGATGATATTTGAGTTGTTTCTTTAAGATAAGTAGAACTTGGCAGTCAGAGAAGGTGGGTGGGTGTCAGAAGTGGGAGTGTGAAGGGATTCCAGGCAAGAATGAATAGCAGAGGGACTGCAGTGCATGGTGTACTTAACAAATGTTAGATGATCTGCTCTGGTCATCTCGGGTGTTTGGAAAAGGATGAGGGAGAAGCCACCTGCAGAGGTGTGACAGGTCTCTGAAAGAAATGTATAGCAGGCACTAATTGTCCCCCATGGGAGATCTCTATGGACGGACCCACAACTTCCCAGGTGCACATGACATTAAATCATTTACACTGTGAACCCCAATACCTCCTGATTCCCCTGGAAGGACCTGAAAGGGGTGTCCAGAGAGTGGGCGGAGGAAGGGGCTTCTGCTCTTCGTCTCATTATAGACTCTGTGGACATAATTGGTGATGGCTTCTGTCTGTGGCAGATGGTATGAAGTCCATCCTTTTGTAACTCTTACCTAATGACATGCTGGGTTGGGCTGATGCCTAACATACTAGGATCTGGGCCCTGGTCACTGAGCAACGTTATCATCTAACAGCAAATAAATGTTGTTTTACTGTCGGAGAAATATAACATCATATAAATTAGACAGGTGTGCTAAAAACTTGCACAGTCATTAGACTTAGATAAAAAGAAACAAAGCCAAGAGTATGTGTAAATAATGAACCAAAACAGAAAAGCCTTCCAGCACACTGCTGTGTGGCACCAGGGGACAGGGTTTAGGGCTATGTAGTCACGTAAGGGTTTTCGCGTAAAGTATTACACTTGCTTCTCAGAAGAACTGTATGAGTGAGGTGCTACAGTTATCCTCACTTTACACGTGAAGAAACTCTGACGATTTTAGTAACCTGTTCAAGGTCACACAGCTAGTAAATGCTGGGACTGGGCCAGAGCCCATGTTTCTCTAATTTTACGCTCTTTCATTTTCACAGCTATTCCTTGATACCGGACATTACTATGTCCTGGCACTCACACACGAGTGTAGGAACTTTTACTATGGGATGATGGACTTTGAGTTGACATTTCTGAGCTTCATAGATCAGAACCCTCAGAGCCTGAGAGAACTTCCATTTTTTAACCTGCAGGAGAAAAGTGAATGGGATGAAACTGTTAATTCACTCAATGTGGGAATTTTGACTTTAACTGCACTGCACGTTCAGCCTTCTTTCAGGGTAGGGGAGTTCTGTCAAAAGCCTGGGAGATAGGGGGCAAAAGACAGAAGATGGCCACACAGTTCCCTGCTCACCCTCCCTATATTCTGCCTTCCTTCGGGCTGAGTCAGAAGTAAACTCAGTGGAGGCTCCAAAACGCATCATCCTTTGCCATTCATCTACTGTCATTGCCTGCTCGCGGGTTTTCCTTACTTCTTCACTGAATCTTTTCTTTTGAAAGTGACAGTATAAGAAACGGACTATTTCACTGTTGTTCTTGTTGCAGTAGGTATGCTAGCTTTTTTTTTTAATTTTAAGAAATGAACAATATATTCCTCGTGCTAAAAGTCATTACCACTCAACTGTGGCTGCTCTTCGTGTGTGTTTGTATGTGGCTGCACAGTGAGTGTGTGGTGAGAGTGTGCTCGTGCTTTTTGGAAAATGTTATTTATAGCTCCTAATTAGAATTTTTAAGAAGAACCGCACAGGCTCACTACTTGGTTTTCAAATGTGAGTAGCTGAAATTAGCTCCCTCTTAAACCTTGTCTGAATAAAGCTGCCATGTGCATCACTCCCTCCTCCCCCCACTGTGAGAGGAGGGTAGAGTGGAAAGTGGTTAACCCTCTTCATGGGGGATGGAGTTGAAATTGAGCTTTGCAAGCAAAGTCAGAGATGAGTTCCCATCTTCATTACTTATGGAAATCAGTTACTGTACTTTAATTACCCACTTGTTTGTATCGTCCACGTGAAATGCCTTTTCTTTTATTTAAACTGCAGATAATTACCAGTAGACTATTCACTGGAAATTGGAATCCACTTTGATCTCTAGAAAGCCTGTTACTAATGAATGAGGATGTTATGTATTTGTTGTGATTCCACAAATGGAAACTGAACAGGACTTTATATTCCTCGCTTAATCCCTCTGACATTACTTAAATACGATCACCCCAGGAGAAATGCAAAGATGTGGAAAAGCAACATAAAGATCAGAACAACTTCCTCATTTTCTTCCTTTTTTCTCTTCTTTCCTTCTTTCAGCAAATACTGATGTGTGGTTACTTTGGGAAAAGCTCTATTAGGTGAAGTGAGGAAGAGGAGTTAAACGCCTTCTAGGACATAATAAACATTCATAAAATCCTTGACATTTGCAAGGGATACACCCTGAGAACTTCAAGAATCCCCATATTCCTAAATCTTACTGTAGCATATAATTTCCTGCATAAAATTCAATAAAATATAACTGAAAAATTTAAGTGATCACTTTGGACTCAATGATTCCATAAATACAGGACTCAAGTAATTTATAAAGCCATTAAAATAAATTTTTCCGTTAACATAAACTATCCACCATGCTTGTTCCCACTTGGGCAAATTTTACGCTCTCCAGAGCACTTGCTGAAATAGTTTCATGAATTGCTTTACCCAGTTTCCATACAGAACATGGGGTAGAATCATTCATGTCTCAGCAACAGTGGAATCTGAATCTTTGCTCTTAAATTTATTTTTAAAAGTCTATTTCCTGACCATAGCCATAACTTGGTTGGATCTCCTCATTTTCTCATTGTGTTCACTGCCAACAGTAGACACCAGTTTTCCTCTTAGGAAACTCTTTCCCCCCTTGACAGAACCGAAGTTTTACCAGCTTTTTAGCGTGTATATGGAGATAAACATGGGTGAACTTGGAAGGGGTGCCTAGGGCTCCCCAGTTGTTTCCAGGAGCTCCTGGAGTCACTTCTAACACTGCCTGCTTGCGGGTTTTCCTTATTTCTTCACTGAATCTTTTCTTTTGAAAGTGACAATATAAGAAATGGACTATTTCACTGTTGTTCTTGTTGCAATAGGTATGTTAGCTTTTTTTTAATTTTAAGAAATGGACAATGTATTCCTTGAATACTGGATCCAAATTTTGGCCTCAGCAAAATTAAAGTATAATATCAACGATGAAACTTTGAAAACTTTGTACATGGTCAAAGTTTTATCTTCGATAATCACAAATGAGCAATGTCTGCTGTATTTAGATGGTCCGATACGAGAACAGAATAAATCCTCAAAGAAAGGCAGAGATAAAACTCTGGAAGCCTTCGTGGAGGAGGCAGGATTTTCCCAGACTTTGTGTAAAACAGGAATGTGTCAAAGACAAAGACATTTCAGTAGAGGGATCAGAATGAGGGACCACATAGTTGAGGATCTAGGGAGCTCTTGTGGGAAAAATGAGTGCATTTCCACCTAATTACAAAGGTACTCTGTCCACGTTGTAGAAAGTACAGGAGATGCTTTCTCCCCACCTTTTTTATGGTGATATGGCAGACTTGGCATACACAGAAACATTCCCAGTATAGAATATTTTAAAACACTGGGAGAATATATTTAAACAAATACTTAAAAATGCATGGTGACTTGGCAAGAAAGCAAGGAAAGTTCAAGGAGCACAAAGCAGTGAAAACATATTACTTCAAAATGATAGGCTGGGGACTTCCCTGGTGGCGCAGTGGTTAAGAACCCACCTGCCAGTGCAGGGGACACAGGTTTGAGCCCTGGTCTGGGAAGATCCCACATGCCGCGGAGCAGCTAAGCCCGTGAGCCACAACTACTGAGCCTGTGCTCTAGAGCCTGTGAGCCACAACTACTGAGGCCTGCGTACCTAGAGCCTGTGCTCCGCAACAAGAGAAGCCACTGCAATGAGAAGCCCACACACCGCCACGAAGAGTAGCCCCTGCTCGCCTCAACCATAGAAAGCCTGCGTGCAGCAACGAAGACCCAACGCAGCCAAAAATAAATTAAAAAAAAAAAGGCTGCACTGAAGCCAGTTTTGCTCTAGGATATTTTCCTATTGCTTGTTTCCCAGAGCTTGAATTTGAAAGATTGTGTGTGGATAGTGGAGAAAGACTGGGACCTGGACACAGTGTGGGTGCGGGGATCATAGATTCTGTCCTGGAGCCACGGACTCCAAAGGCAAGACCCCCAAAGGAGAAAATGCGACAGTCTGCCTTGCAGATGGAGAGGGTGGGGATACTTGCCTAGCTGAAGGCCCCCCTGGATGGGAAGGGAAAGAGAGGCTGCTCTGACTATCCTTAACCACAAAACTGCCTTCGCGGGAGTTTGAGTGTAGTTCACAATTTCTGTGTGGCTCTCATAGCTTGCAAGGTAAGATTTAAAACTGAGCCCAGGTTGGCGAGACTCCACATAAGCAAATGCAATCTGCAGTGAAGGAATGTACTTGAGGTCCAATCATCACTAGCATTTCCACAGATCTTTAAGAAGTGTAGCTCACCATACACCCGAGGAAACGCATCCTATGAACAAAAGTCAGCACACGTAATAAAGTGGAGGACAGAAACTGCACATGGTACAACTTTTTCACATTTGGAATATAAACTATGTACGTATAATTATGCTGAAAGAAATAAGTGTCAGAAAGTAATTAAGGAACAAAAGAACATAAAAATTTACCAGTTGTATTTTTCAAATAACCAAATAGAATTTCTAAAAATGAAAAACATAATAATGGAAAGTAAAATTTCAATAAGTGGATGAAAAGTACATTAGTTTTAGCTATACAAAGAATTAGTGACCTGGATGATACATCATAAGAAAATGCCGAGAAAGTAGAATAGTTTCCCAACCTACCTTATTTTATCAATACTTTTTAGTATCTCAATACTTTTTTTTCACAGCACCCCTAGATCAAAAGAACTACCTAACTTTTTTTTTTTTCTCAGTAGTTACGCCCAAACAACTTACTGGTAATATTTTGCACAGTATCCCACAGACACTGCTGTTTCCCTCAAAAATTTAAAATTCCACAGCGTCCCTGTGAGATCACTCTGGTTCCCCAGCACTCTGTGGTCAACAATTTGGGACCTGTGGATGTAAAATGAAGAAACCAGTACTGGACTTAAGAGACTTGAAGGACTGGTCTAACATGTGTCTAATTAGAGTCCAGAAGAAGGAAAGGAAAAAGACATTGCAAGTGGCTTTTCCAGAATTAAAACAAAACCCTTAGATTCAGGAAGCACAGCAGATTGAAAGCAAGATAAATACAATACATATCTGGACACGTTGTACCCGCCTGCAGAACACCAAAGACAAAAGTCACACTGACAGCTCTTGCTCAGATTGAACCACAAATATTTTCAAATATTTTCTTGCAGTTTTGTCTGTGTATATATTATTTTTAAATGAAACTTCACATAATGCAGAGTTTTGCATCCTACTTTTTTCGTTTACTACAACACGAATATTTTATTCACTATTTGACAAAGTTTGGTTTTAAAAGAAGTGATTAACATTTGCTAGGCACTGTTGTAAGCACTTTATGAATATCAGTTAATGTTCAGACCGATTCCATGAGGTAGTTCTTTCCCATTGTGCATTTTCCCAAAATAATTTCCTCAAGGGCCCTCAGTCAGTAAGCAGAGTCAGGATTTGAAACTAGGCAATGTGGCTCAGAGTCTGTGTTCTTAACCTTGACAGCATGTTACATTAAAATTTTTGAATACTATCTTAAACAATTCAAAGAAATGCAAGTTTTAACATATATATATATATATAATATCATCATTTGCATGTACGATAATTAAACAGTGCTTTCAATACAGTTTTTAAATTTCAAACACTATAAATAATACTTAATAAATATCCTTTTGTCCACATATTTGTCTAAGTGATTTGTTAACGTACATTTTTAGAAGTTTAAAAATGTTTAATGTTTAAAACTCATGAACAACCTAAAGGCACTGATAGAGCCAGTTTGCTTTCTGGTAAGATTTTATCTTTAACCTTGAGACCATACCCTCAGTAGAACCTTACCAACAGTGAATATAAGAACTTAAAGTTTAATGATTTTGATTATAATTTGAGAATGTTAAAAATTTATCTCGTTTTACTATGATTGTAAGTTCTTGATTTACAAATGATTTTGAATGCTTTTCACATGTACTATAAGTCAGTTGTATTCTTTTTTTTTAAACATTTTTATTGGAGTATAATTGCTTTACAATAGTGTGTTAGTTTCTGCTTTATAACAAAGTGAATCTGCTATACGTATACATATATCCCCATATCTCCTCCCTTTTGCGTCTCCCTCCCACCCTCCCTATCCCACCCCTCTAGGTGGTCACAAAGCACTGAGGTGATCTCCCTGTGCTATGCGGCTGCTTCCCACTAGCTATCTATATTTTACATTTGGTAGTATATATTAGTCCATGCCACTCAGTTGTATTCGTCTGACCTTTGCTGAGTTTTCCCTTGGTGTTTTCATGTTTTTTCTCTGAAGTTATTGGTCTACGTGTCTCCCTGATACATAGCATGAGCGGTAATTTTGTAAGATGTATTTGCATCATTTATTCCTCAAGAATTTGACTTACTTATTTTGTGGTTCTCTGGCATTTTTGCAATCAAAAAATTGTGTGTATCTTCCTTTTTGTTGTGCTTACATTATCAATCATCACCTAAATGTTAGATATTCACCTCTGTTGTCTTATAAATGCTTAAATATTTTATGTTACATTCAATTCTTTAAGCCATCTGGATTTTCTCTGCAGTATATACTAGTGTGAAGATCTATTTTAATTCTATTTTCCAAATGTTTCACCTTGCCAGGAGCTCCAGCTTCTTCCCACTTTCTCTGTTCCTCTTTACAAAGAGTTGTCCTACAGAGAGACTTCATTTTTTCTTTTTTCCTTGAACCTGTTTACAGTCAGCCTTTATATCCCATCTTTCCACCCCAAAACGTCTTATCGTTATCACCAGTGAGCTCTACGTCATCAAGTCCATTGGTCCCTGTTCAGTCTCAGACAGTCTGGCCCATCATCACCCTGCACCACCCACCCCTGTCTCTTCTGCCCCCAGAACTCCTGCCTCTCTGGCAGTCCCCTTACTGTCCCCTTTGCTTGTTCCTCCTCGTGGTCCTGACTTTCAGTGTGGACAGGCGCTAGGTCTCAGTCCAAGGACTCTGCTCACTCGCATCGTGGTGTCATCTAGACACATGGCTTTGAATAAAATTCCTATGTTCTGACTCACAGATTTACACCTGTAGCCTAGATCTCTCCCCTGAACTCTCCCGTACATACCCTAGGTTTCTCAGTATTTCCGTCTGGATGTAAATTCTGGAGCTTCTCTTCCAGAGCTGCTCTCTGTGAGGTCATCCCAACGCAGCTGAGGATACTCCATCTTCCCATCTCAGGCCAGATACTTTAGGTCCCCGTTGACCCCTCTCTCCTGCTCCCACCTGACTTTCACTCCAGGAAATCCTGTTGACTCTTCCTTCTCCAGAATCATCCTTACCATCGTCACTGTTTTCTGTTCCCCATATCTCGGTGGGTTATTGCAATAGGCTTCAACTGACGGTGCCTTTTTCACCCTTGTTTGTTTTTTTGCTCTTAAATATACCAACATTTTTGTTTATTAAAAGAAAACAGTATAGAGCCTACAGTCAATCAAATACATTAGTAATTGTTTTAATATTGGGTCGGGGGAGAGAAGAGAAAAAATAAGCCTGTCCATAATCTTCTTAGATAAGATACGCTGATGATTACAAGGGCATTAGAAAAGCAAAAGCAAATACAAGAGTATGTGTAAGACTGAAAACTGTAGACACTGGAAACAACTCTTCTCTGTTTCACCTCTGTTTCTTTACAGTCTATTTTTAAAAAAGCAATCAGAGTGAACACATAAAACTGACAGATCATACCATGCCTCTGCTCTGTACCTTTCAATGGCTTGCCGTCTGACTTGGAATAAAAACTAAAATAATGGCCTAAAAGGACTGCATGGTCCCCAGTACCTCTCGGGCCCCATTTCTGTTGCTTCTCTGCCTTGCTTTGCAGTTGCTGTTCCCTCTGGAAGGCTCTCCTCTGAGATACACAGGTGGGTTAGCCCTCACTCCATCGCCTTCAAATCTTTGCTCAGTTTACCTCCCCCGTGACCCTTCCTCTCCATCCTGTTTGAAATTCCAATCTTCCCCCACACTGCTATCCCCCTTCCACATCCATCATGTCACCCTTGTCATCTGATACATTGTTACATATATTAGAGTCTAATTTTAAGCAAATTCATCGCTTTCACTGATCATTCTGTCAATTATTGAACCAGTAGAATCCGATTCAGTCATTACGATTTTGTCAAACATGGTTCATGTCTGGTGAGGAAAGGCTTCTATATTATTAACCCTTTCACAAAATTCTCTTGGTTTTTCTTAGCTTTTATTCCAGATTAACTTTAAAAGTACTTTGTCATGTTCTAAAAGGAAAAAAATTCAAATTGGGTTTTTTTTATTGGGATTTCATAATATATGGACATCCATTTGGAAAGAATTAATATCTTTACATTATCCACTCTTCCTTTCCAGGAATGTGGTATGGTTTTCCATTTATCCAGGCCTGTTTTCTTTCTGTTATTCAAGTTTTTTAATTCTATATATTTTATAGTTCTCATATATTTCACATTTAAGTTATTCCTATATGTTTTAGTCTGTATTTTTTCCTCCACTGTGTTTCTGTTGTTGAAATTGTTTCCATTATATATTTTCAAAAGATTATTTTCAGGTTTTCAAAAAATTTGTACCCACCATCATTGTTCAGCTGTCTCATTAGTTGCAGTAGATTTTCGTTTTGTTCTCTTGGGTTTTCTAAGTAGATGTGATGATAATCCTGTCACCTGTTCCTCCTCTTTCATCTCATGCTGTAATGCCTTGGCTAGGCTTCACAAGGGTGTTGATGGATGACGGTAATAACTGGACTCTTTTCACCCTATTTACTCCTAAGTCTATGGAGGCTGTCGGGTCAGGATGGATCTCTTTTATCATGCTAAGGAAGTATCTTTACCCGGTTTGCTTAAAGCTCTTTTGGAAAAAAAGGAAGAGTTGGGAAGTTTGTCTTGTGCTTTCGGTTTGCATCAATTGAGTTAATATTACCTGTGGTTTTGATTAACAGATTTCTCAATATTAAACCACAGAGATGGTTGTCCCAAGTGATTTTAAAAACACACTATTGAATTTAATTTATTGATATTTAAAGAGGATTTTGCATCTATATTCATAGGTGTCTCTAGTCTGTAGTTTTCATTTTAGTGCTGTCTTCTGTCATTTGTTGGATTCTATATTATGGTATTTTTATGAAATAACTTGGGAAGCAATTTATCTTGTTCCACACTTAGGATAGCAGTGTGTGTGCGTGCACATACATAGGTATTTTTGTGGTGAGTATCTCCTTCTAAGAAATTTCACAGAATTTATTCTTAAAAACTACTTGGTCTCAGAGCCTAAATCCTTTTGATAACTTATTGAATTTTTCCCATGGTTTTGGGCGTATTCCAGTGTTCTACTACTTTTAAAGGGGATCTTGATAGCTTTTTGCTCTTCTAGCAAATAGCTTATTTCAACTGAATTTTCAAATTATAACTATGGAATTGTACATAGCATTTTCCTATACTTAAAAAAATATGTTCTGAATCTGTTGTTGTGGCTCATTCTCATTTCTATTTCTGCTTATTTTTTATTTTCTCCGTTTTTCTTAGTTTTCCCAGAGGCTCATCTGTGCTAAATTTTTCTTTCTAATAGTAAAACATTTAAGATGTGTACCCCACCATTTTGGTAAATCAGTTTTCTTGTTCCCCCAAAACTGCTTCCATTTTAGTTTGTCTTTGATTCCATATTCATTTAAGAGTAATTTTTAATTTCCCACTGGTTACATTTTCATTCATTTGTTTAAATTCTTGTTATTGTCTCTTACTGGAGTGTGCTCAGAGAATATGACCCATGTAATTTCTGTTCACTGGTACTTTTCTGTGATCCAGTAGATGATGTTTCATAATGGTCCATGGTCACCTGAAAATAAGGTGCTTCCCTAGTTGTCGTGAAGAAAATGTTATTAATTCAGTCTTTTAAATTATATGATCATATTCTCTATATCTTTTTATTTTGGGGGTCTATTTTGTGTCTTAAGGTGTTACAGTCTCCTGCAGTAGTACATCTGCTAATTTTTCTTTATACTGCTGACAATTTATCTCTTTCACTTTATATATTCTTTTTAAAACATTAATTTTTTTGCATAAGCATTCATTACGAATACCTGTTTATTTAGAAGTGTACTTATTTTCACTGTACTACTTGGCTTATATGAAGTTGAATTCTCCTTTGAGTGACACTAATATTTATAACCCTGCTTTCTGCATATATTAACATATTTTTGGAAATGTGAAGATTAGACTCCAGCATTTACTGACTCTGGGGCCCGTTTCCTTTCCACGGTGTATGAAGTGATAGGCCAGGGGGCATCCGAGTCTATGGGAAGGTCACCTTGGCCTCCTGCTCCCCTCGCTGGTGCGTCTTTCCTGATAACAGCGCTTTCTGAGCACGTTTGTGGTGGGGACACCCTGGCTGCCTCATGTGGTTCTCAGGTCGTGTGAGCTTCCCATTTCCGCTTCGTCCGTCAGGTCACACCCTGACTGTTTTATCACATGTGCCGCTTCAGCCTTACCCTGTGTGGAAGTTGGCTTCCAGATTCCAGCAGTAACTGGAATTTACAGTAACTCCTGTCTGTCTGCTTTTAGGGATTTTGTATGTTTTCTTTTTCATCCTTTTCCCACCAGCATCTTAATAGGCATTTTGGTGGACAGTTGATAGGGGCCACGTCACGAGGTGCTAGTCCAGTAAACAACAGAGAACAGAAACCTGCTCCCAGAATGTTCTACAGACCTGTGGTCTCTCCAGTCAGCGCCGTATTTTAAGAACTTCCATCCGGTCGGAGTGTAACAGAATGCTCGGCTAGGAGACCGACGTGCTGGTGGTGGGAAGGGGCGACAAGTAAGGACACAGAGATTTATAATTTGGCCGAGCCTGTGATATGGAAAATAAATAACTTTGTATGTATGTGTAAGACTGAACCAGGCGGGAGGAGGAGGGGTGCAGGAGGGTCACATCAGTGCTGACCTTGTGCGCGCACACACACACACAGTTAGTGAGAATATTCGGCTGGCTGCTGGGGGAAGAACAGCTTTGAGAGGAAATAATTATGGTTATTTTATTTTGTAAAGAAACGCATAGGGAAGGAACAAGATGAAATGCTATGAAAAACAGATGAATTAAGGAAGAAAATATGTTTGAAATGGTTAAGTCAAGAAGATGGGTATATTAATGTCAACTTCTGTGTATGTAGAGAACGTTTTCATAACAAAAAGCATAAAGAAAAAGGAAAAAGATGACTCAGTGTGGGACATACTGTCTTGACACACGAGCCAAGCCCCCTCCAGGTGATAATGTACAGCGGGTGGGAGGGCGCTGGGGATGGAGGAACACGATGTCCCGAGATCAAGTAGGGATGGGCCGTCAGGACAGAAGTTGTGACTGAAGCTGCTAGACGCTGCGGTAGAATTCATTAGGCCACTTTCTCAATATGTAGTATTTGGCAACTTAAGCCACAGTGCTTGGTCCACCTGGGTGTTGTGAGGATGACGGGAGACAACGCAGACACAGGTCCTGTACACCTGCCTGCATCCCAGGGGCTCAGCAGGTGCTGCCCTCTCTTCCTACAGAGACCTCCAAAGTGACTTGTGGGCCCAGCAGAGCTGACTGTGTTGCTTACTGCAGTACGGAAGACTGCGACCTTTTCAGTAGTGTTTCTAAGAAGGAAGGAAAAGGGGGGCACACTCATGTGAGTTGTGGGAGGCGTGTCTGGTTTAAGGCCGGTGCTTCTATGCGGGGCTCCCACTGGGACTGAGCCAAGGTTGTGATACAGTCTATATTAGGATGTATTATAATAGGGTTGGTGGACTCAGAGGTGAGGATTCTGAAGCAAGCCTCAAAGAGAAAACAATTGGATCATAGCCGAACAATCTGTTTTTCTAAAAAGTGGTAGTTTACCCTAGTGCAGGCAGGTAGAGTGGTCTATTATTGACATCAATGAATTTTCAACATGTTCCTAAAACAAAGTTATTTGCAACTGAATTTTCTGGGTCAAGAATTTTCCGGAATAGTAAAGTTATGATAACGTAGAGCATCAAATAGTATAGTAACATTTTGTCAGCTCTAAGCTGTGTGGCTACAGACAGCCCCGGTTCACAGGGGCTATTATGGTGTGGATTCTTTCTGTTCGATTTTGGTGTTTGTGGTATATTGAGATACTCATAGCAAATGCATGCATTGTTTGGAAAAGTCTAATGAGACTTATCCATTCGGCAATATCTATCAAAGGCCTTAAAATAATCTTTGAGCTAGTAGTTTAACCCCTAGGAAGCAGTCATTCAGAATCAGCAAAGACATGGATGAAGATGTGAGCAAAGATGGTTATCATAGCACTTCTGGGATAGAAACAATAAAGCAAACAAAGTGATCTTAAATAGGGCAAACAGAGTACAAGTTATGATCTAGCCAGAGGGACACTGTTTATAACTAGAACAAATCGTGCTTTTCAGTAGTATTTAATAATGTGGGGAAATTCTCTCCCAAGTAAATTAAACCAGGATATAAAAGCATATGAAATTATAACATATATGACTGAATGGAAGTACAGCAGCATTTCACAAGTGGTTATCTCACAGTTGTGAGATGACAGATTAATTTCATTTTCCTATTTGTTCTTTTATTTTCTACAAATGTTTAAAACAAACATTTTTCTTATCTGAAAACACTAAATACTAATGATGATGATGATGGCATAATGGAAGGGTGGTGCTCATGCCTTCCAAAGAGGAAAGGATCTGTCTGTCTTGGCTGCAGTGTCACTAATGATGTAACAGAGGCAGTAAAGTCGAAGTGAGGGATGTCTAGACAGGGAGAGTTGGTTGGGTGTTCATCCTGCTTCTGAACACGGGCTGTAACCTGTGTTCATAGGGATTGGCATCCTATGATATAGGAAATGACCGTTGCCTTCAGATACACTGAATATCCCTTGGTGCCTTTCAGCCCCAGATAACATTGAAAATCCCACCAACTGCTCAGCAGATGTGCCTGTTCCTCATTGGTTCATCATCCTTGATTATCCTTATCAGGTCTGGTTTGAAACTCCTTGAGGACTTCTCATTAGTAACTCTTTTCTCCTCATTGGAAACTTCTATGACTCCTTGATGTCAGGACCCTTATTTAACTAGTGTGCACAGAATTTACATGATCTGCCTACAGATGTGTTGTGGGTTGAATTCTCTGGGTCAGCTGCCACAGAGGAAGAGATGCTTGCAGTTACTCTCCACTATCATTTCTATGTAGCTGAAGCCCAGATGGCCACCAGATGTGGAATGTTAGCTGGAAGTCCATCCAAACTGCATTTTCTTATCTAAAATTCTAATTGCTGAAATGAAGGAGAGAAAAAATTAGGTAGAGAAACTCCAAAAAGAGGCAGTTAACGTTCAGGGGGATGATTGGGTACTGAAGCCAAAGATAAAATTTTTTCAGAACGCAAAGACTAATACTGAGAGAAGATGAATGTTTCTAACATTATGAAAGGCAAATATAAGCCCACGGTTTGATTCTGGGTATGCACTGGCGGGTATTACTTGAAATCTGAAGGAGGTAAGAGGAAGAGTAGAGTAGGTTTGGCTCGAGTGATGGAGAAGGAAGTAAAAAGGAAGGCGTTTTATGCCTGTTGTCTCAGACCGGGGCACGAACCCGTGTCCCCTGCATCGGCAGGCGGACTCTCAACCACTGCGCCACCAGGGAAGCCCCATTCCATTATTAATAATAATAAATAATAATGCCTCAAAATATTATAGAGACTCTAAGTGTAAGAAGTTTTGGGAAGTGTTTGTAAATAATTTGAGGTCACCTGTGACATAATTAAAAGGAAGTTAGTGATTCCTAACAATACATGAAATAACGTGGCTGAATCTTCCTCTCCCACATTGGTCCCTAAGCAGTGACAGACACCTGGAGCACAGGTTTGAACTGCTGTCTATGTGCATACTGGCTTTGGTCTGAGAGAAAATGCCACCCAGTATGGTTTTGGAGGGATGACATGGGAAAGTAATTTGAAATTCTTCTTGTACTCCTCCTACCCCATATCTTTGTGCCTGACAGCGATTCCCACAACACACTTGCAGCAAGTGAGAGCCCTGGCCCAGGGTCCTCAGGTGTAAAACCCATGAGGAACCAAAGCCTTTGACTTACAGGAATCTACAGTAACCCCCACCCCCATGCCTAAGGCCATGATACTCCACAGTATAAGGAGTGTCTACCTCAAATGCTGCTGCTTCATGGGGCCAGAAGGTGAGGTCCTGACTCAAGAGTTGGCCTGCGCTGTTCTGAGCCATGGGCTGTTTCCTGGTTCCTAGTCTTCACCTCCTCTTGCCCCCAGAGCCATCGAGACTGAAGGCTAGAGTATGACCTTCTGGAGTGAGATTTGCCTGGCAATGTGCTCACTCCTAGAGGGAAATGAGCTTAAAAGGTATTTAAGAAGTATTACTATCTCAAATGAAATATAAAATACCAGATTATAAATTTCATCAGAGGCATAAATAGTAGAATGGCTGAACTAAAAAAAAATTAAAATTAATTTGATAAACAAAAAAAGACAGATTAGCAGTTTGAATCAAGAATAAGAATATTAAATACAAAAAAATAGTCAAATTTTAAAGAAACAGTAGATGGATAAACAGAATGAATACTGAGGAACCAATTAAGTCTGGAAGATCACGTTTAGCAAATTTTCAGTGCAGAAAAAGGAAAGGCAGCTAATGGAATATACATGGCTAAGAAATATGAAGAAGGATAGAGAGAGCCATAGTAATATCTGAAAACTAGATCTCAAAAAGAGAATCTTTTTAATGGAGATGAGAGATTGTTTGAAATAACAAATTTCTTAAAATTAAAAAAAAATTCTAGATGGACAGAGTTCAAGGAATGTCAAAGGGGAAGAGCAGGAAAGGTCCACTCCTGGAAATATAATAAAATTTAAAGACATTAAAGTCAGAGAAGGTTCCAGAAGTTGACAGATAAAATAGAATAAGAATCAAATTAACAACAGATTCTTTGGCAACAACACTTGATGCAAGATGATAAGCATTTAAAGCCTAGAAGCTTATATACAAAGGTTCACTCAAACATGATATGTATGGTATGCTAAAAATATTCTTCCAAGTATAAAATCTCAGAAACTTTATCAGAACTCACAGTCAATTGGATTAAAGTAGATTTTATAAACTATTCAAATAAAAGGCAAGACAAATCTAGGAGTCATCACAAAAGCTATATGAAATGAAGGTTATTAAGTATCTTGTTAAGGTTTTATTGTAACCTAAAATAGCAAAGATACAATAGAAAAGAAATTATAAGTCTAGATCTGCACTGATACGAGAGCCACCAGCTATTTGAAATGTGACCATTTTGAATTAAAGTTGCCCTCGGTATAAAGTACACACAAGATTTCAAAAACGTATTACTAAATAATGTAAACTATCACATTAGTATTTTATATTAATTACAATTTAAATATTTTGAATATATTGGGCTAAATAGAAACATAAAATTAATTCATCTATTTCTTTTTACTTTTACGTGTCTGCTACAAATATAAAATTTCACATGTGCTTTAAATTATATTTTAATTGGAGGGCACTGATACAGATTATCATGATCGGAGCCGGAGAAAAAGGAAACTGAAGTTCTAGACTTACCAGGTCTAGTTTTACAGGTCTCAAAATAAGAAGTAAGGATAAAAGAAATATGCAAAAGTTTAAAAAATGATTATGATAAAAACAAAATAAGGATATAAATTAATTTCATATTTGAAGATAAACTTTGACTAATTGGATTAAATATATACAGATATAGATTCTTTACAAGAGATACACTTAAAACATAAAGACATGGCAAAGTTAAAAGTGAAAAGATGGAAAACAGACATAAGAATGTTAAGCAAATTAAGCTTGTATGCCTGTATTAACATTGGATGCAATTGTGTTTAAGATGAAAAATACAGTAGTAGAGATGGAATGGGACATGATATAGCGATATATGATTTAGTTTACTTAGACAATATAGCAGTTTTAGGCATGTATAAGTCTAATGGAATAGTTTCAAAAATAATGAAGAAAAAACTGATAAAGCTATAAGGAAAATCCACCATCGTAGCGGGAGATATCAATACATGTCTTGCTAATTGACAGAAGAACAAGCACCTAGGTTAAAGAAAATAAAGCAATACAGCTAGGAAGCCTGATTTAGTGGTCTCAAATAGAGTTCCACGCTTCAATAATTGAGAAGAAAAATTTTTCTCCAGCAACATGAAATAAAAAATAATCATATATGTTTCACCATAACAAAATCTCAATAAATCTCAATGGCAGTTATCATACAGACCACGATTGTTCACTACAACACACTAATTTAGAAGTTAATAACAAAAAGATAAATGTAGAAATTAAAAACATGCTGATAAATACATCGTGGATTATGAAAGAAATTGTAAAAAATTTAAAATAATACATAGAGCTGGTAATAAAAATGCTCCATATCAAAATGTGTAGGATTTGCAAAAGTGGTGTTTCAAAAATTTTATAGTTTTAAATATTTGTAATAGAAAGGAGTAAATCCTTAAATAAGGAGCAGATTCTCCAGCTTAGAAATTAGAAAACGTTAGAGAATAAACCTAAAGAAAAAGATATAAATATATATAAATATAAATAATATATATAAATATAAAGGTAGAAATAATGGACTAGAAAAATAGGTTACACTTGAGATCAACAGAGTCAAAAGTTATTCTTTGGAATAAAAATACTGTTGGAATAGATAAACTTTTGAGAAAGACCTAATCAAGAGATAAAGACACACAAACATACTACCATGAATAAGGAGGACAATAACTATACATAAAACGGAGATTTAAAAGATGAGAGAATCTTACTACTATCTGGACTTTTAAAAAACTTAGACAACATGGACAATACCATACTAAAATTCATCTAAAGTGATTAATTAATAGCATTGTAACTAGTAAAGAAATTGAGGGGCTAAGAATCTTTCTAGAAAGAAAATAGTATGCCTATATGATTCTGTAGACAAATTCTTCCAGGAACTGATAGGAGAAATCATCCCAATTTTACATAAGCTTTTCCAGAAATACAAAATAAATGAAACACCAATTTAGTTCACAAACATATCGTTATTCTGTTACTAAAACTAGAAAAGAAAGGAAAACTATAGATTCATTTTACTGTTTAAGATAGAAACAAAATTCCTAAATAATATGTTAGCAAATTAAGTCCTACAGTGTACTTAAAAAGAATCATACTATACCATGATCAAATTGGGTTTATACTAGGTATTTAAGAATTATTAGAAAATCCATAATGTAATTTATATTAACAGATGAAAAGGCAAAAAGCTGTATGAACATCTCAATAGATACATAAAAAAGTATTTAATAGAATTCAATACTTACTGTTAATTGAGAAAAACATACTATTAGGAAATCAGGAGTATTTGAGAACTTCCAAAACCTGGTAGAGTGTATTAGTAAGAGTTCTCCAGAGAAACCGTATAATAAAATGTGTACATATAGAAAAATATTTGTTACAAATAATTGGCTAATGGGACTACAGAGGGTGGCAAGTCCAAAATCTGCAGGGTAGGCTGGCAGGCTGGAGAGCCAGAAAGGCCTGATGTGAGAGGAGTCTGAAGTCAGTCTGCTGGAGAATTCCCTCTTGCTCAGGGAATGCTGGTTGTCTTGTCTTTTCAGGCCCTCAGCTGATTGGATTAGGCCCACCCACATATGCGGGGCAATCTGCTTTACGTAGAGCCCACGGATTTACATTTTTTTCTTTAACATTTTTATTGGCGTATAACTGCTTTACATGGTTGTGTTAGTTGCTGCCATATCAAAGTGAATCAGCTATATACATATCCCCTCTCTCTTGCCTCTCCCTCCCACCCTTCCTATCCCACCCCTGTAGGTGGTCACAAAGCACTGAGCTGATCTGCCTGTGCTATGTGGCTGCTTCCACTAGCTATCTGTTTTACATTTGGTAATGTGTAAATGTCCATGCCACTCTCTCAATTCATCCCAGCTTACCATTCCCTCTCCCCGTGTCCTCAAGTGCATTCTCTACATCTGCGTCTTTAATCCTGTCCTGCCCCTAGTTTCTCCATAAACATTTTTTTTTATATTCCATATATATGTGTTAGCATATAATATTTGTTTTTCTCTTTCTGACTTACTTCACTCTGTATGACAGACTCTAGGTCCATCCACCTCACTACAAATAACTCAAGTTCATTTCTTTTTATGGCTGAGTAATATTCCATTGTATATATGTGCCACATCTTCTTTATCCATTCATCTCTTGGTGGACACTTAGGTTGCTTCCATGTCCTGGCTATTGTAAATAGAGCTGCAATGAACATTGTGGTACATGACTCCTTTTCAATTATGGTTTTCTCAGGGCATATGCCCAGTAGTGGGATTGCTAGGTTGTATGGTAGTTATAGTTTTAGATTTTTAAGGAACCTCCATACTGTCCTCCATAGTGGCTGTATCAATTTCATTCCCACCAACAGTGCAAGAGGGTTCCCTTTTCTCCACACGCTCTCCAGCATCTATTGTTTTTAGATTTTTTGACGATGGCCATTCTGACTGGTGCAAGGTGATACCTCATTGTAGTTTGGATTTGCATTTCTCTAATGATTAGTGATGTTGAGCATCCTTTCATATGTTTGTTGGCAATCTGTAGATCTTCTTTGGAGAAATGTCTACTTAGGTCTTCTGCCCATTTTTGGATTGGGTTGTTTCTTTTTTTTGATATTCAGCTGCATGAGCTGCTTGTATATTTTTGAGATTAATCCTTTGTCAGTTGCTTCATTTTCAAATATTTTCTCCCGTTCTGAGGGTTGTCTTTTCGTCTTGTTGATGGTTTCCTTTGCTGTGCAAAAGCTTTTAAGTTTCATTAGGTCCCATTTGCTTAGTTTTCTTTTTATTTCCATTTCTCTAGGAGGTGGGTCAAAGAGGATCTTACTGTGATTGATGTCATGGAGTGTTCTGCCTATGTTTTCCTCTAAGAGTTTTATAGTGTCTGACCTTATATTTAGATCTTTAATCCATTCTGAGTTTATTTTTGTGTATGGTGTTAGGGAGTGTTCTAATTTCATTCTTTCACACGTGGCTGTCCAGTTTTCCCAGCACCAGTTATTCAAGAGTCTGTCTTTTCTCCATTGTATATTCTTGCCTCCTTTATTAAAGATAAAGTGACCATTGTGCATGGGTTTATCTCTGGACTTTCTGTCCTGTTCCATTGATGTATATTTCTGTTTTTGTGCCAGTACCATACTGTCTGGATTACTGTAGCTTTGTAGTATAGTCTGAAGTCCAGAGCCTGATTCCTCCAGCTCCATTTTTCTTTCTCAAGGTTGCTTTGGCTATTTGGGGTCTTTTGTATTTCCATACAAATTGTGAAATTTTTTGTTCTAGTTCTGTAAAAAATGCCATTGGTAATTTGATAGGGCTAGCATTAAATCTGTAGATTGCTTTGGGTAATATAGTCATTTTCACAATGTTGATTCTTGCAATCCAAGAACATGGTATATCTCTCCATCTGTTTGTGTCATCTTTAATTTCTTTCATCAGTGTCTTCTAGTTTTCTGCATACAGGTCTTTTGTCTCCTTAGGTAGGTTTATTCCTAGGTATTTTTTTCTTTTTGTTGCAATGGTAAATGGGAGGGTTTCCATAATTTCCCTTTCAGATTGTTCATCATTATTGTATACGAATGCAAGAGATTTCTGTGCATTATTTTTGTATCCTGCTACTTTACCAAATGCATTGATTAGCTCTAGTGTTTTCTGGTAGCATCTTTAGGGTTTTCTATGTATAATATCATGTCATCTGCAAACAGTGACGGTTTTACTTCTTTTCCGTTTTGGATTCCTTTTATTTCTTTTCCTTCTCTGATTGCTGTGGCTAAAACTTCCAAAACTATGTTGAATAATAGTGGTGAGAGTGGGCAACCTTGTCTTGTTCCTGACCTTAGTGGAAATGTTTTCAGTTTTTCACCAATGAGAATGATGTTGGCTGTGGGTTTGTCATCTATGGCCTTTATTATGTTGAGGTTAGTTCCCTCTGTGCCTATTTTCTGGAGAGTTTTTATCATAAATGGGTGTTGCATTGTGTCAAAAGCTTTTTCTGCATTTATTGAGATGATCCTATGGTTTTTATCCTTCAGTTTGTTAATATGGTGTATCACGTTGACTGATTTTCATATATTGAAGAATCCTTGCATTCCTGGGATAAACCCCCCTTGATCATGGTGTATGATTCTTTTAATCTGCTGCTGGATTCTGTTTGCTAGTATTTTGTTGAGGATTTTTGCATCTATGTTCATCAGTGATATTGGCCTGTAGTTTTCTTTCTTTGTGACATCCTTGTCTGGTTTTGGTTTCAGGGTGATGGTGGCCTTGTAGAATGAGTTTGGGAGTGTTCCTCCCTCTGCTATATTTTGGAAGAGTTTGAGAAGGATAGGTGTTAGCTCTTCTGTAAACATTTGATAGAATTCGCCTGTGAAGCCATCTGGTCCTGGGCTTTTGTTTCTTGGAAGATTTTAAATCACAGTTTCAATTTCAGTGCTTGTGATTGGTCTGTTTATATATTCTATTTCTTCCTGGTTCAGTCTCAGAAGGTTGTGCTTTTCTAAGAATTTGTCCATTTCTTCCAGGTTTTCCATTTTTTTTTTTGGCATATAGTTGCTTGTTGTAATCCCTCATGATCCTTTGTATTTCTGCAGTGTCAGTTGTTACTTCTCCTTTTTCATTTCTAATTCTGTTCGTTTGAATCTTCTCCCTTTTTTTTCTTGATGGGTCTGCCAATGGTTTATCAATTTTGCTTATCTTCTCAAAGAACCAGCGTTTAGTTTTATTGATCTTTGCTCTTGTTTCCTTCATTTCTTTTTCATTTATTTCTGATCTGATCTTTATGATTCCTTTCCTTCTGCTAACTTTGGGGATTTTTTTGTTCTTCTTTCTCTAATTTCTTTAGGTGTAAGTTTAGGCTGTTTATTTGAGACGTTTCTTGTTTCTTGAGGTAGGATTGTATTGCTATAAACTTCCTTCTTAGACCTGCTTTTGCTGCATCTCATAGGTTTTGGGCTGTCATGTTTTTATGGTCATTTGTTTGTGGGTATTTTTTGATTTTCTCTTCGATTTCTTCAGTGATCTCTTGGTTATTTAGTAGTGTGTTGCTTAGCTTCCATGTGTTTGTAATTTTTACAGATTTTTTCCTGTGATTGATATCGAGTCTCATAGCGCTGTGGTCAGAAAAGATATTTGATATGATTTCAGTTTTCTTAAATTTCCCAAGGCTTGATTTGTGACCCAAGATATGATCTATCCTGGAGGATGTTCCATAAGCACTTGAGAAGAAAGTGTATTCTGTTGTTTTTGGATGGAATGTCCTATAAATGTCAATGAAATCCATCTCGTTTAATGTATCATTTAAAGCTTGTGTTTCCTTATTTATTTTCATTTTAGTTCATCTGTCCATTGTTGAAAGTCGAGGTGTTATTAAAGTCCCCTAATGTTATTGTGTTACTGTCATTTTCCCCTTTTATGGCTGTTAACATTTGCCTTATGTGTTGAGGTGCTCCTGTGTTGGGTGCATAAATCTTTAAATATGTTATATCTTCTTCTTGGATTGATCCCTTGATCGCTATGTCATGTCCTTGTTTGTCTCTTGTAATAGTCTTTATTTTAAAGTCTATTTTGTCTGATATGAGAATTGTTACCCCAGTTTTCATTTGATTTCCATTTGTGTGGAATATCTTTTTCCATCCCCTCACTTTCAGTCTGTATGTGTCCCTAGGTCTGAAGTGAGTGTCTTGTAGACAGCATATAGACGGTCTTGCTTTTTATCCATTCAGCCAGTCTATATCTTTTGGTTGGAGCCTTTAATCCATTTATATTTAAGGTAATTATTGATATGTATGTTCCTATTACCATTTTCTCAATTGTTTTGGGTTTGTTATTGTAGGTCTTTTCCTTCTCTTGTGTTTCCTGCCTAGAGAAGTTTCTTTAGCATTTGTTTTAAAGCTGGTTTGGTGGTGCTGAATTCTCTTAGCTTTTGCTTGTTTGTAAAGATTTTAATTTCTCCGTTGAATCTGAATGAGATCCTTGCCGGGTAGAGTAATCTTGGTTGTAGGTTTTTCCCTTTCATCACTCTAAATATGTCCTGCCGCTCCCTTCTGGCTTGCAGGGTTTCTGCTGAAGGATTAGCTGTTAATGTTATGCGGATTCCCTTGTATGTTACTTGTTGCTTTTCCCTTGGTGCTTTTAATATTTTTTCTTTGTATTTAATTTTTGATAGTTTGATTAATATGTGTCTTTGCGTGTTTCTCCTTGGATTTATCCTGTATGGGACTCTCTGCCCTTCCTAGACTTGATTCACTATTTCCTTTCCCAAAATAGGGAAGTTTTCAACTGTAATCTCTTTAAATATTTTCTCTGTCCCTCTCTTTTTCTTTTCTTCTGGGACCCCTATCATTCGAATATTGGTGCATTTAATGTTGTCCCAGAGGTCTCTGAGACTGTCCTCAATTCTTTTCATTCTTTTTTCTTTATTCTGCTCTGTGGTAGTTATTTCCACCATTTTATATTCCAGCTCACTTATCCATTCTTCTGCCTCAGTTATTCTGTTGTTGATTCCTTCTAGAGAATTTTTAATCTCATTTATTGTGTTGTCCATTATTGTTTTACTCTTCAGTTCTTCTACGTCCTTGTTAAATGTTTCTTTTATTTTCTCCATTCTATATCCAAGATTTTGGATAATCTTTACTATCATTACTCTGAGTTCTTTTTCAGGTAGACTGCCTGTTTCCTCTTCATTTGTTTGGTCTGGTGGGTTTTTATCTTGCTCCTTCATCTGCTGTGTTTTTCTGTCTTCTCATTTTGCTTATCTTACTGTGTTTGGGGTCTCCTTTTCACAAGCTGCAGGTTCGTAGTTCCTGTTGTTTTTGGTGTCTGCCCCCAGTGGGTATGGTTGGTGCAGTGTAGGCTTCCTGGTGGAGGGGACTGGTGCCTGTGTTCTGGTGGATGAGGCTGGATGTTGTCTTTGTTGTGTGTAGGACTGCGTCAGTGGTGTGATTTGGGGTGTATATGAACTTATTATGATTTTAGGCAGCCTGTCTGCTAATGGGTGGGGTTGTGTTCCTGTCTTGCTAGTTGTTTGGCATGGGGTGTCCAGCACTGTAGCTTGCCGGTCGTTGAGTGGAGCTGGGTCTTAGCGTTGAGATGGAGATCTCTGGGATAGCTCTCATTGATTGATATCACGTGTGGCCAGGAGGTCTCTGGTGGTCCAGTGTCTTGAACTCAGTTATCCCACCTGAGAGGCTCAGGCCTGACACCTGGCTGGAGCACCAAGACCCTGTCAGCCACATGGCCAGGTATGTGGGGGAGTTTCTTGCCTTTTGGGAAGTGTGACATCTTCTCCCAGCGTTCAGTAGGTAGGTGTTTTGTAGGAGTTGTTCGACATGTAGATGTATTTCTGATGTATTTGTGGGGTGGAAGGTGATCTCCACGTCTTACTCCTCTGCCATCTTGAAGATCCTCCTCTGATTTACATTTTAATCTCATCTAAAACACCCTCACAAGTAACATTCGGAATAATGTTTGACCAAATATCAGGGCACACTTTACCCCAGCCATGCTGACGCATAGAAATTAACCATCACAGAGATATCTAAAATGTAAAACAAATAAATGGAGCAACAAAAAACACAGCAAACATCATAGCAAATGGAAAATGTTAGAAATGTTTGGTTAAAAATCCACGTGAGATGCAGAAGCTTTTAACACATATATTCAGAATTGGCAGTCCTTGCCAGTACAGTGAAACAAGCATAAATACATTAGTGGCATTCAAATTAGAATTGAGGAAATAGTGTCAGTACTTTCATATAATATAATCATTCACATGGAAAACCAAGTAATCAGGCCAATTATTATAAATGTCAGGGGAGGGATTAGAAAAGTAGCTGTATATAAAAATAAAATACAAAAAGCCAGTTGTCTTTTTGTACATCAGTGGCTAAAGTGTAGAAAACGTAATTTACAAGATTCCATTTACAGTAGTATCACAGAATACCAAATGCCTACAAATAAATATATCAAAAGATCTCTAAGAAAAAAAAGCTGTAAGCTTTATTTAGAAATATTAAAGAAGACATAAATAATTGGGAAAATACACCATGTCCAAGGATAAAAAGGCAATATTACATAAATGTCAGTTCTCCGCAAACTCACCTAGAGATTCACCACAATTAAATTAAAATGTCAGCAGGATATTTAATGGATCTTGATAAGATTTTTCTAAAAATCTGTATGTTTGAATAAAGAACATAACTGAAAGAGATTAGCTATAATGAGAAACTTGCCCTATATAATATCAACATTTATTAGAAAGGTGTAAAAATTAAAACAGTATAGTATTAGCATACTGATAGACTGAGCTGTGGAATTGAAGGGAGCGTCCAGGAACAGACTCACAGATATGTGGAAATTTGATGTATGACGGATGTCATGTCAAATCAGTTCAAAACTTTTAAATTAAAATACTTGATAAGAAAAAATGTAAAAATTAAATCCCTACCTCACATGGTAAACAAACATCAACCTCAGAATGATTAAGCATCTGGATATAAAAAGATAAAACTTTGAAACTGTAGAAAATATGGCTGAATACGATTTGGACCATAGGGTATTTTTTTAAGACATAGAAAGCATTTTTATGAAGACGCTGTTAAATTGACAGGGTGATTCTACACCCAGGTCTATACCCAAGGAAACTCACGCATGTGCACAATAGCGGAAATGGTCCAAGTGTTTAGACAGCACTGTTCACAATGGCAGCACCTGGAAACAAGTGCCCATTGTCAGGGAAAGGGCTACACTATGGTTTATTCACCCAGTGGGGTAGTGTACAGCAGTCAAACGATGTGGTGGAGCACATGGATGAATTTTAGCAACATAACATCAACTGAAAATTGTAAATTCCCAATTGTAACATATAGCATGATATGTCCTATAGCCATGTACAAAAAGGAAAGCAGTGAAATGATTGATTTGGAATTCAGGATGTGGTTTCCTTGGATAATAAGGGAGAAGGGGATGGGCTGCTGCGTGGTTATGGATGGATTATTATAAAGGTCCTAACTTCTTTGGGTTCTGGGTTCATGTGTATTAACTATATTATTAAAAATTAATATCTTATGTGCTTAGTCAATCATGGCAATGTAGTCCTTCTGCCTAGGTGTACCACAGTCAACACTGCTGTAGACATAGCATGTTTTGGGTTAGCAAGAGCTGTATTTGTTATCCTTTGCTGCATAAAAAACAACCCACCCACCCACCCCCCCCAAAAAAAAACCCAGTAATAATTATGTTTCCTCACAGTTTCTGTGGGTCAGGAATGCAGACAGGTTATGGTGAGGACACTTGTGTCTGCTCCATGGTGCCTTGGGTCTCATCTGGAAGACCCCAAATCGATTGATATCTGGAGCATTAAGGACCATTGTTATTGCTGTGGTCTGTTTGCCAGGATGTTTATCTGGGTTACTCCTTACTCCGCAAGAAGGTAGGCAGGTTTCAATAAACAAAGGATTCATTTACATCTAAGAGAAACAAAGTAAGAGTGAATAACTGGGCCCTTACTTTCAGTGGTTGCTGAGGTTAAAACTCCCAGTTCTCAAATTGTCTTTCTGTCCACATAATGTAGCTGAACCAACAATCCCAACCCTGTAGTTTGCAATAGTTTGTGCAGAGGCTGAGGCGAAAAAACAAAGGATGTAGAAAGCCAGAAAATGGTAACTTCAGTTTTACCTCTGAGCCCCAACAAGAACAGCTGGTGGTGAATGGACACGATCAAGTCTCTGCTTTTCCTTCTGGTCCCTGGGTGGACCTTGATGCCTTCCTGTGTGTCTGTGATCTTTTCCTGTATGTCTTTAAATGCACTCCCTTAGGCTGGTCACACTCTGCAACCAGTGTTTCTCTATATAAGCTCAGCAGCATGGGCTGTCCTTGTGCAGCAGGACATGGCCCTTGCTTCCCGGGGCACCTTGTTCTTTCCCGTGTAACTAATGGCTATCGTTATATGTTTTCTCAACAGTTCATCCTTTATCAGAGTCTAGAGAAAACTCATAGAGTTGGTTTGGGAAACATTTGTGTAACACTGCTGTCTATATTGACCTGAGAGTTTGCTTACTCTCAGATAATCAGGCAAGATCTCAAGACAAAATCTAGACACTGTGATTCTCTCCTACTTTAGCTGGATTCTAGACTTATGTAGCTCTTTTCCCACAATGCACCCTCCTGGTTCAAAGGTCTCATTTTCAAGACTAATTATCAGCCACTGTGATCCTTTTTTACTGGTTTGCTTGAAGGCTCAGGGGACACTCACATAAATAGAACTTACTGTGGCTACCAGGAGGTACCAGTATTATCTTGGTGTGAAATCTCCCTGTGTTCCTTCTGGTATCAAGTAACGCCGTATGGGGGGATGTTGAATTTCACCTTGGATCCTGAGTTCAGTTACTTTATAAACTGAGTTGCCAAGCCCTTGGCATGCCCCTGACAATTCATGGTCTGCTCGGATTCCTCCTTTTTTCAACGTGCCAATTAGATGCCAAACTTCCCAAGGCTTCCATACCCTTAACCCCATGGTCATTACCGAAGATGATGATAAATGACCATGTTTCGGTACTACTGAAGGAGTAAATGGCGTGTTAATCACGTTTGCAGATGCATCTACATCAGGAGGAGCTGTTAACACCAGTGAGGCCAGAAAGAAAACACTAAACGTCCTAGAGAAGAAGAAATACACAAAAGGAAAAACCAAAAATGAAAACAAACTGAGATTCAACTGATAAAATACACATTATTGTAAAGAACAAAGAGCTCAGCTTAAAAGAACCAACTACATACTGTCCTGGACACCTAAAGACAGAAGGGAACAGCGAAGTCTATCCAAAGGGGACCTTATCCATGGCTTGAATTAATTCTGAGGACATTATACCAAGTACTTCCAAATGTATCCTTAGATCTGTGACCAGCGATGGGCTGGTAAATGTTTAACAAATAGACCTCTGACTACGCACCGCCTGCCCCCCCACCAAAAAAAGGGTGTGCACACACATGATGATTGTAAAGTTATAACATAAAGGTTGTGTCTCACACTGTTTACAAATTATGAGTATAGACAGTTGATTCTCATGGAATACTTTTCTTGATTTTCACCAAACTCCTATGTCCATAGCCCATCTATGATGAACAAGGATGATTCTAACATGGATGTCGCGTGATATTTTCATCTGCATTGGATATAGTGAAAGTAAAACAGCAAAGATGCATGTCAGAACTTCTTTGTTTGCCAGTGACTTAAACAACATCTTTGCTGAATCAGTTAATAGTCTTTGAATACTCAAAGAATATTTCCTCAATTACTTGTGCTGTTCACAATGTAATGGCTATAGACTTGATAGACTTTAATCTTTATTACTAACTTTTTCTCCACCATTTTCTTAAGTCTAGACAATCAAGAAAGCAGTTAATCAAAATCAAGCTTGTTTCGTTGCGTTTGCTGATTTTCATGGTGTGAATACTCTGCCCTTGACGGTTTCAAGCTACCAACTTGATGTCACTGAACACAGACTTGGAAGGGATGCACAATAGCCTACCCTTGTGTAGTGTTTTCACCCTATGGAGACAATAGACATAAGAAACTTTATGAGTATAGATAATAGATAGAAAAATGAAGTCAATCACTAGGAAGTGATGGCTTTTGAGCATTCGTTGCCTTCCGAAACGTTATTTAGTTGAAAGTTTATATAATTTAATTAAAAATTGTTTTAAAAAAATTTCTGGCCATACTGCGCAGCATATGGGATCTTAGTTCCCCAATTAGGGATCGAACCCATGCTCCCTGCGGTGGAAGCGTGGAGTCTTAACTACTGGACCGCCAGGGAAGTCCCTATAATTTAATTTTTAATAATGGCAGTCTTTACTAGCTGACTCGTAACATTTCTGAAAATTTGACAACTGGCCGTCACGAGTAGGTACCAACGGCTGCAGCACACACTCTCAGTGACTTTACTCCTGAGACTCAGGCCTCATTTCCGGTTGATGCTGGTCATTGTAGGAGTCACAGACTCAACACGCTCAGAACCAAACTCAGCTCCCCTCCTCCAGGGATGACTGTTTCTCCTCATCCACGCCATCGCACAAGCGAGAAACAGGGAAGGCTTTTAAGACGCCATCTCCCTCAGCTCCGAAACCCCCCAGTCAATCACCAATACGTATGCGTGTTGTTTCTGAGATAGCTCTTGAGGGTTTGTCCTTCCTGTTGCGTTCAGAAGCACGTCTCCTCCTGATTAGGAGACCAGCCTCTTCCCTCATCCCCCCTGTCCCTCTAGAGCCGTGTGGGCCTTGCCCTTGGCCTGCTTAGAAGCTGGGTACAGGTCTCTGTATTATTGGGTGGAAATCCTCTCACTCTGCTGTAGCAGGCAGCTGAGGCTGATTTCCTGGTCTTCCCTCCCAAGTGCTGACATTTCCCACCTCACTCCATGTCTGGTGACTTACTCATGGCCCTGATGGCAAATTTCACAGGCTGGCCCTTCATCCAAGAAGGTCTCTGCCTCATGTGTCCTTCCCTTTGCCATCAGAGCAAATGTATTTGTCTCTCAAGGAGCAAATCAAACGAAAAACTTTGCCAGACTTTCTGAAGAATTGCATATTCCCCCCTCTGGACCCCCATTACCATTTGTTTACATTTTTTCTGAAAAAAACATATAGAACATACCTTACATAAGGCACAGCATGGAATGAATATTCAATGGGTGGTCTCTCCCCTATTTCCTATTGGCAAGAGCATGAATTTTAGAGTCCAGGTCCCAGGGATTTGCTAGCTCCGTGATCTTGGGCAAATTATATAACCTCTTTACGTTTCAGTTTCTTCATCTGTAAAATGGAAATAGCAACGCTGCCTTTTGAGCTGCAGGGGAGACAAAATCAGATATTGCTTGTAAAGCACCGGGCCCATTTTGAGTACCCCCTCTAGCTCCGTGTCTCCAGCTATGTGTATATTTGCTCTTATCTTTCCCATAACATCGTGGGTTTCTTGGAGGCTCAGACCATCCTTCTTTTCTATGCTTCTTGCAGACCTAGTGTCGTCCTTGGTGGATGCTCCGTGGCTGTTTGTGGGACAAACAGGGGGGCCACGTCTTAGATTTCCCTGTGGTGTCTGGGTGTAGTATGGACAATCCAGACATCTGAGAGCAAGATGAGCCCATGAAATGAACTGATCACCTGGTAATAAGTGGGCATCTATTTCAGGTAGAATATAAAAGAAACCGAAGACATAGTCATTGTTCTACTCTGTTGGCCAAAAAGTTCGTTCGGTTAGCGAATAAAGTTCTTCGTGAACATGAAAAATGTCTTATTTTTACTTAAAACCGAGTGAACTTTTTGGCCAACCCTATAAGTGAGCTCTGTATGAAAATTTAGAAAATATGATGAAAATACTTGATAAGGTCCTCCATGTGCAGAATTCTTCACTGTGAACAGAAGGTCCAGTAGAATATGGGATATTTCCATGCTGGGCAAGAACATGCAGGCATTAGTGGAGGAGGTGGGATCTTAGGGGCCCCAAGTGCTAGATTAGGAAACTGAATGGATCGTCAACAGCTAGTGATGGTTCTTAAATAGCAACACGGCATAATAAAAACCCTTTGAACAAATGAACATGTCCAAGTTTTGCACAGGAGTCTGAAGGAATTAGCTATTCAGGAGGTAGTTTTTATTAAACAAACAAACAAGCTTGAATGTTATGAACTGAATTGTGTGCCTGCAGAATTCATATGTTGAAGTCCTAACCCCCAGGATCTCAGAATGTGATTCTATTTAGAGACAGACCTTTAAAGAGGTGATTAAGGTAAACTGAGGTCATATGGAGTGGGCCCTGATCACATATGACTGGTGCCCTCATAAGAAGAAGAGATTGTGACACAGACACACACAGACTGAGGGAAGACCGAATGAGGACACTGAGAGAAGGTCACAGCCCCACTGACACCTTGATCTTGGACTTCCAGCCTCCAGGCTGTGAGAAACACATTTCTGTTGCTTGAGCCACTGTGTCTGTGATACTTGATGTGGCAGCCTGAGCTGACACACTGCGCAAGGTTGACAGCAATTGGAGGGGGACGGGAGACGTGCATCTGAGGTTCCCTGCAGAGGAACTGTGAGACCCTGGGATTCAGGGGCAGGGCTTAGGCCAAAGCAGATCCAGTGGGAGGCTGAGGCCCTCACAGACAGGCCTTTGTCCCTTGCAGTAGGTTGGGGTCGCTTCCTGATACCCTCTGGCATTCTGCTCCTTGCCTCCCCCCACTCCTTGTTTCAGCCTCTTTCAGTGTCGGCTAAGCTTGTCCTGTGGCCCCCGTCTGCCCCGCTTGGTGTCGACTTCCCCACAGCTCTAGTCTGTGGGTCTGTCTGTCTCCTCGGGCTTTCGCCTGCTGCAGCCAGTGGCCTCCTGTCTCTTCCCCCTGGTTGACCTTCATTCCCTGCAGTGCTGTTGTGGCTCCTGGTACCTGTATCTTGATTGATCTCTAAATTGCTGCCCCTCAAAGGGTGATCAGAAACATGGAACCTTTGGACACCATCCTAAATCTAGAGAGCGAAGATGGGCATTTGAGTCCAGGTATTCATACGGATGTTAAAGTTTGAGAAGCACTGCTGTAAGTAACTCACGTTCTCATCTCTTTCCTTAGACGGTTTAAATTCTTGTTGTCCTGTTGCCTTGAGTTGTTGAGGGGTTTGATCGGGCTGATCCCCCTGTGTTGAGCACCCAGTTGTCCTTTTGCCAATGATCCCCACCAACAACTAATGTCACTCTCTGGTCCCGTATCTATGTCTGCATCTCTAGAATCACAACATCTCCAAGGTCAGGATGTCACTGCCAGCGAGGGGTAGAAGGCACAGAGAATCTTGGGGGGTAAAGGAAGTGCTTTTAAATGACACAGTCTGTTCAAATCACCATGCTGGTGAGGCAGCAAAGAGCAGGGAACTAGTGTTTGGTGAATCCAGGCTGTTAACTGGGTGTTATGGCGGGGGAGGGGGGGGGTGGTTCTCAAAGCCCGGAGAATTGGCTTCCTCTGAAAGTCTATGGGGTTAGACGCGTCCCTAAATTCACGGGCCAGATTGACTTGTCGGAGGCTTTGTGTAAAGCAGGCTTTATTTTAGGGCAGTGATTTTGGGTTTGTTTCTGTCACTACCAAACTTGAGGACCCAGACACGTGCCTATAACCGACAGCAGCCCACAGGGTCTCAGCTTGGTGTGTGGATGGCAGAACAGCTGAACGTGATGTGGCGACCTTGAGATTTTCCCCTGTGCGTCCTGCCACCCATCCCCCACCCCCTCCTCCTGCAAACCACAGGATGGTGTAGCAACATTTCTGAGAAGCTGGGGCTAAATTCCAAAGAGGCATCAACGTGATTTCGATAAATCCCTAGGAAGGTCATTCTTGCCAAGGATATTTTTAGATCCAGGTCTTAGGGTGAGAGGTCCCACTGTAAGTGCCAGAGGCTTTTGTAGGCCTGGGTCCCTTGACCCTATGGTTCAGATGCTCAGCCCAGGGCCTGTGCCACCATTTGGTACAGAGTCGCCTCCAGGTGAGGAACTGCCGCAAGAAAGACACACAGACGAGAATGGCTGCGAACTGTTGTGTTTCTGCCGTCTTGCAGCCGCCATGCTTCTGAGCAGACACACGTTGAAGTGGCTCCGGGGAGAAGGAGAAGGAGGGGGGCCCTTCCCTGTCCATTCATCTTCAGCTTAGAGGCAGCGTGGCTGAAGCCCCTCTTCCCGAGACCCGTTTCCCTCAGCAGCAAGTCCTTGGGCCTCCCTGGGGCTGGATGAAAGGACCTGTATTAGCTTTTCTTTCACACCCTGACAGGCGCCATCACTCTTGTAGGTTTTAATTACAGTGTTTAATTAAGCACAGTCCTAGCAGAGAAAGTCAGCTCTCATTCTGGCCACATCCCCAGGCGCAAGTGGAAGAAGGTGGAGGTCCCGGTAGGGGCCCAGGAGGGACCTCCAGTTTCCTGCAGCCACGGGACGTTACGTGGTGCGGCGAGGAGAGATGGTTAGTTTGCTCCTCCCTTGAGCCTGGCTTCAGGTCAGCCTCAGAAAGAGTGAACTGTGGCTTCCATAGTCCTCTGTCCCTGCTTTTAGCCCTCACCCCCTGTCCCTGTGGAATGGCCTCCGGTCTTCCCATGGTCTCCAGAGCCTCACCACTCCCCTGCCAACATCGTCCCAACTGTACGCACCCTTCCACGTTCTCTAATTTCCCCAGAAATCGCGGCCCTCCCCAGGGCCACTGTCCTCAAAACGTGCCATCCTGGTCCTTCTCTCCCCAGTCCCTACCTCTGTTTGTGGCCTGAGTGGTGGTCCTTCTAAGTCATGCCTCGATTTTAGTGAATAACACGTCTTCTGAAAGAACCTGCAGGTTCTCCAGGATAAAGGAAAGGATTTTAGCCTTAAGGGGAGAGAGTTTTGATTGAATACAGCCTTTTGGCACTCCTCAAATCAAGGCACATTTACTAGTTTTAGAATGTTGTGTCTTGTATACAGCAGTCACTCAATAAAAAGCTGCTCAGACTCTCCATCCCCCTTGCAGGCTACTTGACCCCAATCTCATTTACCTCCTTTCCTTCCCAAGATCAAGGCCGAAGCAACCATGAGACAGAAACAGCAAACTACACAGGGAAATGTTGGGTTATGGAGGACAGATGGAGAAAACCAGACTGTTTTCTCTCCTTGTCTTATAAGCTGGGCTGCTGGTAATGAGACAGTTTCTTACTTTTAGCAAATAGTTCTCAAATATAAAACCTCCAAAACAGTAGGGTCCCTCGATATAATGAACCGACATCACGGTATTGAAGATGGAGGTGAGGTGTTTCCAGGTGCCAGTGGCCCGCCCGCGGGCCTGCAGGAGTCGCGTCTTGCCGCTCCCTGACCCTCTGGTCTGCAGCTGGTTTGGCCAATGAGGGGCAGGAGGTAGGAGGGTGAGAGTCAGGTCTGGGTATTGATTCTTCTGGTTCCTTCTTCTGGCCCAGCTGTGGGATCACAGCTGCCCTTCGTTGGGCCTTTCCAATCATTCCTTTTTTCTAGGTCACTTTCCAGTAATTTCCCCTGCTTCAGGGCTAGGGGTGGTGACAGTGTTTGGAGCGACGCGTTCAAGGGAGCTGCATGCACGACACATTAGAGTTTCCTTACAACCAGCCCTTGCTTTTGCAGACCGTTCCTCCATTACATTCACCTCAGATTAACCCATCTGAATGTGCCACGTGTTTCCTCTTGGGGCCCTGAATGAGTCAGTGGTAAAAGGATAGAGCTGGAGGGATTGGTCACTGGGTAGCTGCTTAGATGAAGTTCCAGGCAGCGGGTGTGATGACTCTGCTTAGAGGCGATGTGAGAAGGTTTCGGTTAAGGGGGACGTGGGCTTTCGTTTATTTCCACCTCAAGCCACGTTAGAAGCATAGACATGTCTGGGAGATGTTGAGCTGTATCTTGGGCTCCACCAGCCGAGCCCAGTGTTTCCTCGTTGTAAGTTGAGATGATGATACTTGTCTGCCCTTCCTCTCAGGTTTGTTGTGAGAATCACATGAATAACGTCTAAGTTGTTGAGAAAGCCATTGTGGGTGCTCCTGAGACTGAGGGGTGACAGGCCCGGAGTCAAGGAGCAGCGTTAGACTGAAGTCAGGGAGCATCTCCCCTAAAGTGGGAGCCAGCATTCTGGGCCTGGTGAGCTGCATCCCGTCTGGGCCATGACCTTCCTCTTCCTGTCTCGTCCTGGGCCCGTTGTCTGGGGATGCACTATGGGACTGTGCTGACATGCCCGAGGCTGCTTTCAAAGGAAATCTCAGAATTACTGTTCTTTCATCAAACCCCTTTTCAACGATTCCTTAAAAAAAGTGGTCAGGGCTAAGGAGTTGGTATGACTCTTGCTCCAAAAACTCAGATATGAAACAAGTATGGCCTATGCTTTAAAAAATTAAGTCACACTACATCCAAGTTTGAGGCTGTATCTTCCCAAGGTGACGGGAAATTCAATCACAGGCTTTCTCAACCCATCCTCCACCCCCACCTCCAGTCCCCAGGGTCCCAAGGCCTCCGGAGTCTCAGGCAGAGCCACAGGGCTGTAGCGTGTATTCCACCTTGGCATCACTGAGGCCCCGTCACCCATGTCCTCTATGGCCTTTGAAGTCGACCAGCTCTGCAGCTTCCAGGCTGAGCTCGGGCAACTGAAGTCTGCCTGACCTCCCTCCATGGCTGCTCTGATACCTACCCAAGTCCACGGGGCCCTGCGAGGGGGCTCCTCCTGGCTGTGGGTCTAACTACATGGGGAATTCGAAGCCATCTGTCCTCTTGTTAGCTTGGGGCGATCTCTCACCCCCTTTGCTGCTCGTCACTCCCCTCCCCGCTCCTTGATGCCTCGTGAGCTTAGGCCTCTGAAAAGGAACGGCAAGAGTTTGTCCTTGAATCATTGGGCCCAAATCACAAACCTCCTCCTCAGGCAAGGATGCAAAAGCTTGGTGGCCTTCCTGGAATACAGGTAAGAAAAAATACAGGGAGAATAAATCCTAAATAGTTTGCAAAACAATTATTTTCTGGAGGCTGCTTGTCTTGAACCAAGGAAGGTCAAAATGCAAGGAAGCTGGGGGAAGGAATAGAAAGTGTTGGGATAACTTTTGGGGACCGTGCCTGGTCTGGGTGCCTCTGAGTCTGGGTCACTGGGATGGGCGGTCCTGCCGTTTCTGAGTTAAGCGCGACTCCTACATTACTTGCTTACTGGCCCAAGAGAGTCCTTCTCATGCAGGAGGAGGCGGATGAGAATGTACAGCCCATCTCCAAGTGATGCTTTCTGCTTGAAGGGTTTATTTAAAATATGTTTCTTCCGTAAAGCCCATTTGGAGACTTGCTATTACTTGCTTTGTCTCCTGGCAACTTCAAAAGAGCCGATGAGAATGGCATTTTTTTCCTTAACGTGTGCTTTCAGTCAAGGGAAAAAAAAAAGGCAACAAAAACCCTGCAACTTCTAAACCAGTTCCCAAAATAGAGCCAGGAAGAAAGAGAAACCAAAGCATACTCCACAACCCTCCTCGAGGGAACAATTATAACCTAGAGAGAAAGACACAGGACTACAGGGCTCCTGGAGACACAGGCTTTCTTGCCCGAAAAACGTGCTTCCCGGGACCCTAAGGAGGTAGGAATCTTAGACCGATAGGAGAACTCTGGACACTCACGAGGCCAGGCCAGCCTGGGTGTAGGACTCGAGTCCAGATGTGGCCCAATGTCCGCCCACCCCACAGGGCTGGGAGCGGCTCTGCAGGCCCTGTGCTGGGTGCTCCTGGTGTAACCAGAAATACTGTCAGCTGTGTACTGACCACTGCTGTCTGACCTCCCGTCACTTTCCTGTGTGTCGTAGGGGGTGTCCCTGTCACCCAGACTATTTCAGGTTCTGCACTCTGCTTTGTCCTGAGGGGTCACAGGTGCTGTCCCCTCGACCTCATGCATTCTCCTCTCCTCCTTCACTGTCCAGGGCATCTTTTCTTTGCCTGTTACCTGGGCCAGGTCTGCAGGTGGACATCTGTCCTTGTATGTTCCCATAGCATACAGTATTTTTTCTGGGATGAAATCAGATGTTACTGAGATTTCTCTTTTTCTCTCCCCACCCCCCTGGACTGTATGAACCACAAGGGCAGATGCTATTCTCGTTTTTTCGTCTGTGTCTGCGGTGCCTAGAAGGCACTCGGCAGTTTCTTGGTTAAGAAGTTAACTCCAGAAACAAGATTCCTTGTTCTGAACAGGCTGAGGAGACACTCAGACCTACGACTATCTCTGGGGCCTTGGACGACTGTCCAGCTCTCAGTTTTATCAGCTGTAAATCAGGGATGAGAATATCTTTTATGATTGGCAAATCGAAGGGTAAAATATACATAAGGCACCAAGTATCTGTCACATGACAGGAGCTCTACGGTAGTAATTATTATGATGCTTAGAGCTAATGTTAAAGAAAATGTTGATGTCGAATTCTTCATTCCTACGGCAAACTAGGTGCTTTTAGTTTCTATTTATGGAGTAAATACTTTCACTGACAGTTCTAAACTCTTATCACCTTACCCCAAAGATTTTTAAAGTTTTCCTCTAATCATATCATTAGTTTCTTGATCAGGTTTTATAAACTTCCTACTTAGCCAGTAAACAGCACTGGGGTGAGAGCTGGGGGCGGCTCCTCTGTGACGCAGGTTAGCACTCAGGTCTGGAATCACAGCTCCTAGATCTGTGAGCAGTCGTATTTCTCTGCCTCGGTTTCCTCATCTGTGAAGCAGCGATCATGATGTATTGATTGGTTCTTCTGGGAAGAGACCCGTGTTCTAACCTGATACCGCTTCCTTTTTCCGCAACCCAGATTTGTCTTCAGAACTGCCTTGTTCTTTGCTCAGGGACATACAAGTGGCTGCTTCTGTCTTCCAGGAGTGCCAGGGACATGCAGGGGGCCTGGTAGCCAAGTCTGGTCAAACATCAAGACATCAACAGAGGATGGATGATGCTTGGCAGAGATGTACTAGAGGGTGTTCAGTCACCAGAGAGATGATTGAACTAAAGTTTCCAATCCTCTGACTCTGGTTATTTTCTAGGACAGCAGATTGCTAACCACACAGTGAGTGTACGGCCTCTAGAAACGCCCAGAATAACACGGCTTTATACATGAAAGGGACCCTGGGCTTTATCCTGTCCAGTGGTTCCTCCCTGAGGGTGATTGAGAATTACCAGGAGCCTCAGGCCCTTGAGATCCCGGTTCAGGAGGTCTGAGGAGAATATTAGTTCACGGATTTTAAAAAGTACCCCAGATAATCCTGTTGGACACCCTCTGATCTAGTTCTCTTTCCCCTGTCTGAGGAAATCCTCCAACATGTAAAACTTCCTTACTCTAGGGAGCAATTATAACAGAGAGAGAAAGGAGCTGAAAGCAGCAACCTTCCAGAATAGGTCTGGGCACGGGCCTGTCTGCGTGTGTGTCAGAGGGCAGCCCATCTTTTGCAGTGGGGAGCTCACACCTGCAGATCCTTGGGCATGATGGCGGTTCTACACAGGGATGTAGACCCATCCATGGCCCCCTGCACTGAGGACGGGAAGGAAGCTTCCTTCTACCAGCCCACATTACAGGCTGGGATAGGTCCCCATATAAAGCTCTCTCGAGCACAAAATGTGCCTCTAATGGAATGTCATCTTTCAGGGCAGCAAATTCACACGTAAGCGTAAAATCCTTACTTTCTTGCCTTCTATCATGAAATACAACTGTATCTGAAGATTGGTGACTCTTGCTAACCCTCTGATCCTAATTCCTTGGATTCATATTGGATATTAACTGAAACTCTGTCTTTTGGTACTAATTCTAGATGTTGATTTCTTGAATGCTAATAGAAACCGTAAGTCCTAGAATTTATCTTGTGGCTTATTCTCGATTTTAGATCCATCTTCTAAGACGGTTTGCATTATCTTGAAGCTGTCACAGGTGGATGGGTTGAACCTCAGACCTGATGGGGAGAAAGAGATTGCTTAGTGGTCTGAAGGTGAGTGAAGGTAGGCAGGACAAACCTCAGTTTGGATTCCACTCCACTTTGAAATTGAGTGAAGGTTTTGGGGAATTGTGGCTGGAAAACCAGACTTCTCCAGGTTGTCTTCCACCAGGTGATCACTGATGTATTTATTTCTCTGATTAATGAACTTCGCAAATTAACCTCTACGCGACTCTGTAATTGTGATGAAGGTTTCGAAAAATCACTTCAGTGTTATGTCTCCGCCACTCCTGCGTCTATTCCAGCTGGATGGGCAGCTCGCTGTGCTGATTTCACAAAGATAGTGGCTGTCTCCTGACCTCTGAATTCACGATTAATTATTGCATTCAGCACCCCAGTCACCCCCAGTGTCCATGGGCCCAGCTTTATCTCTCTGCACACACAAGCCTGGCTTTTAATTAAAGGCCCTCCAAATTAAATGAAAACAAATTCAATTATTACATCTCACTGGCACAGCTCACAGCATATCCTGACAGCATTTATCCAGTGGACAACCCAGGGAGAGCTCACCTCCCACAGCCTAAATTAATGTGCCCAGTAAATGATTTTTCTTATCTTTGCTTGAACAGGTTTTCTGCCATTGGGTCAGCCCTTGCGGTGGTCTTTGCCGTCTCTGAGAAAACTATGGTCTTAATACTGTTTCTCTTTCCTCGATCGTTTTAATCTCTACCCAGCTCTTATTCACTCTTTCTGCAGGGAGAGAGCATGGTCTCACGTCCTGCTCCCTGTGAGGATAGAAGATAATTACCCTCCAATCTCTGCAGGTTTGGAGGTGCAGCTCAGATATGCATCCGTTAACGTAGGTCCTTACCCTAAGCTCTTAGGGAGGTCCAGGGGACGGTGTGTGCGCCTGGCGCTCGAGGCTGCCGGACGTTAGAGGAATGTGCGCTGAATTGTGATTACTGTCATGATCTGTCACAACAGTATGTTTATCGAGGACTGTATGTGCCGGGCAGTGCAGACAGCACACAATTAAACAGAGGCCCTGCCCAGGGGACCTGTTACATAGCTAGGAAGCGAGGCCAGACCCAAACGAAGGGAACAATAGAGCTGCCCTGAAACGTGGTTTCTCCTGATGGTGGAGGTCAGGTCTCTACCTTGACGGGGCTGCATTGCTTGGGTTGTGTTTCGACAAGGCCTTCTTTTCTGTGTGAAGCCCTTTAGCTGGTGGCAGGTTAGGCCTGGGGTTAGAGGGTTCGTAAGAAGAAGAGCATCGGGTGAAGAGGCAGGAAACTGGATCTTCACACCTCTGTAGGGATGCACACAAGCTGGTCTAGGAAAGGCTCCGGAATTTGGGGGATGTCGGTACAAAACAGATGCTGTGGTCCCTGCCCGTGGCCCAAGGCAGACCCCGGCAGCACCCTCGCTCTGCTGCCCCCAGCATGAGGGCCGGACCACGTGGAGGGCACACAGGTGAGGAGAGAGACTGGACGCAGACTTCGGGGCCGCGGCGGGGGGGCGCCTGGACACGAGGAGTCCCCTGACCTCGTAGCCAGGGGTGTCTTTTTTGTCATGTTGACTGGATTTGTCTCATATCCCGTGTTGCTGAATAGGAAGCTCCAAATGCTGATGGAGACTGAAAGGAAACACGCAGGTTGTAAAACCTCCCCAGTCTGCTTACCCAGTCGGTCAGGGAAAAGCGAAGCAGGAGGAAGGAGCGTGGGCGCTGTCGTCCCCAGGCTGAGGCTTCTGGGCCATCTGCCTGGCATCTCCCGGGCCCCGAAGCATAGCCCACACGCCTCAGACCAGACAGGTTTGCCTGAGAGCTCTGCCGAGTATCTGAGACTCCAGGACAAATTGTGTCCCTGCGCTTCACACCTCCAGGCGCCACCCGTCTCTCTCAGGGGTGTCGGCAGCTGGGGCAGCAGAGTCTTTGGGGGACAACACAGTTGAGGCTCTGTCATCTTTTTTGCACCCTTGGTTGAGCAGGCAGCCCTGATGAGCACCTTTCCTGAGTGTCCTGTGTGCAGCAAGCACCGTAAAAGCCTTTTGGGATGAATGCAGGGGAACGGAAGAGATCATCTCAAGGCGTTTGTAATCCAATTGGGGGCGGGAAACACACACGTGCATAAAGAGACTCTAAAATGGCAGGCTCCATGTCCCACGGTGATTTCCATAATTTCTGCATGTGTTTACAGCTCATCTTAACACGTTGCATTGCTACTGTGTGTTTATATCTTATTATTCTGCTCTAGACTAGCCTTTATCAGAGCAGGGCCTGTGCCTTTGTTTTGTTTTGTTTTTAATTTTATATCTCCAAAAATTAGTACTGCCTCTGGCATTTCACGGTATTTGTTTACCTTTGAATTGAATACAGTAAACGCCTAATCCCAGCGCACCGACCAGAGCAGTGTGGGCCTACGCCGCTCCCCGCTGCGGAACATGGGGCAGAGGAGTGAGCGGCTGAGGCCAGACCTCAAGACTAGGCTGCGCGGCCTTGACTGAGTTACTTCCTGTCTCGTCTTTCCTGCCTGTAAAGTGTGGAGGATGACGGTCATATTTACTTCCCAGAATCCTAACGAGGATGACATGAGTGACCCACGAGCCAGAGCGGTGCCTGGCACACGGAGAGTGTTACATAAGTGCTGGCTTATCTTGTTGTCATTACAGTCCTGAAGGGTACTTATCACGGGTTGAACTGTGTCCTCCGAAAACACGCGCCGATGTCCTGTCCTGACTTACAGTATGCGAGAACGTGACCTTATGTGGAAGTAGGGTCTTTGCGGAGTAATCAGGTTACGATGAGGCCATACTGGGTTACAGTGGGCCCTGATCAGTGACTGGTGTCTTTAGAAGAAGAGGGAAATTTGGACTCGGGCACACAGAGAGGGAAGATGTAAAGACGCAAACAGACACCCAGGAAGTACCAAGATGGCGGAGGCAGAGATTGGAGGGATGTGTCTATAAGCCAGGGACCACCAGGGACTGCCAGCCACCCTCGGCAGCTCGAGAGCAGGGAGCAGACCCTCCCTCAGAGCCTCCAGCAGGAACCATCCCTGCCAGAAACCAGATTCAGAGTTGAGCCTCCAGGATGGGGAGAGAAGAAACGTCTGTTGCTGTAAGACACCCAGTTTGTGGTCATTTACAGGATGGCTGCGCTTTATCTTCTGTGTATGCATCCAACACAGCGCCTAGTAGAATGCTTGGAAAGCAGAAGATTCGGGCCGATAAATATTTGTTGAAGTGGACAGAATCAGCTGTGGGATATCGTTAACGTGAGTCTAGAATTATAGAGTGGTTTTAGTGGAAGTAGTGTTTACCAGCTCATTCTGAGTGTCACCTATTTGAAATGAACACAGGGCGCATATTTGTCCAATTCCACTTGTTACTGGTGTGATGATATTACATATAAAATTACCTTTGGAAATATAATAAAGGAAAGGGGGCTACCGTAAGAGGTTGATCTCCTATGGGGACCTGTCCTTAGTTTATTCCATCCAGTTCTGCCTACTGCAGATTCTGGTTTCTTCCTGTGACCTTAGGGGCCCCTTAACAGATAACTGATAACTCCAAGTAGAAACATTTAAAACAAACCAATCAAGGTAATTTGTATGTATAGGATTATGTTGGTCTTGAACAGAGTTTCACTCGTAAACTTTTTTCAAACGGCTAATTGTGTGTCTGGCCCTGTGCTAGAGACAATACGATGGAGGATGAGACAGATTGAGAACAGCACTGAGGAACGTTTTTTGAGGTCTTTATTTTGGGCCAGGCAGCATACTAAGGGCACTATCTGGTTCGATCCTTCATATAACTGAGTTAGGTAAGTCTATTTCACAGATGATAAAAAATGCCTAGTGAGATTCAGACCATGGCCCAAGGTCACAGTAAATGGTAGAGACCCAGCTTTGTGCCTTGGCGGTCTGGCACTTGAGCTCGCCAATCACCACACCAAAATTAGACACCTCTCATCCCCACAGAGCTTCGAGTATAGCAGCAAAGACTTGCCAGAGTTGTGGGAAAGAGTGTGGATGAGAACACTTGGGGTGGAGACCCGAACTCAGGATTTTCCCGGAGTCGAACCACACGCCAGCTTGGGTAGAGAGGGGAGAGGCTGGTTGATCCTTACAAATCCTACCCTGCTTTGGCCTCAGATGTCCAGCCGGCGAGAGGCTCTGTGGTTCAGGGTTTCTGTGGATGCCTGCTGGGCGGGAGCCACGGGGCCGGGCGTCTCAGCAGTTTTCCTTTTATGAGCCAACGGTGGGGCAGGGGCCCGAGCTGCTGGGTCGCCCCCCCACCCCCTGCGCATCCCAGGTCTGGCTGCTCTCTCTGGCTCACGCTGCCTTGTCAGACCCAGGAGATCTGGTGCTGACATAACTCCGGGCAAGTAGTGGTAAATGGGGAAATATCTCTTGTCTTCGCAAGGAGATGGGGATCCAAGATGAGATGCGGTGTGTGCTATTGGAGAGACCGACCTTCCACCCGGTGCAGCTGCCTGCCTGCTCTGGCTGTAGCTCTCAGGATGCTAAAACCCTTGTGATGTACTGTTTCCGGGATCTTTTCCCACCTTCATGGAGTCTGTGCCTTTGGCTTTCCTGTGGCCCTACTGACTTAGAGGCTGGGATTCAGCACTGACTCCAGCACAGAGTTTGCTTGGCCGCTGCACGGAGGACTCACTGCCGTGAGTACTGTGTGCAGCCTCGGTGCACTTCCCAGAGGTTGCCTTTGAAAACCTCGTGCTCACCGGTTTCCCACTCACTGAAGGCTTGAAAGAGGACCCATCTGCAAGCCAAGGGCTGTTTTTGTAAGGAGATTGGTTGAGTGGGAGAGTCAGCCTGAGGGAAACGTGCATCTTCCCTTGGGCTTTTTCTTCTTGTTGCTGTTAATCTGTTGTTTGGACTGAATCCTCCAAACCTCAGTCACGTTAAGACCAATCCCATCAAAACGCAACTTGAATGAAGAGGGTTATTGCTGTTTACAGTGGCACCAGCCCAGCTTTTCACAACAGAAAGCCTGGCGCAGGACACAGCCCTGCCACTTAGGGATTCGGTGACCCGGGGCCAAGATGCTCACTCTCTGCGCTTCTGTTCCCCCCATTATAAAATGAGAATAATAACATTAATAACCGTTTATTTCACAGGGTGTTTGGAAAAGTCAAATGAGATAATGTGTGAGTGTTTTGCAAATTGTAAAATACTGTACAAAGCTCAGTTCTTTTCACAGAAAATACATATGGATTTTCTGCCCTTTTGGATTATTCATTTTCTGTCTCTTTCTAGTGCTCTGAGCAGTGGGGTGTTTGATTTTTATCTTACTTCCTTGGAACTATATACTTGCACATCAGTTATTTCATTTCACTCTCACACCGTGTCTCTCTTCCGTACAAAATACAGAGTGTGATAGAGTTGTCTAACGTTTAAAATGAGTTGGGCTCTGACTTCTAGAGCCCTTGGTATTTAGTTTTTAGTTAACTTTCCGATATGAACTCGGGAAAATTTTTTGGGTGGATAATTGGATTATTGCTTATTAGACTGAATAGACTTATGGAATAACCTTTTCTCCAGATTCTGAATATTTGTAAGTAGGCAAGCCGTTGGGTGCTGGATAGAAAAGTACCACATTGTCCTACGTGGCCACAGCTGGTTTTTTCTCTGAACTTGTGGCTTTTCCAGGCCATCCGACTAGCATCCTTATCAGGCAGCCTTGTTAGGAACTCACTCCCTTTGGGGCCCAACCTGAGTTCTGGTGAGACCAGGCTTTGCCAGCGGGGCCATGTCAGGGTTGGTCCGAGGCCACGATGCTCAAGGGAAGAGCGTTGTACTCAGGGTCAGAGGCCGCCCCGTGGGCCCCCTGCCATGAGCATGTCGCTTCCTTTTCCAGTATTTCCCAGCTGCCTCAAAGGACCGCTTTATTTTTAATTAATATTTTTTATTGTGGTACAATATCCATAACAGAGAATTTACCATTTCAGCCATTTTTAGTACATTTCGGTGGCATTCAGTACGTTCATGCTGTGTAGCTGTCGCCAGCAGCCATCTCCAGAACTGCAAAGCGTCGTCTTTAGAGTAAAATAAAATCATTTCTGTAAAAGCCTTTAGAGCACAACACACCAGAGAAATGCAAAAAAACGTTATGACTACTTTTGCCCAGTAGTTTAGCAGGAGGGACAAAGTGAGCGTAAAAGCGTTGCTTAACTTATAACTGGTTCAAGGAGGCTGTGCCCCCATCTCCCTGGAGGGTTCAAGTGAGTGGAGATGCCCCGTGGTCAGGGTCGTGTGGACATAGTTTACTGCTAAGGGGAAGCTGGCACCACCTGTACACATGGTTCATGTCCAGCTTGGACTTTCTATAGGTTCGCAGCAATCGCTTCTTCACTCGAGTCCACATGAGATGTAGTCATTTCCCCTCGTGGGTCAGATAAGGGGCCCGTGGTGCCCAGTGCATAGGTCTAGAAATATTTGGGGGAAGAACTCTATAAAGTGCAGAGTTTCCGTGGTCTTGTAGATGATAGACAGCCTTCTAACTTTATCCGAACCAGGTCTTTTGCCCTAAATTCACAGAAAGGGTTTTCTAGCTTGCCAAATGTCGTGCGGGGGAGAGCTGTGCATACATGAGTAGATAGATGCAGAAAAGCATTTATTCATGCAACAATAGAGATACTTTACTAATCTGTTTAGCTTTAGGAAATCAGATTAAAGAGAAGACAAATCTAGAAATTACATGCCGCTTAAGGGAGTCAAAATCCAGAGGCATGGGTCTCTGTCTGCTTGGGTTATTTTGGGAAGTGCCGTTCTCTTGTGGAAACTGAATTCGTAGAGAGAACAGGGCTAATGGCCGTTTGCATCCAGCTGCCGTGTCCTTTACTCATCCACACAAGGAGAGTGGAGGGGGGCTGTGCGCATCTGTGTTCATCGCTGGACTCCTGTTGTCCTGAGGCTTCCCCGCATGGTTGGGTTACTACCAGTGGTGTTGGTTTGCAGACGCACGATGGGAGGAACCAGAGGAGGTGCTGGTGAGGAGGATTATGAAGATGACAACTGGGGGTATTAAGAGCTTACTAGTACCCACCACTGCTAATCCCGTTAACTGTTTCACCACTTAATTATCGAGTTAACTGAAGCTTAAAGAAGTTAAGTAAAACGCCCAAGGTCATAGAACCGATGAGGGAAAGAGTGGACTCAAACCCAGACCTGTCTTACTCCTGAGACCCAGTGCCACCAAGTGCCACCAGTGGAGATGACAACTGAGAAATCTCACAAGTTTGAAGAACAGGGCAAGTGCCCTTCTGTCCTTTTCTCCTTTATGTTATAGTCCCTTTCCTAAGCCTCTCCCCACCGGGTAGAGGGATAAAAAAGTGAATCTGAAATTATTTCAGATATCAAAAAGAAGCAAAGAATTACATAATAGACACCAAGATTCCCAGTTTAGGCATGAGAATACAAGCACGGTGGCAGTTCCCAGTGGCGCCCTGACCCCAGCGCGATCCACATGATGAACGTGGCATTTCTTCTCTTGAGGGGGTTGTTCTTCGGCAGCAGTAAGTCCTATGCAGGGTGGACTTAAGAACAGAACAGAACAGAACAGTGATTCCCAACTCACGTGGGAAAGTAGGGCTAATAGCAACTTGGGTTTGGTGAGGGTGGGGTCACAGGAGGGAGAGCTGAGAAGGAATTGGTTAGCGTTTGCTTTTCATGTAGTTGAAAGCGGGTGGCAAGGACCTGGATTGAGAAATATTAGGTGAGGGTCTGAAGAAAGGGCCGTACCCTTGAGGGTGCCGGTATGTATGTCTTAGGATGTGATGACAGAGATGTTGTAGTTGTTTAAAGCTCAGTTTTGAACATGCATCTTTTCTGTTTGCATCTGTTTAGATTGTTTTATTTAGAAGACGTTTATAGTCTTGTCCTTCCCGTTAGACAGAAAGAAGGAATATGTGCCTTGAGGTCCCACATTAGTAAATTGTTCTCAAATTTCTTCCTGGAGGAACAGAGAAGAAGCGTCTTATTAATTGAACTAATATTAAGTGAGTCAGGAAGACAGATATCCTCACTGCCTGTGACGAGTGTGCACTCAAGCGATTCTTTGAGCTTGTCCTGTCTTAAGCCAGGCAGCAAATGGTTAACATGGACTTGACGAAGGAGCTCCTTTCAGAAACGACCACACTGAACTGCACCGGGACATCCAGGAGACCCCTTCAAAGGTGAAGATCAGAGACAAAACTGGGAAATGTTGGTCAGATAAATCCTGCTTGCCATGAGGGAGGTCTGAGTTTTGGGCTGACCGATGTAGTTTTGTTAGGGGTCTGTGTTTCTCAGCCTGGGACCCCCAGGTCGGCAGGCCGGCCCCTCTTTGTTTCAGTGGCAGGAGGTGGGGTCTCTCGTCACACACAGGCTTCTGCAGAAGCTTGTCCTTGGCAACAAGGGGATTAGTTAAGAGTATGGGGCTGGCTAGGTTCAAATCCATCGCGACCACTGGAGAAACATTTCAGAGCGCATGCCATACTAATGACAGGTAAATGACATCATCTTCCATGAAGAAATGCCTTCCGCTCACCGGAAATGAATGTGATGTCCTCTGCCTTTATGTAGGGTCGATACGAGACCCGGCAATTGAACGGCATTTTTCTACCGCTTATAAAAATGGGGTCGAAGCCATTTTTCCTTTAGCGGTGGTGCCACTTGAAGTCTTTTTTGTAAATCCTGTAAATTGCAACTCCACACTATCTCTCACAGTAAATTTCTGCTTAAGTTTGGTTCCAAGGAAAATGCTGTCTTGACGGACGAATTTGCATGCTTTCTGTTTTTAGAGAGCAAACAGCATAAGCCAGTGTCCTTTCCATTCACCTTAGCTGGCCCCAGCTTGGAGCCAAATGCGTTACCCAAGTGTTACCTGCTCGGCGCAGGTGCCTGGGCGCCCTTCCTTCTCCTGCCTCCAGATGACCTCTGCTTTGACCTCCCACCCCAAAAGCCTCGCTTTACCCAGCCGGGCACCTGAGGCCCACTCACAGATCTAACAGTGATGATGATTTTTTTGGTATTTGACCTGTTTTTCTCTTCATCTCTCTATCTGAAGGGCAGCAAATAACAAAGGAAAATCAGTCTTTCTTGAGTGATTGGGCGATCGGGTGATATCTTTCTGATCCTTGAGGATAAAAATTATAGTAAATGAAATGTTTTTGGATATTGGAGACTCCACACCTCCAGTCCAGGTATTGAAGAGGAGCCTAGAGGAGGGAAGAGATGGGGGCCTTGTGCTTGGAAGGTCCCCGACTGGGTGGGGGACCACATACACTCCATCCCCTCTCCATTAACAGTCACTTAGAACTGACCTCCCGACATTCACCACCGACCTGAAAATAAGCAGTCATTACAGTCACTCTTCAGTGACCAAGAAAACCCTCCAGAACCACTTCTTTAAACACATGGACATGTGGCCCTACTACGTGCTCACTATCGAGGAGGGAAGACAAGTCACACTCAGTTCTTATCCTCAAGGTCTGATGGTCCAGATGGGTGTTGAAACAATCCCGTACATTTCTCTATTAGGGCAGAATGTAAATTCCTCAGCAGTAGGAACACAGTTCAGTGGTGACCCAGGAAAGCAAGGCATCATTTCCTGTTGTTGTCACTGGGGCGTCAGGAAAGGCTTCAGAGAAGGAGGTGACAGGTTGAGCCAGCAGAGATGTCAGGCGGGTGCTGAGTGTGCTCGGGGACCGAGGCAAGGCCGTTTGTCTAGTCGCCATCTGCAGGAAGCAGGGGAGGAGCCGGGAAAGGCCAGGGGGATGTGGCCGCATCCCCTGACAAACGTGTACTTGATGTTGGGATCAAAGGGCAACGAGTGAGGGTTTTGGGCAGGAGTGGTGTTGCTAGGCTTGTGCTTCAGAAAATTGAACTGAGCCTCGGGGTAGAGAAATGCCAGCAGTTGGGAGCCTGGGTGAAAGTTCATTCCAGTGACATAGAGCGTAAACTGTACCCCTTGCTCAGGGTTTGTTCAGGGCAATGAGAAGGGATAAGAATGAAGGAGGCGGATGGAGAAGAGCGTGTCGACAACATAACTTGGCGACTGGTGACGTGTGGAGGAACGTTCCCGCTGCGTGAGCCGGGCGTGATGCCATCTGGGAGGGGTGAGGGGCCGGGCAGAAGTGGATGGAGGGACTTGGAGAGGGGGGACTGCCCGGGCTGCAGAGGCAGGGCTGGCGGGGTTGTGGCGAGGATGAAGCGTGGGAAGGCGAGCT
>NW_020174430.1:3032203-3041384 GCF_003031525.2 Neophocaena asiaeorientalis asiaeorientalis | reverse complement strand
GAAGCGTGGGAGGGAGAGCTGAGCTGTGGGGGCAGGGGCGGGGGACAGGAGGGCGGGGCAGGGACCTTGTAGTTCTCAGCACAGGCCACCCCAGCCGGGGTGAAGTGGGGGAGGCAGAGGGCCTTCTCCTGGAGGTGATTCCAGACTCTTCGGGGCTCCCGAGCCTGACGTGGGCTGGGGGGAGCCTGACAGAGCTGTAGCCGTGGCATCACCTGTGTTAACCACAGGACACAGTCCTCCAGAGCTTGGGTGGTTCCTGGAATTAGCCTGAGAGGGTGGAGGGGGTCCTGACAGGCTTCGTGAGTTGCCCCCCACCCAGCGAGGGGTGCTGGTGATGGGCACAGTGGTAGCAGCTACCGTCCCTTGACCTTACGTACTGTGTGCCAGGCGTCATGCTACGCACTTGGCCTCACCGGAGTGTCACATGAGGCAGAGGCTGTGGTGACCCTCATTCTCTAAAGAGCAAAAATGAGGCTTAAGTGGATTTCTCAATGGCATGTAGCTTCCAAAGCCAGGAAGCAGTAGACAGGCATTCTCTGGGTTGGAGACCAAATTACAGCCGATTCTCATTATTTGTGGCAGTTCTGGCCTGCAGAAGCATCTCGATGCCTGAGTTGTGGGATCCCAAAGCATCGCTGCTAAGGGAAATGAGGAGTTAGGTTCCTGGGAGCCCCTGGTCCCATCTCTGTCAACTGATCAATATGTAAGCTTGTTTTCCATGTATTTCTGTTTAAAGACATCTTATTTACTCTGTACTGTGCACTCATTAGCCCTGAACTCACGGCCGACAGCCCTGTAACTCACGCCTGAAAGAAGTTCATCTAATACACGCACTTCCTCCGTAAGGGCACGTCACAGCTGTCCTGCACTTAGGACACCAGACGGCCCTTCAGCACTGCTCTTGGGGGGCATTTTACGCAGTGAAACCACCAACAAAAAGCAAAAAATGCAAAATCCGTGGCACCGGGTAGACCTCGAGAGGGACGCTTGTCCCCCACAGCTGGGGCCACGTGTGGGTGACTCAGTGTTTGCTGCTCTGCTCGTGTCTGCGGCTGGCTCTGAGAGCACCACACATATTGATGTTGGGGGTCACGAGTGAATTTTGGTGAGTAGGCAAATGCGTAGATGTCGACTCTGAATAACGAGGATCACGTGTATCTCAGGCCAAAGGCACGTTTCTCAAAATTCATGCATTTCTGGGAGAATCTGGGGAGGAGGGACTGGGATACATCTCGCTTGCTCTTGTGTTTTTTTTTCCCTTCAAGCTTGGGGTCGGCGTTTCCCTGCCACCCCCGTTCAAAGAGAACCCTCCTTGGAGGACGTCGGCAGCCCTAAATGAGAGCGGGTGGCCCTGGGCAGAGGGTCAGGCCGGGACCCAGGACCTCCTGAAGCCCGCCGTGTGAAGGATGGGGGCACCCAGCATCCTCTGCCCGCCGCCTGCAGTTTCCGGGCCCTTATTTACCTGTTCTGATCTCTCGTTGGGGCTCGACAGTAGTGTGAGTCAGGACAGCTATCCTCAGCTCACATTCGTATTCATGAGGCTACTCGTGACTCCTGGTCTGTTGCAGAACATGGCAGGTTTAAGTTCAAGTTCCTAGATCCACAGAGAGAGAAGTTCTCTCCAGGTTCCGGTCCTTAACCCACCGTGTGATCTTATGTAACTTAGTCTATTCAACTTTCAGTTTCTCCATCTGTGAAATGAGGGCAGTAACTGTATCTACTTAGATTTTTTGGTGAAGATTAAATGCATTCACTCATGTAAAGTGCTTAGCATGGTGTCTGCGGTATGAGAAATACCCAGTAAGCATTAGCTTTTAGACTTTTATATGTAATTTAAAAAATTAGCCTCTGATTTTTTTCTGTATACCATCTCAGGATGAAGGATGGGCTTTGGAGTCAGATCACCTCAATTCTACTCCTGTCTTCTCCTTTCTTTTGTCTGAATAACTTTGGGCAAATTACTGACTCTTTGCACCTCAGCTTCATACTTTGTTACAGAGGGGGAAAAGTCTAGGTCTCAGATTTTTACAAAAACTAAAGTATAATTGACTTATAATATTATATTGGTTTCAGGTGTACCACATGGTGATTCGCTATTTCTGTACATTGTGAAATGGTGACCAGGAAAAGTCTAGTAAGCATCTCTCACCATACAAAGGTATCACTCTGTTGTTGACTGTAGTCCCCATGCTGTACACGACATCCCCAAGACGTAGTCATTTCATAACTGGGAGTTCTTTCCTCTTAATCCCCTTTATTTCGCCCATCCCCCCACCCCACCTGGCTCCCCTCCGGCCACCACCCCTTTGTTCTCTGCGTCTAGGAATCTGTTTCAGTCTCAGGTTATTCAGAGTGTTAAATAATACACTGTATTTAGGAGAACTCTAGCACTGGGTCTGGCACACGGTGAGTCTTGATAGATCCTTGCTGTTGTGGAGGTTATGATTATTAACAGTAATATGGTAGCTGCATTTCTGACAGCGCGTTGAAATTCGTCCTGTAGATTTGGGGCGCTTCTCTTATCTCTGTGAACAGACTTTCTTCCAACCCGGCGCATCACCGGAACGCACCTGCTGTTTGATGGGGGGATTGCTGTGTGGTCCTGCAGAGGCTCTGGGTGGGCGAGGGCTGAGGGTCCAACGGGTAGAGGATGGCTGGGGCTGCAAGTGAGGGGTCTGCTGAGACAGCAGGAGTTCTGCTGGGAGAAGGCATTTTGCTCCTTAAAATTCCAGTTCTCCTGTGTCTGGGGCTTGTGGAGGAGGACAGCCACTGGGGAGGAGCCGTGTTTTTACATCACGTGTCTGTCACTGAGTAGTAAGGTGCCAGCCGTGATCACAGGAGTCCCTGGAAGCAGGCGGGTCTCCTGTGGGCTTGGAGAGGTCAGTAGGTCTCTTTGTGGCCCGTCGTCCTGTGTCTCTGCGACTACACCGCACTGTGGGATGCTTCGACCAGGCTGCCTCGTCCACGGCTGCCTGACGGGACAGCCTTGCTCACGCCGTGTCTTTGCGTTAAACCGTCCATTGCAAAGTCATTGACATCGTTCCACAGCTGACCTTTCTTTCCCCACCTCTCTTCCCCAAACCTCTCCTTCCGTGGGTCCCGTAGGTGGGTAAATCTGCCTTTGCTACATCCCATGATGGGGAAATCAGCCGGCTCTGCTAAGTGTGATTGGAGCTGTTTGTTTTTAAGCTGCACTTAAGCATCGGGCGAGATTTATGGCACCTTCCTTCTGCCGAATCGACCCACTGGGAGCCATTAAAGTTTTACTGCTCTCTGCAGTTGCCTGGCCAGAGTGGAACTGAGGGGGCCTGCAGTTGGAAAAGCTTTTGCTTCTGTTGGCCTGTTCACAGGCAATACCGGGGCGTGGGAGGGAATAAAAGGGGTGCTTATTTTGTTCAGAGCCCTCATTTTGGTCCCAATCCTTTTCCAAACTGCACTGAACTTTCGGGATGACTCCCCATATAATGTGCACTGCGTGCTAAGCCCTCCCCCTCGATCAAGACCTGCCCAAGGTCCCGCCTCTTCCAGGAAGTCTTGTAGTGACTCAGTGAAGGCCAAGAGTCTCCCTGATACTCCTCTCCCCTCTCTCTCGGCTGGACCCCAGTCTCTTTTTCATTGCCACGGTCTTGGTCCCAGAGTTTGAGATCCATTTTCCTCCAGACTTGTGGCTGCCTCGTATTATTGGTCAGTGTACAGGTGCTCTGCTCCTGAATCTTAAAGTTGTAGAATCCTAAATCTGGAAGAAGTATTAGAAACTCTTCAGTTCAACTGAAGCCGTACATGAAGTTACTCAGGTTCACGCAGTTACTGAGGTCTTTTTATGCCTGTCCTCAAGAGAGCGTGTTGGCGAGGTATCTTCTTATGGCAGGTTGAAAAAAGGAAAAGTATTCCAGTGATGACTTCACCTGGCTCCCGCTCTCTCGTTAGGCCTTTGGATGATAATGCTTACACATGGCTTGGTGTCTACAGGAGGGAGACATCCTCATTCACTGTCCATCAGTAACAGGTACTGCATGTTTATCATGTGCCAGGCACCCTGGAAGGGCCTGGACAACAGACACGCAGGCCGCCGTGCACCAGAGACACCTTAAATACTGTCCCCTGAACAGCAGCTGGAATGAGGGGGTGGCCTGTGTCTTGTGGTCACTTATCGAGCCCTGAGGGCCAAGCCGCAAGCAAAATCGATCTTTAGTGTAGTACGATACAATGTAGAAGGATGACAGCAGTGGCCATTTTTGAGCATCTGTTTTATTCAGGTACTACATTAAATACATGAATCATTTCCTTTTGATTCTGATAAAAACCCTTCCAAGATGGGTTTCAGCTGTGTGCTCTCTATAAGAAAACCAGCATTGAAACAGGGTTCGTTGATGGACCCAAGGTGGCACAGCCGGCGGTGGGTAGAGCTGGGCCTGGCAGCCGGACAGGGGACCCGCACCATCCCTGCACTCTGTCTCCCGTCTCACTCACACCCGTCGGCTCTGGGAAGGGTTCGTAGTCGTACTCGTGTCAAGCTGCTTCCCTCTTCCTTATGTATCTGCATTTCAAGAATAACCGTTTTAGATGGTTTTACCCTCAGGGGTAGGAATTTTGATGTGAGTGCCTTGTACGAGGTCACCCCCTCAGAGGCCTGCTCTACCAGCTGTGTCATCCCAATGCTTACGGCACCAAGGACCCTCCGCTTTTACTGGGGGTTGTCAGCAATGTAGCAAAGTGGTTGAGAGCCATGCGCCGGGGTCAGAGTTCAGGGTTCCCTTCTTGCCCTGCAGCTTGTTACGTGTTAAGTGACCGTCACCTTCTGTGGGCCTCAGTTTCCTCATCTGTGTCATAGGAATGGAAAAAAACAAACCAAGAAAACCCCTACCACACATGCTTTCTAGGAGGCGGAATGAAAGCCAATACGTCTAAAACACTTAGGATGATGCCTGGCACATAATAAAGTCTCAATAAATTTTAATTTTTGATATCTCTCTTTTCAAGCATCTAAAGCCATTCACACTTATTGTCACATTTAGCCTCGTAATCTAGGGTAAAAGCTATCATTATAAAATCAATTAAGGAGGTGCTCTTAGTAAGAAAGACACATGACAGGTACTGGAATTCAGTGAAATGAACCCAAGGCAAAGCAGAGGGTTCAAATTCCTCGATATAGATCTCTCTAGAAGAAACCCATCTTCTTATTACTACAGATGTCAGATGGTCAGCAGCCCTGGTTGAGTAGCCCTTCTGATTTCGAAGCTAAGTTGAAGCACAGAGTTTGGTTGTGTTGTGGCAGAGACACTTTCCCTCATCACCTAATCATCCCCAGAGTTGTTGGGACAAGGTTAACCATCCAGAACACCTGTGGGCCCAGAGCCCTGAGTACGCATCCCCTTCTCCCCTCACACGTCCCACAGGCCAAGAGCAGGGGAGGTTGGCCCACTTTCCTGATAGCTCTCAAACGTTTATACTTCCTAGGTTTATTGACGAGGGTTAAACTGGCAAAATGAAACAAGTGGAGGGAATTCAAAATAGGTACTTACACCTGTTGTGCCTCCGTGTGCTGAGCAAACCCATCTCTTTCTAGCCATTGTCACAACATAATGGTCTTAATTATAAATGCAATTCTTGTAGTTATAATAATTTATTGGAATTTGCTACGTGCCAGTCATAGTGTGAGGTGGGTTGATCCAGGGTAGGAAGCTTCCCAACCGTCTAATGAGGCAAGGACATCTGTGGCAGTTTCCTCAAGACTCAGAGTCAGGACCATGGACAGAGGCCACGGCCCCTGTGTATCTGTCCCTTGCTGGCCTCCTGCACCCACTCTGACCGCCACCTTCTTGCTGTCCTCCAACATACAGAGCTGTTCCAGCCTCAGGAGCTCTGCCCTGGGAATCCCTCTCATTGGAAAGTGTTCTCCCTGCCCATCAAATGTCTTACTTTCTTTTGAGAGTTGGGTCCTGGGGCAGGTCTGCCCTGACCAGACTTTGTGAATTAAACCCTTTCATTTTATTCACAGCACTTTTCACTTTTTCATGTGTCTGTCTCATAATCTAACTTCTTTGTTAGGATCGCAGGCCCATGCAGACAGGGGTTTTGTGTGTCTTGTTCACCCTGCGTTTCTCTCTAGGGAAATGCTTGCAATAGAGCAAGCTCCAGATAAATGTTTACTGAGTAAACACAAACCCTGAATGAAGGAATGAATCAACTAAGTGGATGGCTTAGAGGGACTGATTAACTTCCTAAATTCACACTTCTGGTGTTGGCTGGGCAGCTTCTCCTGGGAGAGGCTGGCTGATGCACCAAGAGGCTGTTTCGTCCGGTCCTCTTGTTGGAGAGGCGGAGGATGCAGGTCTCCTGACACCCGGCCTGTGGTGGTTCCCCTCACCTTCGGGTCTTTCCGTGAAGGGACCAGATGCTGATGCCAGTAGACAGGCTCGGGGGCGCGTCTTGCCTCTTCGTGGGGCTGGGCTGGTTCTGGATGGAGGGTGAGCGCAGGGTGGTGGGGGACCAGAAATCCTCGCCACGTGCTTGACCAGCATCTGATAGAAGGCCGTGCGACGAGCACAGACTGAGGCCAGAATGTCTGAACCGAGGGGAGCCGCCTCCCTAGCCAAACTACGAGAAGTCCTTCATCTTCCTGAACCTCAGCTTCCTCAGCTGAGACGTGCTGGGCAGGCAGGACCGGACCGTCTGTGGTCTGCAAGAATGCCGTCAGCTCTGAGGGACCGTCGGGTGTCCACCTGGTTCCTACCTTGTTCCTGCCGATGCTGCGGGCCGGTGCTGGCCCAGTGTGAGGTGGAGCCCAGTCATTCTGCAAAGGGCCCTGGCCATGGTGGGGAGGGGTTGGTGCCTGTCCGCCAGCCACTGTTTCAGTCTGGTCTCTTGGGTTCCTTCCTTGGTCCAGTTAATTAAAAGGGGACATCTCAGAGGGAAAACAGAGCAGGGGAACTGGAAGCAATGTTTCTATCCTGCTGATTATCAGGAAATTGTAATGGTGGGAAACACCCAGTGAAGTCTCGAGAGACTCTTGTTTGTTCAGGGAGCGCGGAGACCCACCAGGGTGAGGGGAGAGAGGGGAGGGGCCCTTTCTGAGAGAGAAGGAGGAAAAATACTTCCTCGGAGCTGGGAGCTGGCCCGTGCGTCTTCTAATTTAATTACTTATCTTTCCCTCAAATTGTTTATGGTACGCTAAGCTATTAAATGCGCCATAAGCAGACTGCTCTTGAAAGAGGAAGTGGATTTATTTGTTCTAGTTACCACTCCAACAAAAGTCTATTTCTTCCTCCAATTAAGATTCCATTCGCTAATTTAAATGTTATGCTAATTAAAGTATAATTCTGAAAATGTAAAAAGAGGTTAGAAATAAAAGGAAGAAAAAACTGGGTTGGCCTTTAGGAATCATGGAATTTATTGCATTGTAATAATGGTAAGCTGGGTTATTATTTCATTTGCTGTGTTCATGCTTCTCCTTATTCCTAGCCGTCCTCACACTTCAGCTTGTTAACACACGCTTGCCCTCTCCCCCCATGGGAGTTTTCTTGTGCTGGATTAAGATGAGGTGTGAGTTAGGTCCTTGAAGCAACTTTTAGAGTGTCTTCAGCTGCGTCACACAGAGTGCCTCAAGCTGCCGCTTGATCTGATGCTTAGAGAGAGAAAAAGGAAACATCTGGATTTCTGCTTCGTAACCAGTTTCTGGAGCCCAGTTGCTGCTACTCCAGCTTTTTCTCCATCCTCTCCAGAAGCCTGGGTATTTTATAGAAGACAGAGATTATGATATTTTACAAGAAAGAGGATGACTTTTCTTGGCCACATTTGTGCCTAATGCTTCTGGTCTGAGCTCGGAGATGGGACTCTGGTGACCCCTGTGCGCTTCCGTGACGTGGGCTAAACGGGTCACCTCCCAAACCTCAGGTTCCTCATCAGCCACGTGGAGGTTGTTGGGAAGATTAAAGGCACTCAAGCTTATGAAAGCTCCCAGCGCACGGCTGGAGCGTAGCAGGCTGCCTAGGTGGCCCCTTTCTCCCCGTGTCCTAATTCTGAGGCTGCAGCCCCGACTGGAAAATAGGCCTGGAGTTTCCTTCTCAGCTTGGACTCTGGGCTTCCGGGTGATCAAGGGAGAGAAGAGTTAGCTTCTGCCTCCTGTTACGGCCAACCACGTGGAGCTGCACATGTCGGTTATTCACCGTGGCTTAACTCGTTACCCCCAAATGTAGTAGATGAAAGCAGAAAACACTTAGGATCTCACAGGTTCTGTGGGTCAGGAATCTGAGAGGCTTCTCCGGGCGTTTCTGGCTCAGAGGCCCTCGAGGGACCTGACCATTAACACGCCAGCCATGGCTGCAGCCACGTCAGGCGTGAGGACCCAGGACCACACTCGCTCATGGGCTACTGGCGGGAAGCTTAGCTCCCCAGCACAGGGTGTCTGCACAGGCACTGGCTTCCCGAGCAAGTGGTCCAATGAAGAGGGGGCAGCACATTGCCTCTCACCCCCGTCTCCACTCCACACCCTCATCCCTTTCCTCTGCCCACTGCCAGGCCCCAGGTCCTCCAGCCAGCGCAGGAGGGGGTGACACGGCAGGGAGGGAACCCCGGGAGGCCGACCACAGGACCCTGTCGGAGGCCTGCCTGCCTCTTGGGTTCACCTCCTGGCCCGACAGTGCTTAGCTCTGTCTCACCCTCCCCTCCTCAGAGCCTGGGTCTTCAGGCCCTTCCGTGGCTGAGCTTCTCTCCTGCCAGGGCCGCCGGGGATGTGCTTGGACCCTGCTGTCCTGGGAGAGGCCCCACCCATTTCCATGACAGAAGGACTTGGAAGAGGGCTGGCAAAGGTGGGTGGAGAGAGGCGTCGTCTCCTGAAGAGTGTCTGCTCCAGGCCGAGTCTCTGAGGATACTCGCGGCCTGGGCAGTTCCCAGTAGCATAGGGCTTCCTTTGGGGATAAGCCTCCAGAGCTGGGATTGATAGAAAGGGGCGGATGAGAACGAATGCACCTGCATCCCTGTTGGATTCTCAGTGCCAGGAAGGCAACGCAGAGCGCAGAGCGCACGCAGCGTGGAGTGAATAGCCTTTCATTCCTCATCTGCCTGGGTGGCCCCTTCTCTTTACTGGCATCTTCCTTGCCAACTGTTGACAGAGAGATTAACACTATAAACACAAGGCCGAAGTCTCAGCTAACTCTTGACAATTCCTGCTCTCCAGCCTGAG
>NW_020174430.1:2899120-3032164 GCF_003031525.2 Neophocaena asiaeorientalis asiaeorientalis | reverse complement strand
GGGGGGTCCAAGTTGGGTCCTTCGCTTCCTCAGCAGAATTGCCTTTGGCAGGTGCGTTACTCTTCCGGGCCGTGGGAAAAATTCCATTCGAAGTCTCCATGAAAATTGGATGCGGTGTGAATTGTCACGCGGCTGGGAAGAGGGGCTCTTACACTGGCCGCCCACAGGCTTACTCCGTGACCCGCATGTGCCCCCTCTGCTCATGGGGTGCAGACCTGGCTTGCCCGGGGTCCCACACAGTGTAGAGGTCAGGACACAGCGGAGTCTCAGGTGACAGATGGATCCTGTGAGCTTTTATGGCTCAGGGATGAATAACTGATTCCGACCCTATTGAAGTTTACAGATTGCTCTCTAAGAGCCTCAGTCGCTATAGTTTTTTGGATGCTGGATCCCAAAGAAATGCCCCAGAAGCACCCGTGAAGATGGACTCGCTCACACCTGACGTCCTCTCAGGAGGGAGTTTGTGGTACCTTCCGTGAGCAAACGTTAACTGAACGTCAGCTGTCATGCCCACCTCTGGGTTATTCTGGAGACAGTGGTGATAACAACTCAAGACTGGATCGCTGCCTTCAGTCCATCTACACTGGGGGTTGGGACGGGGTGCGGCGTCTCAGGTGGGCGAGCAGCTGGTTACAGGTGGCCGGGCTGCACTCGCATCCCCCCTCAGACATCAGCCAGCTGTGTGACTTGCGGCATGTCACGCCCCCTTGAGAGTCAGGGAACAGTGTTCAGATGGGATTTGTGGTTTAGCAGGTGCGTCATCCCAGGGATTCAGGCGGTTGTTGAGGGGGAACTCGAGTGGCGGGGTCATGGATGAGCTCTTGCCCTGGTCTGGATGGGATGCGTCCAGAGTCTGGACCGAGATGATGGGGCGATGGAGGTGAGGCAGGATTCACGGAGCGGCAGAGAGAGGAGGTTCGGGGGAGGAGGGGGAGGGAGGGAGATAGCTCAGGGCCAGCGCTTGGGCGACTGGACGCTGGCGTTACTAACTAGTGGGGGGAAAGTGGGAGAAAGAGCAGAAGATGGCAAAGAGAAGGAGTTTAGAACTCGCGTTCTGGCTGCATTGTACTCAGGGCTCCCAAGTGTCTGTGGTTTTGCACTGTGACCTGGGTTCCCTGCCCCAAATTCAAGGTCACCTGAGCAGCTGAGGATCAGATAAACTGCCTAGGAGCGGGTCTCCCATGGTGGTTTTAAAAACTCCTTTCAGGCGCAGTGAAGTAAACGTGGAGAGATACTGTCCTGTTCCCTCAGGGGCCCCTCCTGTGTCGGGCTGGACGGAGAGGGGGGACAGGACATTGATCAGGTTGAGATAGATGGGAGGCGAAGCCCCCGCTGAATCAATGTTCCCTTAAAGACTGCAACAAATGGGATTAAAGGTTGAAAGACATTTATTGAGGGTGAATCTGAGTGTGTGTTTTATTAGTGAGCCACGGCCCTGGGTTGATAGAAATGCCCAGCCTAGACACGGCCAGGAGCAATGAATCAGGGCTTTCTTCCTTGGCCGGCTGCCTGGGCAGTGATGTAGGGGTGCCCAGCCCCAGGACAGAAGGATGGAAGAGAACCTTGGCTGCAGTCCCTCTGGGGTGGGGGCGGGGTGCGCCGGGAGGGCGTCGCTGGGGCCCCTCAGGCCTGCTTCCCCTCCTCCATCACTCACAGGTGAGATGACACTGCTCACTGCAGGGGTGGCCGCTCCCAGGCGCTCTCAGGACTAGGATGCTCTCCGCCCCTCCCGCCAAGTTCATTTGCCCAAACTTTTGCCCAACTGACGCAGAAGCTGTTAAACGGAGCGGCAGCCACACAGCTGGCTGTTAATTGGCAGCCAGCGCTTGATGAATGGGCCCCGTGCTAATGTCGGGTCGGGGCTGGGGGCTGGCAGCCCTGTGTAAAGGGTCAAAGCAGTGAGCCGAGTCAAAAGCAGTAATACCGCCTCCCTGCCTCCCCGGCCTCCCAGAATCAGCTGGCGGCTGCAGGCACCTGAGGAAAGGCAGCTCCGTGTGGTCGGCGCATCAGCCAGGCGCTCACCCCGGCTCATGGCGTCCACGGGGACCGTCCGAGGGGCTCCGGGCCCAAGCTTGCTTCAGGGGCGGGCGGGCCGCTCTGGGGTATGCTCAGACTCACCATGAGCATGTCCACATAAAGCCTTGTGTCCAAACGCCGAAGTGAACTTGGACACACAAATCCAGAATCAGCCCCTCCTTGGCAACCTCAGCTCATTCAGCAGGTGGGTTACCGCTCGCTCTGCCCCGGGCTTGCCCACATGTCCTGTGGCCTCTCCTCCGCTGGTCCCTCCTCCATCTTCCCCCCTTGGATTGAGAAATTCCCTGCGTTCTGCCTTCTGCCCCTTCTCCTCCTGCGCGGCGCCTTCTCCACGTGGGAGGTCCCTCTGCACGGCGTCAGCCACCAGAGCCGCCTCCCCAAGGTGTGTGTCCAGGTACGGTTGTCCCCTGAGCTCCCACCTCCCCCGGGGCGTGCCGCCCAGCACCTCCCCCTGTAGATTCCAGAGCGTCCCTCCTTCACTGTGCCAAGCGGAACGTTCCTCCCTGTCCCCTGGTTTGTGTGGGTCACAGCACACGCGCACCTGCTCCCCGATGATGCAGAGACACAGGCTTCTTTCTGAGTTTGCCCGTCGCTTCTTCCGCCGCCCCGCCACTTCCCTCCGGTGTTTCTCCGCGTCTCTGCCGCTCCCACCCTCCCCTCCAGGCTGTTGCGCAGGCTTTCCTCCAGCACCCCTCCTTCCCCGATGAGCCTCCCCGACCCAAACCAGACCGCTCTCCCTTGGAGCTTCCGGCACACGCCCCACCCTAGGCTCCCAAACGTCACCCACGACTCCCCAGATGGGCTTTGCTGATACTTCACCCCGTGTCCTGCTCTGCTCCCCCCTTTCCTCCTTCCGCCCTGCACTGACTGACAGGCCACTCCCATCCTCCTTCATGTCCTGGTCATGCCATGGTCTTGCTGTGAGTCTGCAGGGCTCAGGTTTCCATCCTCAGCCTCGTCCTGGAGACTATTTCACGGCTGACTCACGTGAGGATGTACGTAGTGACAGAGAAAGTAAACCTACAAGATCAGGAAGGGCAGGAATCTGCAGGGAGACGGAGTGTGTTGGATGTCAAAACCAGAATCACAAAGGAAGGCCTCAGTGTTGAATTTAATAAGGATACATGCCAAATCACCTTTTGAGGTTTAAGAAAGAAATATCTAAAAGCTACTGAGTAGGAAAGGTATGGTTTAGCTAAAGTACCAACTAAAAAAATTCTACTCCTAAGTATAACTGAAGACACAGAATATAGTTATCAAAAAAGATAACAATCTCAGGCAGTAGTGAAATAATCTACCAGAAGGGTGGCGAGAGTCTTCAGTTTTCAGTTTCAGGCATTTTACAACTGGAATATGATATTGTAGTCAGAGTAACATGTTTCATGAAGAAATTAGACAGAAGGCCTGCTTCATGGATGTTAATTAGGAGAAGTTAAAGCCCATAATGTATGTGAATTATCTGTCTCAGTATCTCTTCCAAGACTGAAGTTGTGTAAATGACCTTTCTGACCCCACACTGAGGCCCTTCGAAGTTTTATTTATTTATTTATTTTTGATCTAAATGAAATGTCACCTCTTTAAATCCTTCCTAATGCATGTCGTGTGAATCCACTGTATCCTCTTTGATTATCCCATTGAATTTCACTTGATTTTCTACTTATATTCTGGCCATTTGCTTACATTTCTGTCTTTTGCCACCAGACTTTAAGCAACATCAGGCCAAGGACTCTGTTGTACTCATCTTTGTATTTCAGACATTAGCACATAATCAGTAAATGTTGAACAAACTCGGATACAGAGACAAAACTGTCCTTTAAACCAGGATTACTCAAGCTGTGAGCTGTGTTCTAGCTGTTTCTGAAAGTTCTCAGAGAAGCCTGGTTTCAAAACTATTAACACATATTCCAGGAAGAGTTCTATGGCTAATTAAGTTGGGGAGATTTGGGGTTCAATATAGTGGAGCTGGCTTCTTTACTATAGGACATTTTGGAACCTTTAATACATTATGTACCCTGTGAATCACCAAAAGTTGGCTGTTATGTATAGGATATACCGAAATCATCTGACTATAGAACGCAGCTTTTATGTATCACCATTTAATGTTTCACGGAGCATAGTTTGAGAAATGCTGAGCTAAGTCTTTTTTTTAGAGAAATGGCACATAACCTGTCCAATAAGTGCTGGAAATGAAAGTAAAAGTCTAAGAACCAGAAACACCTTATAAGGCAAAAGAAGGAGATGCTAGACAAACACATGCTCTAGACTTGAAGAAAATATATATCGAAGAGTTGAGAGAAAAGTTTGCCATGATGACAGCTAGAAAAGATTGGGACACAGTATAGATCACAAAATTTCCTGAGAAGGAGAAAAATAAGTGAAGCTGCTGAAGAAACCACAGTTTCTTCTGACCACAGAGGGAGCTCTCTGAGGAGCTTGGCTCAGAGGATGAAGTAGAGATGGAAATCTGTTGGGTGATACAGGAATGTCAAAGGGTAGCACCTTGGCACGCAAGGCAGTGATAGCCAGGGGTGAAGGGGAGTGATTGGAACAAATCATTAGGGTGTGAACTAATTAGAAGGCACAGGGGACCCTTATGAGCCCATGAGCAACCTGTTTCGGATGACTGGTGTGGAAATGCATCATCCAGAGTTTGAATATAGCCTCTGTTTTTGGTTCTGTCTTTTTCAAAGACTTAAATGGCTAAAAGCCAGGATTATCAAATTTGCATTTTGCATAAAGCAAAAATCTGGATAGTCAACACAAGAGACAAGGAAGTCAGGATTAGAAAGATGGCAACTGCTGAGAATCACTGATCAAAACAATTGCAAAATGAAAGTAAGTGGAAGTAAAGAGGAATAGTTAAAATTACTTCATTTTCCTGGAAGTTTGTACTTTTGACTACCTTCATCCAATTTAAAATTGGATATTTAAAATTAATCTAAAATTTGCAGGTTGTGGGGTCTGACTTCACCGCCTTGGAGAGGAGAAAACCAAGAGTATTGGCAGCACGGTATGCCAGAAAAGTAGAAAGATGCCCCGCCTACCGCCAATATATAAGTAAAAATACTAAATTTAATACCAGTGTAATATTCGGGTAAAGGAGGTGGTTATTTAACTGTCCTCCTTAAAGGCCATACAAACTATGGAGTATTTTGTTCTGTTTTGGGTATGATTGGAGACACAAGACTTTGATTCAAAGGAGGTGGCTTAGGAAAGTGAAGGGAAAGGTAAAAATCTCATCTGAAGAAAAATGGTTGGGAGTACTGGCGACATTTAATTTGGAAAAGAACAGACTTTGGGGAGACATCGCTTCCTCCAAACATCTGAAACGTAAGAAGGAAAATTGGGGAAACTGGATGGCTTCTGATGTCAGAGTGGAGAGTAATGCCTAGGACTGCCGGGAGGCGGATTTCAGCCCCCCGTGGCACGTTAAACGTTTTAACAACCAGTGCTGTCAGCAGGGAGCTGGCTCACCCTGAAGGCCTGGGTGAGTGGCCTGTTCTCTCAGTGAAGTGATGTGCTCTTGGCTCTCAGCGAAGACCCAGGGCAGCAGGGCTCCCATCACTTCCCTCTCTCCCTCCCCACTAATCCGGGTCCACTCGGGAAACAGGAACCATACTAGGTGTTTCAAACAGAAAGGACTGAACACAGGGAGTAGTGTCTGGGGACTAAACGGACCGGGAGAATCACTGAGTGCCCAGAGGTAACTGTCCAGGGTGCCACCACCCCTGGAGATGGGGGATGAAGGGGACCAGAGGACCCTCAGGGTGGAGGAGCTTGGGCAGAGATCTGGAGAGTCAGTGCTCAGATTTCTGAAAAGGGGACACCTCTGAGAGCCTGGCAGGACCAGCTCTGGGATTTCCAGACAGAAGGAAGAGGTGGGAGCCACCTCTGGGTTCCCCAGGCAGGAGCAGAAGAACAGAGGGGTGCGTCCTCCCCACACCACCCTTCACTTTTACTCTGGGCTCTTCGAGTGACAGGACATCTGGAAACGGGGTTCTCAGCATCGCGGCGTCAGAGCCGCAGGGCAGCACGTGGTCGAGGAACTTGGAGTCCACCACAGCCGAACTCTCTGGCTCCCGGGAACCCGCACACACCCTTCTGCCTGCATGGGGACCCCAGCAGCAAGGACAGACCCCTGCTTCATCCCCAGCCTCCACTCCTGCATTCACTGCCCATATCACACACCCTTTGCCCTCAGACAGCACCTGGGCCTGGTTAGTTTCCTACCTGCTGGGATGACTCACATCTTCACTCCTCAACGGTGTGTCCTGCTTTGGCCGGTGCTTCAGTTTCCCACTGACGTGAACGAGTGGACGTGGAAACACTGTGGCAGCTCCCCCCCGAACCCTGACACCATTTCTCTTTTCTTTTTCTCCGCCCTTTCTCCTATTTCCCTGCAAAATACCCAGATGGGTGTTGTAGGGGGGTTCCTGTAGTGGGTGAGAGGTTAGACCAAACTATTTTTCATGCTCCTTCAAGGCAAAATGTTCAAAGTGTTAAACATAAGCAGATGGTTACTATTTTGCATTAGTTAGTTGTGTTGCATTAGGTCTTTTGTGCCACTGGATATCTTATACCTGGACTGATTTCCACGTATATCTCTTCTCAATTACTGTCTTTATCAAAGAGTTCATATCTAATGGAGAAAATCTAGAAAGTGGAGGTAAACAAAAAGACTACAAAGCTTATAACTCCGAGCAGTTGTCGCTGATCAAATGTTGGTAAATATCCTTCTAGGCATTTTTCTTTACTCATCAATTATATATAGAGGTATTTGTATTGTTAACTACAAGTAGTTTTATAATGAATTTTTTAATGTATTTGGGCATCCTTCCTTCCACAGATCATCCATGTACCATTTTTACTGTCTGTCCAGGACTGCAGCATGTGACTGTATCATATTTCATTGAACCAGTCCTCCATCACTGGCCGTGGGTGGCTTAGGATGGTTGCAGTCTTAAGTGTTCGTGCATATTTTCAATTATCATCATAGAATAAATTCTTTCTAGTTAATTTCATTTATAACTTCTTAATTGCCAAAAATATTTACGTATCTGCTTATTGCAAAAGACACACTAAGACAACTCTTGCGATTTTTAATTCTTAGGTAAACCTGATCTTTTGCTGAATCTGACCCTTTGCCCGCAGCCCGACCCAATGCCTTCCCTCTGCTCTTGAGTGATAGGAAGTCAGTCCAGCCTGTTCCCTTGTCCCTTCTTGCCTCCTTCACACACACTCTGCTTGGCAAAGTCTTAGCATATGTCCCTGGCAATATACTTTCCCCTCCCCAGCACCAACTCTTGAATCAAAATATCCTTTTTAAAATGTGGAAGGGCCTGGAAATGAGCAACAAGGAGCCAAGACTTTGGTCTCAAGGTTCCCGAGGCTTCCTCTAGGGACCGCTGCCCCGCCCCGCCCCGCCCCAGCCGGGGGGAGCAGAGAGGCGCGGTGTCTGTCCTCAGTACTGACAGCTCCGTACGCAGAAAACAGGCAGGAGACTCAAGACGTGACATGAATGTAATAGAGGTCAAGCCGCAGCAGCAGCTCAGAGGATGAGGCGGCGCTTACCGGGACATTTGGGAGACCCCGGGTCCTGTCCTGTTAGCCAGGCCACACAAGTGGTCACATCGGGGCATGGTCCCAGCGCCAGGCCAGCCCCGGTGCATGCCAGGTTTGCAAGTTCAGTTCTCAGGTCATCCCTAAAAATGGCTCCTGAGTTATTTTCTCCTCGGAAGCTGAGAAGTGAAGCCTAAGTCGTGATGACTCTTGCCCAAGGGCAGGACTCCCGGGTTCCTCGTTCCCTCCACCCTGAACAAGAACTTGTGGCCCGTTGTCTGCAGGGCAGGATGGAGAAGGCGTGGACGAACCAGGCGGCGCTGCCGTTGTGCAGCTCACCGACTGCTGTAAGGGGAGCAAAGTGCGTGCTTACGGGGTGAGCAGACAGCTTGGTACCTGACAAGCTGATGGTTAAGTGTCTGTTCACCTGGCAGGCTGCAAGAACTCAGAGGAGGGCTCTGTGCAGGAGTTGGTCGTGAAGGGTGGGCAAAGCTGGGGTATAAAGACAGGCAGGGACCAGCCTGGACAGAGGTCAGGGATGAGAGAGCATTGGTACCTGGAGAGAGTGATGTGGTGTGAACTGACAGTTTACATCCTTCTCTGGAAACATTTGATTTTTGTAACAGCTTTCTGGGTAGATTATAATTATTGTCCCATTTTACAGATGAGGAAATTGAGTCTTGCACTTGAAGTGCTGTGCTTCAGGGCCATTTCCAGCTTGCATGTGACACACGAGCTCCAGTAGATAAAGAGCTTAGAAAGGGGCCAGAGAGGTGGCACCTGGATGCCAAGATGAGGAGTTTATGTGGAGAGTTGATGAAACAAAAATGCATGAGGAAATGATGGCCAAAGGAAAAGTTTTGATCAGAACTGTGCTTTAGGAGGACTAATCCAGCAGAAGCAACAGTCCGTAGGAAGGTCAGATTGGTAGCAGGGGGATCTGTTAAGAAGTTACTTTAACAGTTAGTACCCAAGGCAAAAGGATTCTAAGGAGGGAATTCCACCATTTTGCAGAGATGCGTGAACAGAATGTTCCACACGGCATTTCCCCCCCATTTTTAAACAGTGTTATTGAGACACAGTTTACACACAGTAAACGATGCGTATTCAAACCGAGAAAATTGGTAACTTTTGAGCTATGCACAAGATCACACAATCAATGTGTGAACATAACTGTGCCCTTCTTAAATTAGGTTGCATTTTCTAGAGTTTTGTGTGAAAGGAATCATGAAGTATGTACTCCTCTTTGTTTAGCTTTTTTGTTGTTATTGATAATAATTCTGAGATTCATTCATGTTATTGTCTCCATTCCTTTGAATTCCATTGTGTGGATGACCAACTGTTCATCTATCCATCCACCTATTGATGGACTTTGGGTTGCTTACAGTTTTGGATTTTACAACTAAAGATGCTGTGAACATCTGTGCACAAGTCTTTTTATAGAATATGCTTTTATTTCTCTTGGATAAACACCTAGGAGTAGAACGGCTGCATCATATAGTAGGCGTATGTTTAAATTTTTAAATAACCTGCACAGCACTTTTTTTATTGAAAAAAATAAAGTAAAAAAAAAATACTTCTGAAAAATCAGAAGTAATTTACATTAAATGGTTAAATGTATTCTGATACATTCATTTGATAGAAGAAGACTTTTAAAAATGATTATGGATTTGTATTTAACAAAAATATGACCACAGCATAAAAAAGACAGGCTATCGACTTTCATATACATATTTACCAAAATATCAGTAGCATTTGTTTTATTTTTCTTAATTTTGATGTTTGTGTGTACTTTCGGCTACTATTTATTTATTTAACATCTTTATTGGAGTATAATTGCTTTACAATGTTGTGTTAGTTGCTGCTGTATAACAAAGTGAATCAGCTATACGTATACATATATCCCCATATCCCTCCCTTTTTTTTTTTAAACATCTTTATTGGAGTATAATTGCTTTACAATGGTGTGTTAGTTTCTGCTGTATAACAGTGAATCAGCTATACGGATACATATATCCCCATATCCCCTCCCTCTTGCGTCTCCCTCCCACCCTCCCTATCCAGCCCCTCTAGGTGGTCACAAAGCACCGAGCTGATCTCCCTGTGCTAAGTGGCTGCTTCCCACTAGCTAGCTATTTTACATTTGGTAGTGTCAGATACTATTTAATTTGTTTTCATTTTAAGCAAAAACATTTTTACAACCTTCCCCCCAAACTAATAAGGCTCTTCTAATATTCGAAATTGGAAAGGAAAGTTACATTGGTTCAAGCAATCAGATTGTCATAGGAAGTTTTTGGAGTGTGGAATGGGAAGTGAACCATAACCGCCTTATATTGGTTTTTTTTTCTTTTTTTTTTTTTTTTCGGTACGCAGGCCTCTCCTGTTGCTGAGCGCAGGCTCAGTGGCCATGGCTCACAGGCCCAGCCACTCCGTGGCACGCGAGATCTTCCCGGACCAGGGCACGAACCCGTGTCCCCTGCATCGGCAGGCGGACTCTTCAACCACTGTGCCACCAGGGAAGCCCTATTGTTTTTGTTTTTACTTTTTATTGTGAACTATGTACTTTTCCCTGAAAGAGAAGAACATTTTATTTTTTGGTATAGAAGAAGAAGAAAAAAAAAGGAATGGGTGTTAATAATAGCTTGATTATTTTCAACCCAAGTGCTTAAGTAAAGCAACAATTGATGTATAACTTATGCAGATCTATGCAAACAATTATTTCAATTGCAAGAGGAAGGATGGTTTGTTGAGAATGGCGATATTTGCGGGATTGCTTATGTGTCAGGCAGGCTCCTCGGTACGAGGCCACCGAAATGAGGAATGAAGGACCTTTCACTTTGAGAAGACCCAGCTCATTGTGGTAGGTGATCCTGGGGATTTCAAGGTTAACCAAACATAGTGAGAGACATTCATGAGGTGCTTCGTTGTTTCCCAAACACGTGATGTACGTTCTCTTGCTTAGTTAGTCCTGTGAAGCCCTGTCAGCAGGCCGGAGAGGAATTTTAATTTAATCCGCATTTCAGAAAGGAGGAGGGTCAGGTCCACAGAAGTCAAATAAATTAGCAATAAATACTAGGATTGCTCCTTAAAGATGCTTCTAGAGCTTGCCTGTGCATCTGCTCATTTAATCCTCACAACAGTCTCAGGAGGAAAGAGGTAAAGGGACAGTTTTCTTCCTCCTCACCCATTTTCCAGATGGAGGAATTGAGCTAAATTAGACTGAATCACGTGAACAAAGACACAGATGGGGAACTGGTTGATAGCAGATGTAAACTCTAGGCTTAAGTCCTACAGCCGCCATTCTTTAGTGTGCTCTGCAGCCTTGAGCTGTGTAAAATCACATGCTCGCGAACAAGGAGCCAGGGCTTAGCTTCTGACTAAATCGAGCACTCCTTACCCAACACCACGCGGTCAGGTGACTGTTCGTACACATCTTCCTTACTTATCTGTATTCTATTTACTGTGGCAGAAAGTTGAAGAAGTCGATAGGGTGTGTGTGTGTGTGTGTGTGTGTGTGTGTGTGTGTGTGTGTGTGTGTGTGTGTGTGTGTGTGTGTGTGTGTGTGTGTGTGTGTGTGTGTGTGTGTGTGTGTGTGTGTGTGTGTGTGTGTGTGTGTGTGTGTGTTGAATGGTGTAGAACTGGGGATTCCTTCCAAACCCATGGAGTTTGGAGTGCACGGCGTGGGGTTGTGAGATGATGCATTGCTCCATTACAGCTCATGACTCCCTATACTTTGTGGCAGTATCTTATGTCATGATGAAATATGGTGTGTGTGTTTAGAAAAGTGTAGATATGCCAGCTGGCCCTGTGCTTTGATTCAATTGTTAACTTCTTACCACTCTTATCCTGCTGAAAAGCTTCCTCTTCTATGGCATGTCTCAATAATGCTAACAACTTGCCTCTTCCTCCTTTGGGGGAGCTTCTCCACATTGACACGTTTGAGCCCCGTGTTCATTGCCATATTACCTGCTAAGAGTAAAATTACTGGCTTAACATTAAGTGTTTAGTAAAAATTTCTCATTTGCATTTACTCCTAAGTATTCTTTTTCTATAAGGATAAGACATTTCTATGCTAACATGACAATCCATTTAAATTATTGTACAACAAACTATTACTTTTGTTACAAGCTAAGCCAGGACCCATATGTTCCCCTTTTCTTGTAAACAAGAGGGCAGATGAGTGCCCTTGGAGTTGGTGTTGTGTTTTCAATCACTTGAGACTTGCTTGCACCAGATCTGATTGGAATGAATGCTCCTAGATGGGATTTCCTGGCCTTCTGCCCGTGGTTAAGAATGCCTTTGATTTCTAGCATCACCCTCCTTTCAAACATCTAAAAGGGATTCTTCCAGAAGTTCTAAATTCATTTAATTGTATAGCTATGTTTATCTGATGGAGAGAAGTCAAGTGAGGAATCAGATATCTAGGACAAAGTCTTGAGTCTTTGAATTCAGTTCTTTGCTCTGCCAAGCTGATAGCATGCTGGATGGTTACAGCATTGTCCTAAAACCTTGTGTCATATCCAAACTGGGCACCCCATTACTGTATCTGTATGTTGAGTTCTCCTAATGAATATCAAGGGTTCTGGATTCCTGAAGATTATAGACGTTCTGTGAGTCTTCTCTCTTGTGATTATGTAAGGACCCTTTGGAGATTACCAGGGGACTGGTGGTTGATTGCATGGTCTCAGTTTACCCATTGTTTTGCTTGGCTTTTTTTTTTTTAAATTAACGCCCGTTTTTATTTGTGCTCATTCTTTATAAATCACAGGTTGTCAGCAGCCTGAATATGGCCTTAAAACCAACACTAAAAAGAGATGGCAGTAAATAACCAGAAGCAATTGGTGTAGAGTAACAGACAATGAATGGGCTCAATTCCCTGAACCCACTCACTTTTCACCTTTGGAGCCAGAGAGTCACACCTGGGAGCCCAGAAGATAAAATCTGTTGGTAGAGCCCCTCCTGATCCCAGGACCCCAGGACTCCACATGGGCACAGCTGCCAGGGCACAGACCTATCATCTGGATGCAGGGCCATAGGAAAGGTCACAGGAAGATCGTTTGTTTTGATAGAAATGGGATCGTTATTGGAACGAGTGGGTAAAGAAAGTCCAGCAAGGAGCTGGGTGGCGCTGTCCTATGGAGACTGCGTGTCTTGCCCTTCATGGCCCGCCTCAGAGTGTTAGAGCTGGTCATGAAGGTCCAGGGGCCTTTTCAGTTCTCTTCTGTCACTGGCTTGGGGAGACCAAAGTGGCTGGGCTGCAGGTCCTTCTACAGCGTGGTGCCAGGTTCCCTGCGACCTTAATGGTTGATCCCGTCCCCTTGCTGCCATCCCCCAAATGCCCAAATTCTTTTCCGCCCTCCCCCAGCCCCTCCCCTGCCCTCACTAATAAGTGGACTAATAAGAAGCAAGTGGCTACTGTGAGCATGTTGAACGTCAGTTCCCCACTTACAGTAGCATCACAGAAATCAGCGAGGAGACCTGAGGAGCAGCGCGTTCCGCCAGGACTGCCCAGGGGCTTCGCACTAATTCTCGCCTGGGCCGGGGAGGGTGGGGGCTGCAGAGGCTGCATCTTCCCCTCTTCGTAGCTCGACAGAGAGGCGGGCTGCGGTGCTGCCGAGACACACGCTGAGTCAGGGAACAGGCCCGTTTTCACACCCAAACACCCCCACGCTCTTGTGCTCGGAGGCTGGGCTGCTCTCTGCCGGAGAAGTGGCTAATGGGTGCTGCGTCAGGAGACAGAGGTCAGCCCCGAAGGGGACCGGCAAGTTCTCTGTGGGTGTTTGTGATGTGGTGGAGGAAGGGCCCTGCACACAAGTTAAAGGAACAGAAAATAACTAGTCTTCGGGTTCTGCAAAGCTCTTTGCACAGAAACAGATGGGATCCATGCCTTAATTGAACCCTCATTAGGTGCTAAATTTGAACCACTGTTAACTCTGCTACCTTCCCTCAAAAGCACCGCTTTACTCAAGAAGCCCTGACTGTGTTTCTGTGGCTTTTGGCAGAGGTAAATTGAAAGAGCCACGATGTCTGATTTTAATTGTCCTTTTTTATTTTAATGTCAGCTGCTGAAAGAGGATCCGCCTTCTCAAAGAGGCGGCAGCCGACTCGGATGACAGAGGTGGTTTTTCCTTTCTGTTTACAGTGGTGTCCGTGAGATTCTGGGTCTGGGAGAGTCATCTCCACCCTGAGTTCCCCCCATGAGCTGATGGTGGGGTGTGTGTTTGTGTGTGTGTGTGTGTGTGTGTGTGTGTGTGTAGGGGGCGTGGAGTTGCAGGAAAGAGTAACACTCATGCCGTGTCTTTGGATACCTGGAGAACTTGCCTCCTGAATCAGGAAGTGCATTTTGTGACAGGTGGGGTGGGTGATGCAGACTCGGCGCATCCCCTGGGGCTCTGGCACTGCTCTCTGTGTGGGGGGTGGTGGACCTTTGAGCGGGCCGTGGCGTTATGCTCATCTCTGGCGTGGGCCGCTCCCACGTGTGGGTGGTGGGAGGCCCAAGCCAGCTCAGTGGATGCCCAGTTGCTCCAGAAACTAAACACTGCAAACAGGAGAGCAGACTTAGTTGTTGCTGATGCCGAGGAGTGGGGTCGGGTCTTCCTCGGAGGTCGGTAGGTTTGTTCCACGTGAGCCGGGGCAAGTGACGCCTGCGCTAGAGACGTTTCTGCGCCGTTGGAACCCCGGGTTCCCTGGATCCTCGTCGCCATTAGGCAGGTGTGGTTGTGGAGATGTACGTCTGCCTCCTGGGCTCCAACCCCGGGCTCAGGATGACCTCAGCCTTGGTCCTGACACTTTCTATCCTTTCTTCAGACACGCTGAGCTCTGTCCTTCCCCACAGGGAAGGGGTGAAAAGTTCAGCCTCAGCTTGGGTCACGCTGCCCTTCTCAGGTCTCTGCTGCTGATGGCGCTTGGTCAGCCCCCTTTGTCCTCAGCGGACAGGGCGGCCTGGGCTCCCTGCCCTCCAGACTCTCCCGGTAGGGTTGGTGTTTGTGGCCTGATTGACACATTTTTCTTCCTGCCAATAATTTGTGAAGCATGTGTTGAGAGTGAAAGGGGGGGGGTAACGCACCCCACGTCAGAGGTCAGCCCACTCCACGTTAGAGCTGAAATGAAGAGGAGCCATGGCGTGTGCAGGGCTTCCTTGCTAACAGAACCCCTCGTCTGGGGCGGCCGGGGCCCGTCTGGGATCGGCCACTTCCCTGATTGCCCAGCATCCCTCCGCAGCTGTTCTTGGCCACGTGACCCGGTGCTGGGCAGTGGGATGTCAGTGGACGTTGGTTTCCAAGAAGGCTTTTCCAGCCCCGTGAGAGCTCAGTTATCTCTGGCATCAGCCTTTCCCTCATTTTTGCCTTGAACGTCAGCAGCCATGTGCCGAGCACACACGCTGTGGGCAGGGAGCCGGGCTCGGACCCCAGGGGCCCCCTCTGAGCATCGCAACAGTGGTGACCCCTCCTCCTCCAGGCGCCCACTCTGTGAGAAGAAATCTCTGCTCGTTCAACCCACTGTACCTGAGGGTGTTCCTTCCGGTCACAGGCGCTCCTGGGAGTGTGGGTGCAACCGAGTCTGAGAGGCTGTGCAGCCCAGGTGGGTCCTGCAGGCTTTGCATCCAGACACGTCCAGCCAATGCAAAGAAGTGGTTTCCACGGGCTGAGTGTGCCTGTGTGCATGTGTGTGTCTGTGTGTGCGTGCGTGTGTATGCACGTGAGTGAGAGAGGCGTGGGGGAGGAGAGAGAGGGGAACAGACGGGTGGGGGAAGAAGCATGGCCATGAAGAAGAAGAAAGATTCAAATCCTGGGAATATCTACCGAAACCACATATTTGGAAAAGATGTAGCTTAAGAGTAGGAGTCCCAGTAACTTAGTCTCCATTCTATTGACTGCATTTAAGGCTCACGAGGCTCCCCACCAGCCATTTTCTCCTTTCAGGAGGCCTCGTCCACTTTAACAAAACATTCATTCCACAAAACTCAGAGTCGCCACTCAGCACGCCGTGTTATTCTAAGGATTGGGGGAGCAAAGGTAAAAAGGAGGACGACAGCTCACGTCGTATGAGGCCCGTGTATTTTGCAGTATTTAACTATTGTTGACTGTATTCTATTTATGCTTAAAATAATATTATCAAATAAGTTGTTCTTTAAACAACATCTTACAGATGGAAGAGCTGAGGCTTCGTTTGAGGTTAAGTAACTTCCCCGAGAGCACACGACCCATCACTGTTGGAGCTGGTGTTGGCAACCACATCTAAGTCCGGAGTTGCTTGCTTTCTGCTAACTGAGCTATTAATGTCTGCTTTCTAGGTGTCCCCAGTCTAATGGGTGGGGTGGGGATAGGAAGCGTATTCAAGAAGAGCACGGCTTTGGAGTCACAGGGACCAGGGCAGGACGCCCAGCTCCACCACTGGTTGGCTGTGTGCACGAGCACAGCTTGGCCTGAGCTTCTTTTCTGGGAAGTGGGTATATGAGCATCTACTTCACTGGCTGGAATTTTGCAGAGGTTCCACATGATAGCAGGTGGTACAGGGTGTGTGTGCGTGTGAAACAGACCTTTAAATGACTGAAATGAAATGTGATAGCCATATTATTGGCATTTATAAAGCACTGCTATTTACACATAGACGTGGGCACTGAATAACTGAGGGAAATCAGTAACGTGATGGAAGAGTGGCCACGTGAGCTGGGACAGCCGGCCCTCACTAGTCAGAATCCGGAGGAGCGGGACGGCAGGCCCTCTGGGCAGGCGTTTGTGCACCTGGCGATGTGATGCAGCACAGGTGTTGGAGCCTCGGGCACCAGGAGACCTGGGTGTGGCCCGAGGAATGGGGAGGGGTTGGTGAGATGGGAAAGTGTGCTTGGGGTCGGCCTATGAAGGTTCTTGGGTTTGTATTAAAGCAACAGAGACAGTGAGGCTGCTGTCAGCTCTTCCTCAGGGGGAAGTGGAGAGCCTTCTGTTTGCCCCAGAACACGGCTTCCAGGAGCCAGTGGGCTCGCGGTAGGGGTGGGGGGCGGCCGGAAGCCACAGCGTTCTGACTCCGCGTGGCAAGGCTGATTCTGTTCCCTCCTCCTCTGCCACCTGCCACGCCTCCCTCCATAGCTCGGCTGCTTGAGGTGTAGCTTTTCTAAGCAAGTGTGAGAACACACCTGGGTAGGAAGCGTGAGCCTCTGCTTCTCCCCGTCACAGAAGCATCTTTTAGGGAGGAAATAGCTCTGATGGGCTCCTCTATTACAGTGATAGCCAAAGGCATTGCTTTCAAGAGGTATTAGAGAGGCAGAGAGAAGATGACCCAAAAATCCATGTGTGGAGGTGGGCAGGGCGACAGACCTTCTCCTAGAAGGAGAATTTACCCTAAACCAGGTGAGCCTGGGCACATCGGCGCCTTTACTGAGAGGACTCCCCAGAATGCCATAATCTCACCCGACCCTCAGCCCTTCCTGCTGGTTTGGGGTGTCTCTTTTCCATGATCCTATTTTGTTCAGCCCAGGAAGCCTCCTGAAGCAGGTGTGAGAAGAGCTCTCTCACCCTGTCTGGTAGGAGCCGAGTGGAGCCCTGCTCACGGGCACGGCAGGGAGCCCAGTGTCTCTCGGGTCCCCTTCAGTCCTCGTTCAGCCACGAGAGATGCATGACTTGCCGCTTTCCCCACGGGCCACTTGACCAGCCTCATCTCTCCCTGAGCGGTCCTTCCCGGGACAGAGTTTGCCCGCTCTTGGGATGCCCAGCTGGCTTAGTGCAGCGTCCTCAGGCTCTTTCCTGAGGAATGGAGTCGCCACATGACAGCTCAGCCCCATGTAAAGACAGAGGGCAAGCTGCTTTCTCTCCATCCTCTTTTGAGCATCCTCAGAGCTCGGGCCCTGTGCTGGGACCGCGGGCACTGTCACCGTCTCCCTGATTAGGAAATGGCTTTGTCGTGTGCAGCCTGGCTTGGGGGCTGGGGAGGGGAGTGAGGGGAGGCCTTGGGGAGGGGCGACGAAGCCTCGGATCCTCAGTCTTCATGCTGTCAGGCCCTGCGGGAGTCTGGAAACGTGCTCTTGGTATCCTGTCATCCTGGCCTGCTTTACTTCTCGGCTCCGGCTTCCTCGCCTAAGGCAGGGTTAACACGTGCGGCTAATCTCATATCCGCCCAAGACGTGTCTCATCCCGGTCCCTGCAGCCGGCATGTGCTCTTCAGCCCCATGGCTGCTGTTACGTTTGTCCCCATCAGGGAGAGATGGGGTCTTCCCCCGCGACTGTGGCCGCTAGAGAAGCTTCTGCTTTTCTGAGTGAATAAGCCTGTCTGGGGGGCATCTAGGGAATGGTTCGCACCCCCTGAGCGTGAACTTCCCTTGGAGTGATGGTACGGGCTCCGGTCCTATCTGATGGCAGGCGGGCTCCGGTCCTATCTGATGGCAGGCGGGCTCCGGTCCTATCTGATGGCAGGCGGGCTCTGGTCCTATCTGATGGCAGGCAGGCTCCGCGGGGAGATGGGAGCACCCAGCGTTCCCAGTGGGGGACAGGCTGTTTCTCCCAGCCGTGGGGGCACGGCTGTGGGCAGCACAGCTGCATCTCAAAGCACCTGCTCGACTCCCTGAGCCCAGCATGCACACCACAGGGCCTTTCTCACCACCGTCAGTGTCTTTTTTCAGAATCCCAAGTAACTAACTGTGCCTTTTCCCAGAAAGCCTGTTAGGTGGGCTCTATCCCTCCGGGGGATAATTGTGGACAGTTGAGAGGAAGGTGCACTTGGGAGGGAGTAGATGATCTAAGTTCAAGACTCCATTCCCCGGACCTCCTCCCATGACCCCGCCTGTTCAGGCTGCGTGTGAACACGCTGTTGACCTGTCCAGAGGGGCCTTGTGCAGACAGTGCCCGACCCCCCCCCAGCGGCTTCCCTGCCCTGAGAGCATCTTTGGGTTATTGTAGGAGCCGCGTGTGTCCCTCGAGAGCCAGGGCCCAGCCTCCTCCTGCTTTGCCATCTCCCGTGTTGAACACGCTGTTCTTGTGTTGGATCCCCGTCAGCAGCGGTGAGAGGTTTGCAGGAGAAATACAGTGTGCCTGTCAGCCTTCTACCAGCAGTGGTGCCGTCAGAGCCCTGTGCCGGGTGCGGGCTGCAAGGTGAGCGGACGAGGGGACGGCTCTCCAGGCGTCTGGCTGGGTGACCGGGAGTGATGTGCCCCCGCAGGGTGGACTGCGCACTTCGATCCGGGGGTGCGGGGGCACCGGGCACCTGGAGGATCCCAGTCTGACACCCTCGCGTGCACAGCGTGTGTGCGGTTTTCTGTAGATCACACTCACACGTAGACTGACTCCTGAAGTGTGTGTCCACTCTTCTCTGGTCACAACCAGGACGGGGCAGGGGACTGGCTCTGGGCTCCTTCCCCCATCCCCCCTGCCCTGTCCCCAAGTCCTCGGCGCCTCATTTGCCAGGGGTCCTGCCTGAGGGCCCAGCATGGTGACCGCAGCCTCGCGGTGCCCTCTGGGCTCTTGTCTGCCTGCCTGTGCAGGAGCTGGGACACGTCACCCTTGTTGCCGGTGGGCCAGTCACCTCCGCCGGTGGGCGTCACCCCGGAAGGGCCGTTCCTCTGAGTCACCGTCACCCCGGCATCCTGCCCTGTCTGGCTCAGGAGACTCCCAGCCTTTCAGGCTGACATAAGACCGTCTGTCTGGGGCAGATGCTGGGCGCTGACAGCCTGGTGGCCCAAAAGGTTGGAGGCTGCAGGCTCCAGCCCCTATTATAAGCGGAGGCCACGGAAGCACCCTCTGAAGCCAGGGACCCGGGCAGCAGTGTGAATGGGACTCAGCCAACCAGGGCGGAAAAGGACAGTGAGCGGGTAGCGTTCTGCAGCTGGACGTGTAAGGTTTTAAGGCCACTGTTGTTTGAGCACTTCCTGCGTCACAGACACTGGAGCAAATCACTGGACCTGCACAATAGCCCTTAGAGCAGGGCTGCTATGATCCCCATTCTGCCAAGAAGGAATGGGAGTGCAGAGGTGTTCAGTTCTGGCCAAGCTAGATAAGAGCCGTAGCTGATACTTGAACCCAGGAGAGCCTGAGTGCAGTGTTCAGGGCACTAAACATTCCCCTAGTGCAGCATGTGGGTAGGACAGACATAACAACTAATAGGAGTGAAAAGGCATTGGCTAGACTGACGTTGTTGATCAGAATTCAGCTACCAACGCGTATTAAAAGCTTCCTGTTTGTGTGCTTTCCACAATGACTGTCAAAATCATGTGCTCCCAGGCGCCGAGGCCCTTTTCTCGCACTCGCAGCATCAAGGCCGCCTGGGCCTCTCTCTGCGTTTATCCTCGTTCCCAAGCCCGCCCTCTGTGGGCTTCTGGAAAGCCTTCTGTGCCTTGCAGTGAAGTCTGGTTGTGAAGGCACCTCCTCGTGTGCTATAATGGTGTGGGTAGAATGATAACATCTGGGCCCAGGTTGCTGTCCTGGAAAGAGAAGGGGTTATGGAGTTGGTCAGACATACACTCACATCTCAGCTCTGCTGCTTCCTTACCGTGTGCTTTCAAGAACTCTGTTTACCTTCCTTGAGGTTCAGTCTCCTGGTATTGGTGATGCATCCTGATGCGTAATTAAATAAGAAAAGAGATGTTACGTTTCTGGCAGAGCCCCTGGTACATTATGGGTGTGAATAAATGTTGATTCCCATCTTTCATTTCCTGTAATTGGATTCTAAGCTCCTTGGGTTCAGTGCTTGTAGTTCAAGCACACAGTTTTACATGTCGGGGTCACATAGGGTTGTGGGCCAAATAGATACAGAAATGAGAAAATAAATAAAAAGTGAGCAAATGAAAGATTTTTCAAGGAAGAAGCCTCTGAGATATTCTCCTGGTTGTCATTTTCAAAGTTTCATTTATTGGCAGGTAATTATTAAGCAACTACTCAAAGCCTGAGGCTAAAAAGGTGAGTGAAATACAGTCCATGCAGTGAAGGGGCTTCAGTGGAGGAGACGTTACTCAGGAGCCACCATCGATGGTACAAGTGCATGAACGGGCTCGAGCATCTGAGCCACCTGGGCCTGACCGTGGCTGCCTGAGGTGCTTGCGATGCGGTCTCGGGAACTTGCTTAACATACCTGAGCCTCTGCAAGATGGACGTGGGACGCTAATTACTCTACTTCATGGGATCTTTGCAAGAATTAAGTGAGAAGTGCCCAGCAGAGAGCCTGACCCATAGCAGATGCTAAATAAAGAGTCGCCGATACGGTGATGTCCCAGATATAGTCATCAGTACTGTGTCGGGGAGACGTGACTTCCAAGAAGATGTTGCTCATTGTGTGGCGCCCTAACGGTTGGGAACAGTTATGAAAGAGGATGGAAGCCTTTCCCGACGGCAGGAGGATCCGGCATGAGTCCACAGGCACAGGCGTCGAGCTTGGCTTGAGAAGGAAGTGAGGAGATGGTGGGGGGGGTGATGAAAGTCTGGATCACAGAGGAATTTAAATGCCAAGCAAAGGCATTTGGAAGTTACTTATTTACCTTAGAGGAAAGAGCAAGTAAATAAAAATTTTAATATGGGAGAAACGTGATCAGAACTGTGTAGGGACCTTAGTAAACCAAGGTCCCTTTTCCAGTTCCTCGGGTGCTTCCCCTACAATTCAGAATAAACCCCACTGTTCTTGCCATGGCCCACCAGTCCCCTCCTCACATCATCCCCCATCCTGTCTCCCTGGTCCCCCCAGCACTGGTCTCCATGTTGTTTAGGAGCCCGTCAAGCACTGGGGCCTTTGCCCCACTGTCCCCTCCGTGTGGGCTGCTTTCCTGTCAGGCTTCTGGATGGCACTACTTCCTTCCACCCAGGTCTCTGCTCAGAGGTCAGTGAAGCAGGAAAACCTTTCCCGACCACCTGTCTGAATAGCGTGGCCCCTCGAGAGCCCTGATCACCAGCTCACATGCACTTGTGTCTTACCTGGTTGTTGCTTCCCTCACCTGGAATATAAGCTACATGGGAGCAGAAAGCCTCTCTTTGTTTCTTCCCAGCACCAAGGATCAGGGCCCAGCACAGAAAGATGCTCCATAGATACCTGTCGAATGAGTGAATCATCTAGATCGTGCTGAATAAATATGAGGATCTTCCAGCAGCGCAGAGAGAAGAAGAGGCCCTAACACGGCAGCTGTGGGAGTGAAGATGGGTCAGCGTTTCAGCGTCTCGTACGTTAAACTCTGTTCTTGGGTATCTCGTCGAAGCCCCACAGAGAGTGCTGAGAAGACAAGACAAATGGGGTCCCTGCCTGACTCTCGAGGGGAGATGGGCCAACAGACCAGGTGATCACCAGACAGAACAATGAGAGGTCTGCGGGATTTCGGGTGCGGTGGAGGAGAGATTAACCTGATAAGCGTTTTCATCCATTCGTTCATCATTCTGTTCATCAGTTGGGAAATGAAGGAGAAGGAGACGGAAAAGCCCTTTCCACCTGAGCCGCCTGTGAAGGTGGCGGTGCTGTTACGTGAGATGAGTGTGACCCACAGAGAGGCTAGGGAAGAGGGAGCCCTCGTATAGGAGTCCAGGGTGTGTGGCGGGCCGGGCATAGGGGGGAAGTAGCGGCAGGTGTGCTTTTTCCCCGAGGGTTGGCAGGGAATCGAGGGAGAGTGAGTGCCAAGGCTGCTTACTGGGGAGGTTGTGGCTTAGTTCTGATTTGTGTTGGTTGTTATTTTCGGGGGATTTGGGCATATCTGTAATCTGGCAGGAAAGGGGTGGAAAAAAGGATTCCAAAGAGTCACTAGATTTGATGGAAGATCATGGAGGAGACAGGGCATTGTGGGGCTAATGTTTGTTAATGTTTCTTAAGGAGGAACGTTTATCCCCCCAAAAGGAGGAGGAACATCCCTTCTCAGGCTCAACACAGGGCATGATTTAAGTGGTGGACACGTCTTCATTTAAGGAAGAGCTCCGGGCCCTTGTAAAATCTTCTCCGTTTGCTTCTTGTCAAAGAACAGAAGATGGGATTTGAGAAGATTAGATTTGAAGAGCAATTGGGAGATGGTGTCTGAGGGGTGGTGTCCTTGAGGTGAGCATCTGCCGTGAGTCTGCATCGCAGGAAGGGGTCCCCCACCTGCCACGCTCCCTTCTTAGAGGAGCTCAGGCTCACCATCCACTTACTAGCCCAGCGTCTGCCATGCGTTATTTCTGTGAATTCTCCCACAGCCCTGTGAAGATGAGGGTCATGACCTACGTCCTGCAGATGGACGAGGAAGCCCTAGAGACGTAGAGTAACGTGAGCAGAGTTAGGTGGCTACTGAGACGGAGAATCAGTGCAGAGCTCACGTCCCGGCTTCTGATTTATCAGCTTCCTCTCTCCCCTAAGGAACCCACCTGAGATGGCGGTTCTCCTAGCCATGATCTCGTCCAGAGGAGTGTGTAGGCTGTTATAATTTAGTGATTATTTAGAGTCACCAAGTCTGCGCTGGTTCCAGGAGCCCTGCAAGGAGTAGCCATGAGTTTATGTCCGTTTCTTAGGGCAAACTGTGGAATGACAATTCCCGTAGATAACCCGAATTTCTCAGCGTATCTCTGTATGGCCGTAGCGTGTCCTTTGTTTTGAGTAGAACTGGCCCCTGGTCTAGCTTTGATAGAAGCAGCTCCTAAGATGACAAGGAAGTTTGTTGATTCCTTCTACAGGAGGCCCTTTAAGATGAACTGTCAGCCAAGTCTGGCCAGCTGACTGCTTGCACGGGTGTTTGCTTAAAAAAGAAAAACTCTGAACCTGACCTGAATGAGACCTTGAGGTTTCAGAATTAATACATGTCCTGTTCCTGCCACACCTGTGACACTGTGAAGTTGTAACCACAAACAAAACCTGGACAGGTTCCATGCCAGCCTGACCTTAATTAAAGCTATTTGGAGGGCTGAAGGCTAATTTAAAGGTGATTGCCAGAGGGGTTTCTCAAGTCTAAAAGTGCTAGTTTGACAATTAATGATAGTGAAGGGCTTAATTGGCTTGAGTTAAAATAGCAGGGGAAGGTAAGCTGATGTCCCCTCTGTCCACATGGGGACGGTCACCTGAAAACCCCCCAAGGTCCTCCTCACCGGGTCGGAGCAGGAGAGAGAGAGCTAGCCCTGGGTGTGGGCAAGTAACAGTGTGGAGTCCTTCCCGTCCATCTCTCTGGTTTCAGTGTGCTGTGGAAGCTGCCGCGACACGACTTGTTGCCGACGTTCAGAAATTCGGTGCTTAGAGCACAAACCGTGGAGTGTAACCAGGAAACGCAAACACCCTTCCTCCTGTACTGGGGTGTCAGGTCTGTGTCCTAACCCCAGCATTTAGAGGTGTCCAGTTGTATTTCGTAATAGAAGAAACTTAATGGTGGTGAAGTCAGACATATAACGCAGTGTTTTGTGTTTTTTTAAATTCATTAATTTATTTGTTCTTTGGCTGCATCGGGCCTTAGTTGCAGCACGCGGGATCTTTTGTTGCAGCACGTGGGCTCTTGGCTTTGTTGCAGTGCGTGCACAGGCTTCTATCTAGTTGTGGCACCTGGGCTCCAGAGTGCGTGGTCTCTGTAGTTCAGGCGAGTGGGCTCAGTAGTTGTGGTGCGTGGGCTTAGTTGCCCAGAGGCATGTGGGATTTTAGTTCCCCGACCGAGGATCAAACTGGTGTCCCCTTCATTGCAAGACAGATTCTTAACCACTGGACCACCAGGGAAGTACCTATGACATACTTTTAAGTTACTGGTGAGAGGAGAAATTCCACCTGATCCCAGTCATTTCTGTCATTACTGACGGCTCCCTTTTTGCCTAGTTCTACAAATGGACCTCCCCCTGACCCCCCACCTGCTTTCAGAAGGTGGCGGAGATGTTCTTTACTTACAGGCAAAACCAACCGCCTTAGACGGAACAGACACTCCATTTAAATCCCCCTGGTCCCTCTTCTAACACAGAGAAGAAGAAAGCTGATCTGTACAGCCATTGGGAATGTGGTCCCCACGTGCACAGCCAGGGGTTCTGTGAATTGCAGACTGACTTCAGCTACGTGTTTCTGTAACCGTTAGGGACCTGTACCGAATTTGACTGAACCGTATTTTAAGTGACAGAAGACTTAGCCACTTAACCACTTTTACCAGCTGCCATCTTGTTTTGCGGCGGCAGATCGAACCGCTTCAAGTATTTCTTGGATTCCTTGAGCTAAGAGAAAGCATTAAAAGCGTGCAGTGAGGCAGGGAGAGTGCCGGGCCGGGGGTCAGGAGGGCTGACATTCCAGACCCAGCTGTGCCACCTATTCAGCCATGCGTCCTTAGGCTGAACACTTCCCGGAGTGTCAGCCCTTCATCTGAGTGCTGGCTTTGCTCTGAATGGCCTAGCAGTTTCTTTCCAGCTCTGTGTTTCTCTAACTCTAGTTCATAGTCACAAATTGAGTTCATGGATGGCTTGAGTATAGAATCCTGGACTTCCAACTCCTAATCCAGTGCTCTTTGCGTTCTGCCAGGTAGCCTTGAATTACGGCTCAGTGTCTGTGGTTAAAATGGGTGAACTGCATTAACAGTGCCTGGGGGCAGAAAAACAGGAAGTGCTGGAAGGAAGAGCTGCAAGAGAGACCTCATTATGTTTGGTCAATTAGAAAATGGGCTGAGGCTTCCGTATCTATTCCATGCGGGCAGCTGCCATTAGACCTAATTTGAAAAGTCACTGGCATTGACTCTGAGTTTGCAGAACCGCTCTGTCAGTTAATTCAAAGTCCTTAACCTCGTGTTCAGCATTATTACCTTTGTCAGGCAGGGTGAACCTTACGGCCTTTCTCTTACAGGTAGATGGGACCAAGAGATCGGTCACATATTATGCAGTGTTGTGCTAGTCATCGTCTTTCCACCCCACACCCTGGCCCTTCTCTAACTCACTTGGGATTGTTTTCAGTTCTCTTTAAGAAGGCCTAAAAGTTTATCCACTTTTTAGACAACTTATTTGAGGAGACATTATCTTTCTACAGCTCCACGCTCTGTGTGCATGTCATCTCATCTTTATTGCTAAGGCATTTGCAAAGTCAAATTCTTAGAGTGCCTTTCCTTCTGTAAATATGCATGTTGCCTCACTCTGCAAACACTGATCCTGGATTTAGAAACTGTTGCGCTCTAATATTTCCCTACTTACTCTGCATCTTTCTTCCAGAGCTCTCAAAACATCCAGGACACAGAAAGATACAGCAGGTAGAGATGACAGTTATTACTACTTACGGTTAACGCATGACAAGTTAGAGGTACTTTTAAAAGTTGACCAAAGTTTAAACAGTCTGTTAGTCAGGAGCCGGCATCCTGGAGTTCGACTGCATGGATTTGAATCCAGTGGAACTAAAATCCAGTCCTGCTGCTTACCAGCCAAGCAAGTCATAGAATATCTCTGTGCCGATCTCTCCTGTGTCTGTAAAGTGTGGGTGGTAATGCCTCCCTCATAGAGTTGTTGTAGGAATTATGTTTTATTCTAAGCATTCTGATGTGTTAGTTCTTCTTTTTTTCTTCCTTTTATCATTGTCACTGCTGCCTCCACCACCACCACCACATCATCACCACCATCACCGTCACCGTTGTCACTACCATCACCATCGTCATCACCATCACCATCACCATCACCACCATCACTACCACCACCACCACCACCACCACCACCACTGCCACCACCACCACCACTCCCACCATCACCGTTATCATCCAGTCAGTGAATGGCAACAGCACACAAAGGACATAAGTAGCTACTTAAATTTTGAAAACCTGGACTACAAGTCCTCCAGACGTAAATCTGGAGCGCTGTATAGACGTGGCAGATGCAGACTTTGAAAACAGGTTTTGGGCTGCAGCAGAGAGAGACTTTGCTTACACTCAATGGGGAAAAAAGGAGACAGTCTGCTTCCACAGCCTATAGTAAACGGACAGGAATGTGATACGAGGTATACTTTTTTAAATCTTTGTGGGGAGCAGGTGGATGGAGGATGTCATCTAAGTCACCACGCCCACAGGAAGGGTAAAATTCTTACAGCTTGAGACCTTCCTAGGCTCCTTCCTGGGAAGTTGAGGAAACAACGGGCAGGAAGCCACTAATTTTGTTTTATCTACATCATCCAAAAGTTTGCACCCCTGGGACGCCCTGGGATAAAGTCAGTCTGGAAAGAGTCTGGCTTGGTGGCAGAGTAGCTGGAAGCAGAGAGCAGGCTCCTGCCTGCCAAGCGAGGATCTTACCAGTTAGATGGTGGTGGTGAAGCAGATGACAGTGAGCTCGCTGATTTCCTTGGAGAGGAGAGACCAGAGGATTGGCACAGACTGATTTCTTCCCCATCGTCTGCTTTTACCACCCCATCCACATGGAGATTAAGCACTTAAAATATGCAATCAGGCCAGATGCTCCCTTCCATCCCTAATGAGAACTGACCAAAAGGGGGACTCGCAGTAAAAAGGCAGACTTTTGGACACATGTGATTCTGAGGCAGCTTCTAGGGAAGGGGATGAAGCTTCTGTCGTTGGAAATGTTTGTAATACGGGAATAGATATTTAGACATACAGCCCATACATGAGACAAAAGCGTTTTAGCACCTCTTATAACTTAGAGACTGTGGCAATGATTACTTAATTAATCTTTGTGGTAACAGTAGGGATTATTCTTCTCATTTAATAGTTGAGGAAACTGAAGCCCATTCTTTCCCACCATCAAACAATTTGACATGAACCTGGATCTACTGATTCCCAGTCCACCTTGACGGTGATCCCCATCCAGGCCGTTGGAAATATTCGTTTTGGGGGAGAGAAATGGAAACTGACTTTTCCCAGTCCTCCAGTCCTCACTGCTCTTGTGTCCAGGGAAACCTCATTCATTCATTCATTCAGTCATTCTTTTATTCATTCAGTAACTTGTGATCATCTACTGGTCTATGGGTATATTAAGTACCAGGACAGAGCAGTGAGTAAGACAAAGTCCTTGTCTTCAGAGAGTCCCCGTTTCTATTCACGTGAAAGATACACATGCAAAACACATGAATAGATTTCTTCTGTGAACAAGGCAGTGGTAGAAAAAGTGATTGGTGATGCGTTTGAGGGACTTCAGCTCAGGCAGTCAGAGGAGGCTCAGTGAAAGCTACTCTGAGAAGAAAAGTACTTGGTGCTTTTGGGGAAGAGCATCTTTGATGATAAGAGACAAGGGACAGCAGCAGGGGTAACGTTGAGCATTGCCTGATTTGGAGGAACAGAAAGAGAGCCGGTGAAGTGGAAACATGGTGACAGTGGGAAAGTTTCAGGAGATGGGGCCCCCAAATTGACATGAACCAGGTCATCTAAGTCATTATAGGCACCATAGGAAATTTGAAGTTTATTCTAAATTCAACGGGAAGGCATTGAAGGTTTTAACCATTGGAATGCAGTGATCTGATTAGAATGTTAAAATGATCCTGACTGATCGATGGAGAATGGGTTTCAGGAGAGAAAGAGGGAAAGGGATTCGAATTTAGTCATCTAGGTGAGAGACAGCTGCATAAACTTGGGTGGTAGTTACTGAGATGGAAGGAATTGAAGAGCTGAGATATTTGTTGGCGGTGGAACAATGAAAACCGACCAATGGTTTAAATATAGCGTAAGACGCAAAGGGAGATTAAGGATGGCTCTTGGGTTTAAGTTCAACAAATAGGGAAGCGGTGGTACCCTTTGCTAAGACGGAAGCATCTCAAGGGAGGAAGTGTGTGCGTGATGGGTGTAGTGTGGCGTGAAATTCTGTTGTGTGTGTGTGTGTGTGTGTGTGTGTGTGTGTGTGTGTGTGTGAAGTCTGGGAAGCCTGCTGTGGGCACTTAGATGTACGAATTTTGTGCTCTGGAACTTGGGCTGGATTGAGGATGTAGGTTGGGGAGTAAGAAGGATATGGGTGGCCTTTGAAACCTTGCAATTGCACGAGGTCAAGCCAGGAGAGAGTGTGAGGAAGGGGGAGGGGAGGGTTGAGGACAGAGCCTGGATCCTCCTTTCAGAGGTCAGCGAGGTGACCCAGAAGGAGCAACTGTCCAGCAGATAACAAGGGTCTGCCTAGTAGGTGATCTAACTACCTAGTAGATGACAAATAAACAGCAAAGGAACAGGAGAGTGCAGTGTCACAGAGGTGCGGAGACAGAGCATTTCTATTCAGTGCTGCAGGGAAGAGAGAAAGGCTCTTGGCACTTTGGTAAGATGGAGTCATTGATGACCTTGATAAGACATTTTGTTGGAATGGATGAATTTGAAAGCTCAATTGTGGTGGGCTGAGAAGGGGATGGGAGGTGAGAAAGGGAGGAGATGGGGAACACAGACAACACCATCCTGAATCCAGTCCTAATTACACTCAGCCCCGAACCACAAAAGCTAGATATTGACAAGACTTTGAAAGACCATTTGCTGCTCCTAAAATAGCCATGGCGAGTGGGGGAAAGCCAGTTCTGTGGTCTCTCTTTGTGACTCAGTCCGTTTTTAAACAGCTTTCACCATCAGCAAATTATCCATCTATCGACCTGAGAGGTTTTTATCCGTTTTGATTGGATGGAGATAGAGACACCCTAAGGGCATTCGTGCACCACTCCTCACTCAGGCTTCCACAGCCCTTACCTTTCTCCACTGGTCCCTCCACCCCGCAACTCTCCATGACGACAGGCCCACGAGACTCCCGTGCAGCTTCCAGATGGTGCTGTGTGCGTCTGCTCGTGCGCTGGACTCTCACTCACATGTGTCCTCCCAAACAGAAGTGCCTGCTGTCAAGTGGGTATGCCTTGTACATGGTAGATACTGAATTTTTTTAAATAACTGATTTTTGGTCATTTTAATCTACATTCATTTGCTTGGTTCTTAAGTTAGAATAATGGTCTAGACCTCTAAGTATGGAGTCTGCAACGTTTCACATAAAAACAGTAGTTTGGGGCGGAGGGTGTGATGTTCTGTCCGTCCCAGTCCCCAGTTTCTCAGCCCAGCCCTTACTCTGCTGCTAAGGGTGGTGCTCCCATGCCCTCCTTTGTTCTGCTTTCACATCGCGGCCTCCGTTTCTGGAAAGAGGACAGATGCTAATTTCTTTACAAATACCTCGCGTGCTCACGTCCTACGGATGTTTTCAACCTAAAAAGAGTTGGGGGAAGGAGATCTGGATGGTTCTCCATTAGAAATGTGCTATTAAAATTGTCAATTTCCTGAAATACATGGTTGAAAAACCATCATTATTTTCCCTACTGTGTGCTACCCTAAACTATAGACCTGTCACCAGGCAGTGTTCCAGCGTGTAGGTACAGAGAAGCTGTGGGAAGATCCGAGTGGCACTTAAATTACATTCTCCCTTTGATTTTGAAGACATTTAGTGCCATTTTGTAGAATTCCGAGGCCATTGGTTCCCTAGAGGAGGGGGCTGTCCCTTTTAGAAGCAGCACTGCTGCAGTGACTGAGGAGAAGAAATTAAGCCATCAAAACAGGATTGGCTCTTCTCCGCAGATCTTCATGGAATTAAAAGGACAAGAAGGTTCTGTGGACTCCACTGCTCTCTTGCTGTGGAGCAAACTTCTTCACTGCTGTGCCTGAGCTGAGTAGACCAGGTGGCCCACGTAGTGCGGCCCATGTAATGTAGCCCACTATCTGGGCACCACCTGTGTTTCAACAAAAGGTTGCTTCTTACGAGAAGGTCAGTGTCTAGGGAAGACATGGCTTTTCCTGCAGAGAAATTGTTCTTTCTGTCTGCTCGCTTCCAGAGATGTGTGCTCTGTAAGTCAAAATATTTTTTCTGACTACTTAGCATCTTCCATAATTTCCATTTGGGACTGGAAAGCACAGCTGTGTTCTTCCTGTCTCATTCCTCACCTTCAAAAAGAAAACGCCAAGGGGAATGTGGCCACAGATGGCACAAAATCTGTAGGGAAGGGAGGTGCCGTGTTTGGAGCGGCCCAGGCATCCTAAACAGATTCTACAAAGATCCTGGAGGTGTGGGTCTTCTTATCCCTGGATAGGAAGAGATCACACTGGTGCATCTCTGGCTGGTACCACTCTCCACTTGCAAGCAGGGTGTTCTCACACAGGGTAGCCAGGCGCAGAGTCCATCCGGTGAGTAGTCCCGTTTGCTTGCACTCTGAACGCCACTTACAGGTTGTGAAATGGAACCCCCTGCTTCGGGTACTTCCACTGTGATACCTGAAGGAGTTCTTTCCTTAGAACCGAAATAAGAGTTGAGGATGAAGACATTGCTACACAAGGCACCAGCACTTAAAAAGTTAAAGATTTTGGGACGTCCCTGGTGGCGCAGTGGTTAAGAATGTGCCTGCCAATGCAGGGGACACGGCTTCGAGCCCTGGTCCAGGAAGATCCCACATGCCGCGGAGCAACTAAGCCCGTGCACCACAACTACAGAAGCCCGCGTGCCTGCAGCCCGTGCTCTGCAACGAGAGAAGCCACCGCAATGAGAAGCCCGAGCACCACAACGAAGAGTAGCCCCCGCTCACCGCAACTAGAGAAAGCCCACACGCAGCAACGAAGACCCAACGCAGTCAAAAATAAATGAATAAATTAATTAAAGAAAAAAGTTAAAGATTTCCTCAAAACTGCAGACAGCTAAGTGAACAGTTAACTGTCATAAATGGACAGCACAGTTTATGGACATGCTGGTGTTCGTTTCCAGTCCGTACTCAAGAAGGAGACGTCAAATATTCAGCCACTTTTAGTGAAGGGAATGCACTCTGTCCTGCCCTTCTGCCACCTTCTTAGCCTCTCATAAAAGTCAGAGCTTAGATTTATTGAGTGGTTACCATGTACATGGTCTGCCTAAAGCCTCGGTATTCACCGAGTATGAAGCGGATACAATGAATGCTGTTTTGGGTGTTAGAAAGTGGAGCTGGGAGAAGCCAGGCTACTGCCGAGGTATCTGGGTTACTGAGGTGCACGCGTGGGACCAGAACCTGAGCCCCTTGCCTTCAAGGTGCACGAGTTGAATTTTTCTGCCCCCTTGTCTCCTCCTGGTGCTGATTCTGTCTCACTAGACGGAATTCTTTGAAGGTCAAGGCCATGTCGTCTTCATCTTTGCATCCAGCTCGTGGTAGGTCCTTCTTACTTCCGGTTCAAACATGGTTTGGATCTGTCCACATTGTGTGCTTCTCCTCAACATGGTTTGACTTCTCCTCTTGTATCAGGGCTGTTCTACTAACAAAAAGGATTTCTTCATCAGGAAACAAACACAGGTCAGATAAGGAAATAGCATTTTGCCATCAGTTGTTATTGCCATCAGTTGTTATCGCCATTAAGGCCGCATCAACCACGAAACCTTAGAACTTGGTAACGAAGTTCTACAGCCTCTCAGAAATGGTGTGCTTGTCTGTTTGTAAACGGTTCTTTTAGCAGCATGGAGGGGCTGGGGGAAGTTGATGCCTCTCCAGTGGGTTGAGCATCTCCTGAGTAAACCTTCTGTATGTTTCGCTGTGGTTAGTTCATGGATTGTGTGGCCAAACACCTCCCTTCAGTTAGGAAAGCGTCTCCTATCAGTTACCCAGCACCTGCTCTGGGCAAGGCGTCCCGCTGGGTGCCGTGGGGGATTGGAATCAGGCATGGCCCCTGCCCGCAAGCAGCTCACCGCCGAGATGTGCTGGAGGAGACTCCGTGGGCATCTGGGCTCTGGGCAATCAGTGGCTCTCACTTGCTATAGAACTTATTCTACACAGTCACGGAACATGCCATGAATGGTCATTGAACACACACAGTTCAGTAGCAGAGACTTTAGTCAGACTGACTAATCGAAGAAGACACATTCTTTGCCCCGAGTCCTTTCTCTCTGCCGGAGAAGGAATAGCTTTTGTCAGCTGAGCGACAGAACACACGCACAACTGGCTCTTGGTCAGATGCAGCAGGATGACATTTATCTGTGTATTATCAAGCTCTGTGTATTTGGCTTTTAATATAGGCTCCCCCATCCTCCACCACATTCTTTTAGGATTCTCCTCTTGCTGCCTTTTCTCTCAGCTCATCGTTGTGTTTTATGGACACCCACACACACTGGGATTATAATAATTCAAGCGCTTCGAGGATCCTTCTTTTCTTGCCTGATTCTGGATTTCTCCCCCAAGTACATTTAATGTTGAAATAAATGCTATGCAACTTCCAGCCCCATCAGGGGGAAGAGAAATTTGGCCAGCGGGAGCTTTCTTTTCCATGTCAAGATAATCTGTCTGCTAATTTGGAAATGAAATTAATAGCTTGTTGCTGTGTCCAAATGCAGATGGGGTCTTCCTCTGCTAGAAGCCCCTGGTTTCCATCTTTAGCCTTAGTTTCAGAGGTCAGCCTCAGTGTAGAGCGAGTCACGTATCGAATGTAGAATGAAACTTTCATAAGAGCATTTGAGCGTCTTACTGTTCTGCTGCTTTTAATTTAAGCCTGCGTTTGGTTTGCAATAACCATAGCCTCAGTTTGGAGTCCCGTTGGCCCTCTGATCTTCAGAGGGTATGTCCAAGGACATGCCACCTGGTTTAGTGGCCTCCAGAAAGCTTATCTTTGTAATTCTTGCACGTCAAAGCAAAGTAGGTGCAGCTCCCGGGAGAACTTTTGCAGTTGTGTAAGGCTGCCCTCGAGGGGGAGGAAACAGTGAGCCCAGCCACGGAGAGCCATGGCAGCCAACTGCCTCTCTCTGGCCACAGTTGCTTCCCAAGTGGCTTAAAAACAGAAACTAAGGTACCAATGAACCACTGAGTCCTGAAGAACACAACACAGACACAATGGCACAAGCAGTTAGTTCTCTGGCAACAGCAGCGTCCAGAGTAAATAAACAGCAACACAACTTTGTGTTCAGCCCAAAATACAGGTCTTTAATTAAGTTCATCCTCTCCCTCACCCCCGAATATTATGAATTCCAGTACCCTTTTAAAACAACGTGAAGCCATTCCTTCTGCAGGGCTACCAGAAGTAAGGAAAGATGGTCTTCTGTAGGATGGATCGTGATAAATTATAGAACGTCGGCACCGAAAAGACCACAGCTAGCATCTAGTTCAAACTGTGATTTTACAGATGAGTTTTTAGAGATGAAGTGAATGATCAGCGCTCACATAGCTATTAAGTGGCGAAACACAGCCTGCAATCAGGTTTTTAGATGTACGTTTTCACGTTCTTTCCACTGCCACCGTTTTGTTTTGAATCTTCTTTAACGCCGACTTGAAAATGGATGTGGTGAAGTTCCCATCTAATCGGCAATGGCCATTCTGTAAGGTGATGGGGTCCCGCAGAGACTAGACACCCCGGCGGCTGCATTTCCTCCTCTAGGCCTTCATGTTTTCAGTGAGTCGTTTAGTAGGGTGCATTCAAAAACTGCATTTGCATTTCCATTCTTCTGTATTCCTCTAGTACTATTCGCCTCTCTGAATATTGGCCTCTGTTCTCTCTTCTGCTTTTGGAAGGAAGAATTACCCAGCAAAGTAACGGGTGTTGCCTATTACACGCTGAGGCTTATTTTTCAGCGGGACTTTGGCTCACTGTGGAGCGTTCTGCTTGGCATTCGGGGCACCGTTCCTGCTGAGGGTAGAGGAGGAACCTACCTGTGCCAGGCCTGTCAACTCGCATTAGGACCCCGACTCCTTGCCCACAACAATGGCAATGTTGACAACTAAAGTCCATCACAGCAGGGGGATCTGAGTCACAGTCTAGTTCTCTCTGGGTCTGTTCCAAAGTACCCAAGGTTTCAACACTTAGGTCATCATTCTCATGTAAATAACCAAATTTTATCCATCTGGATGAGCTAAATAACTTCAACTTTGGGTCAAGAACTACTTTAAAATAGATAAAATTCCAGCTTATTCTAGTAAAATCTCCTGGCTTCTTATTGGTATACCAGTGTCCAGAGCCAGGAAAAGAGCCACCTTGCTTTCGTTTATATTGGTTTGACCAGATGTAGAGTGTCTGTGTTCGCGCAGCCACCGAGCTTTATGAGGGGTGTTGGTAATTGAAGAGAACTAAGCGGAAGGGACCAGGCTGGTGCTAGCATGTGGAATGTCATCAGAGTTATCGTGGGAGGCCTGGCTGGATTTTAGCCTGGGGGGATGTAATTAGCAGAACCCTGAGAACTTTCTTCATGTGTTTGAAGAGCGATGAGGTTTGCTCCAGGTGGCCCTAGATGACAAATCTGAAAGTACAAGAAGGAAGTCATAAAGAAGCACGTTTTGGTTCCATGCCACGAAGCACATGGTGGTGGGGAGATTACACCAGCAGTACGTTCTCTAGCGGTGGGATGAGCAAAGGGAAACCAGTTATGACCCCAGAAGTGATGCTGTAGCCGAGAATAAAGCATTCAGTGAAGGGCTGGGGCTGGGTGATTCCAGGGGAGCACGCTTCATGGGGCATTACTGCTCCAGGGGGTGGGCGGCCAGGCAGATACGTTGGGAAAACAGTCACTCAGCAGTTATTCCTGGAGGTACATTATTAACGTTGGGGTAAAAACAGTCAATAAGTTTGTTTAAATTAGCTTAATCTCGCAAATGCATTTTGGTTATCGTGACTGCCTATTTTTAAAGTAATCCCTGTTTATATCCTTTGAACACTGTGAGGGTCCTTTGAATACCTTCCTGTAAGTTCTTTAATTACAGAATGGCCATTGCAGATTAGACGGGAACTTCACTACATCCGTTTTCAAGTCGGCGTTAAAGAAGATTCAAAACAAAACGGTGGCAGTGGAAAGAACGTGAAAACGTACATCCAAAAACCTGATTTCAGGCTGTGTTTCGCCACTTAATAGCTATGTGAGCTCTGATCGTTCACTTCATCTCTAAAAACTCATCTATAAAATCACAGTTTGAACTAGACGCTAGCTGTGGTCTTTTCGGTGCCGACGTTCTATAATTTATCACGATCCATCCTACAGAAGACCATCTTTCCTTACTTCTGGTAGCCCTGCAGAAGGAATGGCTTCACGTTGTTTTAAAAGGGTACTGGAATTCATAATATTCGGGGGTGAGGGAGAGGATGAACTTAATTAAATAATACCTACCCTGAGATTTGATGTATCCAGAAATTCCACGTTCTTTAGAACAGACATGACTTTGGTGTGATGACAACACTTCTAGATGTTGTGCTGTTATTCGAGGGTTCTGCGATGGGTGCCGGGCTGGCTGGTTTATGTTATTTGAGATAAATATGCTTGTCTAGATTAATGTGGAACAGATCCTGATGGGGAGGAGGGGCACAGATTTGAAGAACTGATCTGCCTGAGGCAGTCTGTTGGGGACACACCGGGCAAGTCTTCAGGTCCTCGGCGTCTCTGAGAGCCGACCAGAGGGTCGTGGTTCTCAGGGCGGCCCTCAGCGAGCATGCCACACACGGCTCCATTGCTGAGGTTGCAACTTGAGACTTAGACAGACTCTCGTCAACGGAGGTAGCATCATTAGTGGTTTTTCTCTTCGCTGGACCTTCCATACTTTCACTAAAGCAGAGGACAGGAGAACTTCCAATTTGACAGTGAATTCTGATGTGTAGAGTTTGGCCTTTTAATACAGGCAGAGTGTAGAAGAGGGTTTGCAAAAAGAGAGGATTTAATACAGGCAGAGTGTAGAAGAGGGTTTGCAAAAAGGTCAGGATTCTTGAGTCATTTGGGTCTCAGGTGATGGCCAGCACACCACGGGTGGCTTTGCTCAGTCTGAGCGGTACAGTGGGCAACGTGCACAGTGACCCTGAGAGATGGGAGGGAAGGAAGGTCTTGACTATCCTCACGGACCGGGATTTGTCCCACTGGGTGAGGAAAGGGTGTGGTGGATAAAGGTGATTCCGGATGCCAGGTGGACAAGCAGAGGAGGTTAACAGAGCACAGAGAGCCCAGGCCGTTCCAGCAGGTACCGCAGCCAGCCTCCAAGTCAGAGACACTTGCTCCAGGGGCCGAGGGCCGAGTTGTGGCTCGAGGGCTCCAGGGGCCGGTCAGGGGACTCATTTTTCCCACGGTGACTCAGTAGGAGGTATGTCCCCGGGACTGCAGATCCTGTCCCTTGCCCCAGGCCCGCACCTGGGCTGCCGCCATGTCAGCGTGAGCCCCGCCCCGGGTTTGGGGTAGAGCGAGCTGATGACGGCGCAGACCTCTGCGGATCCTGACTGATAGAGGAGGAAGTGGGGTTTAAGGAAGTGTTTCCTTGCGGGGTTTAGTCTTTCACGGTGAAGCTATTAGGGATTTCATCCCATGCTGCTTTGGCAGTTCAGAATAAACTGAGAAAACTGCAGGGACATTGCTGAGGAGACTTTAGCCTCTGCGTTTACAGCACTTTTTTAAAAAAGTGAAATCATGACTGTGTAATTTAAATTGTACAGAGATATTTATAAAAGTGATGAATTTTCAAGCTGTTCTGAGGAGATGTGGTCCAGGAGGAGAGTAGGAAACAGACCCACCAGCCACCCAACAGTAGCTGGTCTTTAGTCCTCTTGTGAAGTTCCTGAGTTCGATTTCAAACCTGAGTGATTTTTGTTAAATCCATTACAGTGCTAGGCAGAGAGCTGCAAATAAGTTAACCGAGTCTTAAATGTTAGTGGAGTGTAACCCTATGGCTCATCATTTTGAAGTAAATATCCTGGTCGCCAACAGTTGAGAAACTGCTCTAGCTCTGGGGAGACAAAACCCCTGTGTGCCCAGAAGGACACTGCAGCACAAGGCTTGGCCCCATCTCAGTGGGCCCTGTGGCCCCATCAGGGTACTTGATTTCCATTACTTTAATTAACAAAATTTAATTTTTTATCTAGTGAGGGACACTTGGGTGTGACCTGGGTAGCTGGCAGGATGGCAAGTGCTGGCCCTGTGGTTATGGGGTCTGGGGGAGAGAGGATGGCCCGGGCCCTGCAGGGGCTGGGGGTGGGGTGAACACAGAGAACCTGCAAGCTGCAGTCCCCAGGGACAGGCAAAGACACCAATGACCACGGCTCTCTTCCTTGGAGGGGGCTTGAGGTTCATCATCCCCTTGTAGTGCCGAATTTCAGGGATCCATCCTTCCTCCTCGTGAGGCCCCCAAACTAATGACTCAGAAAAAGTTTCAGGAAGGCCTAAGGTGCCACCAGCACCCCTCCAGGCTCCCCCTGCCACCTGAACTCTGGGTCCTTACCCCTCACAACACCAGCTGCCTTCTCACAAGCCAGCATCGTCCTGAGCCAGGCCAGGGCAGCTGAGGGGCCTCTGTCCTCGCGAACACGGGGCAGGGGCCCTGAGCTGTCCTCTGCCCTGGACCGCCCCTCCTGGGCCCTCCCCAAGCCCCGCACATCTTCCCCAGCCTCAGCACCAGCCGCTCTTGGGGAATGGGGTGCAGCCCCCCTGGTTTACACATCTGGCGCCAGAGGCGGCAGGGAGATTTGCTTCTCGTTGGTTTGATCAGTCTTTCTGCTGTGGAAGCCTCTCCAGGAGTCGAAGGTGACTTTCCCTTCGCAGGCACAGGTAGCCATAGCCGCCTCAGTTCCCAGGGCCAGGCAGCGCTCTCCGTCAGCGGGGGGCTGCAGGAGCAGGTGTGGCTCAGGATGGGCACACGTGGAGGCCGTGAGCACACTTGTTCTCTTCCCTCGGGGTCTCTGAGATACGGAGGCCTCGAGGGATGGTTGAAAGGACAACAGCCAAACCGAGGGATTCATTTCTGGTGCCTCAGGAAGGCATTGCTCAGCCTGGAGAAAACACAGGAGCCTCAAAGCCATCCTCCTGCCTTCCCTGGAAACGCCTCTCCCTCTCCTTACGAGTTCTTCTCTGTGGGACCCAGGAGAGAGCCCTGACTCTCCGTTTGACGGTATTAGTGGCTGGTTTCGTTAGGAAAGCCAATCCGCCTTTCTCCTGCAAAACCAAAGGACACAATCTGGGATTGTCCGCAAGCAGGCGTTCAGGCAAGCCTTTCTGTGGGAAGCTCCACGGAGGGTTGCGTTTCCACCCTGACTCCTGGGCACGGGAAACAGCATCACCCAGGGTCACCTGAAAGTCACTGGGAGGGTGGGCCCCCTGCATCACCTGTTGACATCAAGGGGATTCAGGTAGACTTAGACAGCGGTACTTTGCTTGTCTTGTCTCCGGACCCACAGAGACGAAGTCATTTTCTGAGGTCCCAGATTTTGTTAGTATTAAGTTAGGGTGAGACTCAGGACCTCTGTTTGTTAGAATTCACTCATGTGTTTATTTAACAAGTTTTGATGAACCGTTGTGCATTCACCATGTTCTAGGCAGGCTGAGCTCTAGGCCCTGGGAATCCAGACATGAATTGAATAGACAGGACCTCTGCTCTCATGGAGCTTACACTCTGGGATCTGTCTGCAGACAGGAAATCAGTACGTAAATACCTTCATAGTGTCAGCAGTGTTGGTGCTGTGAGGAAGATGGGGGTGGACAGAAAGTGGTGGGAGGGCTATAACACAGGAAGTGCTGGGGAAGCAGCTAACAGCTGTGCTCGGCAGGGCCAGGCGGGAGGCGAGGGGCAGCGGTGTGGGCCTCTGAGACGGAGGGATTGCAGCTGCAAAGGTCCTGAATTCATGATTTTTTTACCCTGCATCACAGAAACAAGTTTTTAGAATTTATATATTTTCTTATGCATGTATTTAAGCCTCTCTCTCTTTCTTTCTCTCTCGCACATACAGACACACACACACACACACACACACACACACACACACAAACACACTCTTAATTAGTGGGCTAGAGTGGTTATAGAGGGATCAGCTATGAAAAACTGGGGGTGGGTGGAAATGTACAGGATTTGCAGACGACCAGTGGACCGGAGGTGGAGCTGATTCTAGCATCTGTCACTCAGCCCTCCACCCTTGGTCCGCTCGGGGTGGGGAGGCTGGTCCGGGAGCTGAGACATGCGTTTCTAATAGCTGGAGTTGGCCGGCATCCCACTGTGGGCATCTGAATGATCTGAAGGGTAAAACGACGCTCTTTGGGGCCTGAAAGTCGGTTCCCAGTTTCTGTTTCTCATATACCCGGAGATCAGTGCCAGCAGATCAGGGGGGAGGGTGTCCTGTTGCAACCCACAGAGGTCTCACTGCCACATAAACAAAGACAGTGTTGATTGGCACACCTGGGTATTCTGCAGAGTTAGAAAAGAAAACCATTTATTTCTAGATGCAAGCAGAGGACCAGAGATTCTAGGGAGGAGGGGTGCATGTGGATTGGCTCAGCTGTGTATGCATTAAAGGCACAGGAGACAGGCAGAGCAGCTGGAAACTCTGGCAAGTAGGAGAAAGAAAATGCCTCAGACGTTGGAGGGTCCGGAAGTGGCTGGTGGGGACTTGTGTGTGGACTCTGCAACTGCAGAAGAAAGCCTTGCTGTTTTTATCATCTTATGTCGATTTAACATCCCCCCTTTGTGTTTAAGGTCGGTGTTTGCAGGGTTCTAAAGTGATGTCGTGGATCTCTGTGCACCGGATTTTGCCCTGGGTTGAAACCTAGCCTGGGTGGACTTGCTTTGAGTTCTATTTGGAGGCCACTTTGACATGGAATTTTTGATGAAGGATGGCTGGAAAAGCTGAGGAGTGAGAGTTGGCAGGAATGGGAGCCGATTCCCTCCCTCAGAGGTCAGCTGGCTGTGGAATGTCCACGGCCTCTCCTCACGGCAGATAAAGGCACTGAGTGCTACTGATTTCCCCAGTAGCCCAGGACCCCACAGCGTGTGTCACAGGCTTAGGGCAGCTGGCCTTTCCATCCCTGTCACCTGGGCCCCAGAGGCACCTGCCAGCCTTGTGCATGGATCCCTGGTTCCCCAGGCAACTGGGCTATTGTTTCTGGTGCCTTGTAAGACCAGACCTGTTTTGGTTTGTTTTTTTTTTTTAACATCTTTATTGGGGTATAATTGCTTTACAATGGTGTGTTAGTTTCTGCTTTATAACGAAGTGAAGCAGTTATACATATACATATGTTCCCATATCTCTTCCCGCTTGCGTCTCCCTCCCACCCTCCCTATCCCACCCCTCCAGGCGGTCACAAAGCACCGAGCTGATCCCCCTGTGCTATGCGGCTGCTTCCCACTAGCTATCTGCCTTACGTTTGGTAGTGTATATATGTCCATGCCTCTCTCTCTCTTTGTCCAGACCTGTTTTGAGGGTGTTTATCAACAGCAGCACAGTGGGGGAGTAGGCCAGCAGGGGGTTTCAGAGACCACGGGAGTCTTTGCACCTCTGTGACTTGCAGAGAGGCCTGTGCCGGTGATGGGGGGACAGGAAAGCTCGCTAAATGGTGCCTGACCCCTAGGCCCCCTTGCCTTAGGAAAAGTGAGGGGTTACCCATACATCCTGTCTTGTTGGTCACATCTTAGGAGAGTAGTCTCACTCCAGCTATTTCTACTGTCACAGAACATCTTTCCAGGGCACGAGGGCTGTGTACACGTATGGCGGTTTTTCTGTTTTCCCCTCTAGGATGCTTTGCCCCAGGTGAGGTAATTCTTCATTATACATTCATTCGGTCCTCTGTTGCCCTTTTGCAAGTTTAACCACCTTAAAAATTGGATGCTTCTCACTGGTTCCATAATGAAGAAGCAATTTGTCTCCTGATCCAAATCCAGGTGAAGCTGTGCTAACTTGAAGCCCTGCCTTGAGCACCTGGAGAATGTTAAATATCTCTGGGTGTAGGAAATCCTTGGATGTCACCAAAAGGTGGGGCAAAAGGTCTTTTAATAGCGTGTGGAGGTATGAGGAAGTGAGGAAGGAGGGGAGCGAACAGCAAGAAGGTTCACTAAAATTAGAACCTCTGACAGCAAGGGCAGCTCGACATCCCCCCACAGGCTCCGTCCTCCCCTCCGAGCCAGCTAGATGCTGAGGTGGGGCTGGGAAGCCAGCTGTTCTCTTTTAAGCGGCTCTTCACTGAATTTTTACTGTTTCATGGAACAGGGCTTTCCTATTTCTACTATGTCACTTAAATTTCCCGACCCTGTGAAGAGATTCTGTATCGACTCCCATCTTAAATGCAATGACAATGTCTTAGCGACACTAAATACCTCTCCAGGCCCACACAGCTCTTCAGTACTTGACCCTGGATCCGTCTGATCCCGTCTCCTGTGCTCTGAGCCACTAGCTCCTCCTATGTGAGTTTATTTCTTTCTTTATTCCATTACGAAGAGTTACAAATTCCGTGAGACCTAGCGAGGCTGAGGTGCTTTCTGAAGGTCCTCTTGGCTCTGGGTGTCTGCATCTCATACCCGCTGGGGCCCCTGCTCTCTCCCTTTGGTCCTACAGTCAGCGCTGCTCTGAGGCAGGCCCTACGCTCTGGGCACTCCATCAAGCGTGTTTTTATCTCACTGTGATGCGTTCCTCAGTCCGGATAACAGGGCTCCCCTTTGTTCCAGCGTCCGTTTCCATAACAGTATTGATTCTGTTCCCTGAGCTGGTCCCCGGTTTCATCCTGGGGTCAGCATCCTTACTGGTCCCCTTAGGACCAGCATCTCTCCCTGGCTGGTCCTGCTACTTTCATACACAGCCCCTGGCTGGAGGTTCCTTTCTTTCGGGATCCCCATCGTTGTTCTCTTCACTGGATAGCAGGCACATCCTGCCCCTTCATTGGGCCACGCCAGCTGTCAGCTTCCTGGCCGGGCGTCAGCAGATCATTAGCTGGGTTCCTGGGAGCGGCGCTTGCATTTGGCGGGAGCCCCACGGTTAGCCCGCACCGCTGGCTACATTCGCGGCCTGGCTCCTGTGCTGGTCCAAGGTGCTCCCTCGTAAGGAGATTGAGAACGAGAGTGAGGACGGTGTTGAAGACTCGGAGGGTGCTATTCAGTGGTTGAATCCACTGCTGTTCTAATTAAAACTCAGCCCGCCCTCTAGTCCAGAGGCCCTTATTGGAGAGCCGACACTGCGGAGGCTGCACACCCTGGACCTCCTCTCTTCCCCGTCACACCCAGCCCCACACATCTGTCAGCCCCAAGCGCAGCCTGTCCGCAGAGGCTCGGATGTCGCTGGGCGTCCGGCAGGTGAGGAGCCTGGGATGAACGTTGCAAAGAAAAGTCCTGTTTTTTTTTTTTTTCCTGGACCATATGGTAGTTTTATTTTTAATTTTTTGAGGAACCTCCATACTGTTAGCCATAGTGGCTGCATCATTTTACATTCCCACCAACAGTGCGCAAAGGTTTCAGTTTCTCCACATCCTCATAACAGTTGTTATTTTCTGTATTTTTTTTATATGATGGCCATTCTGACACATGTGAGGTGATGTTTCGTTGTGGTTTTGACTCGCACTTCACCAATAATTAGTGATGTTGAGCATCTTCTCATATACCTGTTGGCCATTTATATGTCTTCTTTGAAGAAATGTCTATTCAAGTATTTTGCCCATTTTTAATTGAGTTACTTGTTTTATTCTTTTTGCTATTGATTTGAAGGAGTTCCTTATATATTTTGGATATTAACCCCTTATCAGATAACGGTTTTCAACATGCATACATGGCCAATTGATCTTTGACATGTTGCCATAAATACACAATGGGGAAAGAATAGCCTGTTCAAAAAAATGGTGTTTGGAAAAGTGGATATAACCACTTGCAAAACACAAAGTTCAATCTCTGTGTTACATCACACACAAAATGAAACTCAAATAGATTAAAGCCTTAAATGTAAAACCTGAAACTGTAAGATGCCTAGAAGAAAACATAGAGGAATATCTTCATGACATTAATCTCATCAAGAATTTCCTAGATAATGACACCAAAGCCACAGACAAGAGCAAAAAAAGACAAGTGGGACTACTTCAAACTAAACCAGTTTTGCACAGTAAAGAAAACGATCGACACATTGAAAAGGCAACAGAGTGAAAAGTCCCTGTTCCTTTTTTAAAAATTAAAAAAATTTTTAAGTTTATTTTTATTTTTGGCTGCGTTGGGTCTTTGCTGCTGTGCGCCGGCTTTTCTCTAGTTGCGGCGAGCGGGGGCTACTCTTCATTGTGGTGCGCAGGTTCTCATTGCGGTGGCTTCTCTTGTTGTGGAGCACGGGCTCTAGGTGCGTGGGCTTCAGTAGTTGTGGCACACAGGCTCAGTAGTTGTGGCTCGCGGGCTTAGTTGCTCCGTGGCATGTGGGATCTTCCTGGACCAGGGCTTGAACCCGTGTCACCTGCATTGGCAGGTGGATTCTTAACCACTGTGCCACCTGGGAAGCCCAAAGTTCCTTTTCTTTATCCGAGGGCCGTGTCCTGACCACTTGTCAGGTGTGAAGTGCAGACACAAAGTACTGAAAGGAGCATGGATTTGGAGTCGAGAAAGCAGGGTACCTAGGCCACTCTGCAGTCGGTGTGACTTTGCATAGATCACAGCGTCTTGGCCTGAGCTGCCTTTTTTGTAAAAGGAAGAGGATAATGGCTATCTTGCCCTTCAGGAAAGACGGCTGTAAGGATTAAATATTGTTGCTTCTCAACGGGGGTGATTTGCTGCAGGGACATTTCACAGCGTCTGGAGCCATGCTTGGTTTTCACAGCCGGACACGGAGTTGCTACCGGCATCTGGAGGGTAGAGGTCAGAGCTGCCACCAAACGCAGCAGAACCTTCCAGCCCCACAAGTCAGGAGTTCATGCTGAGAAGTGAATTCATTTAATGTGTCCCAGATGTTAGGGCCCAGCACTAAGCAGGCTGAACCCTGCTCAGAAGGGGCCCCCAGGAGGTAGGCACAGAGGCACAGAATCCACGGACCTGTTCCCGCCACTCCCACACAGCCTCCACCCCAAGGTCACCCTAGACAGTGGAGGGGAAGCCTCACAGACCCTCTCCCTCAGAGGCTTCGAGGCCTGGGCAGCCTTGACTGAAGCCCCAAGTCTCTGAAAGGCAGGCACGTGGGATTTACCAGCACGTGTGCTGCAGGCCTACCCTGGTCCCTGACGTCCACACCCACTGGACTGGGGGAAGCTGCTTTAGCCAGGAGGTTGAGGGTTAGATTTCGAGGCCCGTGGACTCGAGCCTGAGCCCTGCCTCTGCCTCTTTCCACCCGACTGAACGTGGAGAAGTTGTCTGATGCCGAGCCTCAGATTCCTGACCTGTAAATCAGGAGATAAGTCGTTCAGCGGGGTCCCTGACACGAGTTAGGGCTGAATGGTAGTAGTAGTAGCTGTCGATGTAGTAACTGGTTTAATTATTATTATTCCTGGTAAAGCTAATATGGTTATTTTTTATCACCATACTACAAACTGGTATCTTTTTATCTGCTCAGACAGAGACCCTATTTCCAGAGATTCTCAACCCTTACATGTAGTAGAGTCCTCTGAAAGTCTTTTTTAAAATATAGATGCCCAGCCCATGCCCATTCAAATGACTTCCCTGGAGGCCTGGCGAGGCACAGGCTGTTTTTGGTTTTGTTGCACTAAAGCCCTCCAGGTAATTCTAATAAGTAACCAGGGTTGAAAACGGATTGTTTTATGCAGTACCCCTGGCCTAACCTTCCCGAGGACCCAGGTGGCGTTGAATATTCCGACGGACACGAGGGGAGAGGCAGCGTAGGGGTCTATTCCAAGTCCTGGAGCCTTTCTATGCCATTGTCTGGCCTCCTTCCTCAGCAGGCTCAGAGGAGACCCCCTGGGCGTGCAGCACCTCTCGGCTTGCCCCCGCCAGTTGTTAGATGAAAGTCAGAGCAGATGAAACAGGAGAAGAGGCCCCGTCATTTGTCTGCTGGAGTCCATCTTAGCTGTTGGTGATGACCGTGACTTAACTTCCTGTGTACATTATACTTTATAGATTACATCACTTCATGCTAACCAATTTATTTAATGAATGAGTGAAGTCACCTGTTTCAGTAAATGAACAGTACCGTCTGCAGAGGCTTAGGGCTTTCCTAAGGGTTAAGCTGAGGCCTCCCAGTCTCTGTGGCAGAGGGTTTGTGGAAGCTGCTTTTCTGGTTTGGGTGGCCTTAGGGTGGAGCCCGAGAGCAGTAGGAAGAGTTCTGATCACATAGGTCACTCTCTGCCCTTGCCTCTTGGTTAGGCTCCGTGAGAGCAGGGCTCCGTCTCTTTACTCCTGACCCTGACATCTGGAAGGAGACTGATGAAATTACCACCATGACCATGCTTCTTTTTGTTACTGTAAATACAAATCAAATATAGGAAAAATTCAGTAAACAAGCAAAGGGATGATAATACGTGTGTGTGTAAATATATGTGTATATATGTATAATTTTTAAAACATATAATAATAATAAAAAGTAGAGGACTTCCCTGGTGGTGCAGTGGTTGAGAATCCGCCTGCCAATGCAGGGGACATGGGTTCGAGCCCTGGTCCGGGAAGATCCCACATGCTGCATAGCAACTAAGCCTGTGCACCACAACTACTGAACCTGTGCTCTAGAGCCCGTGAGCCACAACTACTGAGCCCACGCGCCATAACTACTGAAGCCCGCATGCCTAGAGCCCATGCTCCGCAGCAAGAGAAGCCACCGCAGTGAGAAGCCCGTGCAATGCAATGAAGAGTAGCCCCCCGCTCGCCACAACTAGACAAAGCCCGCGTGCAGCAACTAAGACCCAACGCAGCCAAAAATAAAATTTTTTAAAAAGTAGAAAGATAGGAGGGGATTCTTTACAATTGCTAAAACTGCAACTAGAAATAAAGTAGAATTTTAAAATAACGGAGCTCTGGTCACAATAGAAATAGAAGGTAAGAGTTATACAATGCTACATGAGATTTAAAGATACAAGCGCCTTGGAAGCCAATGCAGCAAAGGAGTAAAAAATTAAGACAAAAGGCTAAACTCATAAAAAGTCCTAAAACAGAGAAATATATAGGATTAAGAAGAGGAAACAACTAAAAAACAAATTTTTAAAAATTTAGAAACTATTGTAGTACTTTTTTAAATGAGGAGGCTTTTGGTTTGGTTATCTTTTTTTTTTTTTTTTAAGGAAATAGGCTAGTACTTGAACATTAGAGAGAATGAGAAGGAAAAAACATGCCACTCTACTGAGAAGTAGACATGAGGCAAAGGCTGACTAAGGCCTGGGGGGTTCTGACCCCCACTTGGAGAAGCGTAGAAAGGGCAGCATCCCTCCTGGCTGGGAGACGGCAGGGGAGTGGTACGGGGCCCTGGTCTCTTGTGGGCACACCTGCAGGCCGTGCCCCACATCAGTCATCCATATCAGACCTGCCGGTGCGGGCCAGAGATGTGGGGTAACCCGGGCAGCTGGGTCAAGCCAGACCCCGCAACCACCTCTCCTGTGGAACGTACCACCTTGCCAAGGGACAATGAGGTCATGGGATTTCAGGAGTTCTGATCCCACCCCCCCAGTTCTGCTTATCTATAACCTTCTGTAAGAATAAGATAGCAGAAAGGGTCCTGAGTGACCGGATCCCCTTTCTCTTTGGTTTTCACTCCTGGATCCTCACCAATCATGAATTGTCATGGAAAGCAGATAGAGGAAATGCTCTGTAACAACTTGGACTTGGGTTCACTCCTAGCTTTGTTCATTACTAGCTATGTAACTTTTAAACAAATGTATCAACTTCGTTGAACTCCAGTTGCCTCATTTGAAAAAAAGAGGGAGATTAAAGAAAGTTTCTCTCTCTTAATTACCCAAACGAATTATTTTCTAGACTGTGAGCTAGTCAAGGCTGTGATCTGTTTCTGAAGTGCCTTTGTATCCTCAGTACTTGGTACACTGCCAAGCACGTGTGAAGTGTTCAATGCTCGTCTGATAATATAAAAGCTGATTTTTTTAGCAATGCCTTACTCTATGCCAGGAATTCTGCTGTGCGTTTTACTTTGATTCTCTCAGTTAAGCTTTATAACACACACACACACACACACACACACACACACACACACACACACGTACGTTTGTAATATTAATATCCCATCCTGCACCTTGAGCTTAGAAGTTAAGTAACTTGCTCAGGGCCACCTACCTAGTTTTGAGTTTTTAACGATAACTTAATGAGTGTCCATGTTTTCAGTAGCATGGAGTGAAGATGGGGTAAGCGGGCACTTGTGCTGACTCCACAGTATTTCCTTCCGACCTCCCTGTCTAGGAGTCTGGCCCTGGAGAGCTGCTTTGAACTGCCACCACTCCAGATGGAAATATAAGGCCATGTTATCCCCGCAGTTAGCACAAGTCGGAGCATAAGCACAGATCTCAGAGTCCAGGCAGAATCCTCATGCCAAGTGTACCAAACGGATCTTCTAGTACGTATAAGGACTTAGTAAAGTTAGACGCTGTCTATCCCCCTCCCTCCTGGCAACACACAGACACACACACACACACACACACAATCTTCTCTTTGTTTCCCACAGAAAGGAGGGACAAAATTGGTGGAATAAACTCTCAATTGTTTTTTGAGGGAAAGAAGATTTAGTTATGAAATGACAAGAAAATAAAGCTGTGAGAAAAAAAGGCTCAGGACTGCATTCAGCTCTGCTGAGGAAAACAGGAAAAGATGAGATAGAAATGAGGCTTAATTTTAATGAAGGGAAATTTGCTGCCAAGTAGAGAGATTCTCAGCAAGTGGGGCTGCATGGCTTCCAAGGAGAGCAGGGCCTTGCGTTGTATTGTGATGGACAAGGCTTGATTCCTTAGGAAACAGCCTCAGCACACAAAAGACTGAAAGGCAGAAAATGCTGGATGCAGAGCACAAAGCAGAAGTCGGCCATGCAGGCGCGAAAGGCCCCGCTTTCTTCCCAGACGAGCTCTGGGGAGGTGGGTTAAGGACATGCCTTTCTCGCTCAGTAGTTCCTGTTTTTCTTCCATATGAGCACTGGGAGCACGTGAAAGATGCTGTGGATCTTGGCAAGGAATCTTCTCTCTCTTCCCCGGAGTAACTTGATAGACTTCCCAGTCACGGGTTTCTGGGACGTCTTAAAAATTTCATTACCATTTATTACCTATTAATATAATTTTTAAGATTATATATAAATACATACATTCTAATGTGCTAAAAGTAGGAAATATACATGTATATACACATATATATATAAATATATATGTCTAGCTATATATATATATACATAATCTCACTATTTTTGGTTCTTTCTGCATTTTGATAGGTGTTAAAATTACTTCAGTGGGAATGCAGTTTGGTTGGAGTAAAAAGGCAAAGCTAAGTCGTCTCATCCTGCTAGCTCAAGGTAATAAGCTAACGGGTAGCGTGCAGTTGGTCCTCCGTATCCGCGGGCTCCATATCCCGGGTTTCGCATCTGCGGATGCAGCCCATAGCGGATCTGTGCTGTGTTTACGATCTGTGGTTGGTTGAATCCGCGGGTTTGGAATCCAGAAGTATGGAGGGCCAACTGTGAGGCTTGAGCGTCCGCGGATTTTGGTATACATGTGGGGTCCTGGAAGCAGGCCTCTGCGGGTACTAGGGACGACTGTAATTACATTTGTGGCTGTTTGAGCAGAACTGGTCTATTGAAAGGCAGGTGGGGCTGAGAATGACCCCAAATAACGCAGTCTAACAATCTGATACGGGTGGGGTGGGGGAACTTAGAGGGCAGAAAAGGATGCCTTGGTGTGTGTTTACGCCAGGTCAGAACTTCTAATACTTCCTACCAGAACACAGCGCATCTGAAGCAGTGCATAGTGGGAAATTCTGGTGCTTCTAATTCTAGAAATTCTAGGTGTGTAGAGGTATAGATGGGGAGTCTATGTAATACTATATGTGGAACGTATCCAAATGTATTTATATCTATAATACTATATACTATTCCACATCTATCTATAATATCAATATAATTCTCTCTATATAGAACATATGTACATGTATAAATGTATATTTTAAAATATATAAAAAATTATTTCTAAGTTAAAATTTGGTATTTTGTGAGCAAGAAAGGATTAGCCTTTAATGCCCTGTTGCAGAATAAAGCAATGCCTGCTTTGCTGTGCTTTGGGGCTGGTTGGTGAGGATCTGGCCGGCAGAGGCAGAGGAGTGAGGCCGTGGCGGTGGAGCTGTGCCTGGGCAGCTGGGACGACCCCGGAAACAGGCTGGCTGGGGTGTGGCCGGACTGTGGGGCTTCTGAGCAATTCCTTCTAGAAATCATTTCCTTTTCTTCCATTTCATGCAGTGTTTCATGCAGACCCAGAATTTCCTCATTTTCTTAGAAGTTCTGTAGAACTTTAGACAACAAAGTTTTTCTTCATCTTGATTCCAGCCCTGACTTCTTAGATAATTGATGTTTTCACTTTGGCTGAGCAGAGGCGGCATGGCTGTAATTATGGAGTGGTGGCATGCCATCCCTAAATTTCCTTTTTTTTTTTTTTTAAATTCTCCCAGAAATGGCTCACACCTTGGACGTGAGTGATGGAGAGGCAGTCTCCTCAGACTGTGGACCAGGTGGGGGTCAGACAGCATCTGCATTTTAAAAAGGGCAAAGAAAAGGACCGTCTTCAAATATTCAGGGAGAGCTACAAAATGCTGAAGTAAATCCTTATCAGGAATTTTAATGAGCAAAATAAAATATGAAATCTGTGTGATTAAAATCAAATCTTCCCCCTTCTGCTCCGCGAGAGCAGGCTGCCAGACACCAGCACAAGGAAGGCGCTAGGCGGCCTTTTGTGTTTAATTACTGCCAGGGCTGCTTCTGTGTTCAAAGAACCCCCTCCCCAATCCCCTACGGCGTGATGGAGAGCTTGAGAGAACACAGGGGCTCCCTTCTGAGGGATTTAGAATCCTGGACAACAAACAATACTCATTTTAACTGAATTGGAGAGATCCAAGCCAGTTTGGCTTCAAATACGTGTCCCTGATGGGGTGGGGGGACAAGTTAGGGGAAAGCGGAAAGGTGGAACCACTGCCTACCATCCCGGGACCACCCCTCAGTGGCCCCTCCATCCTTGTTTCTCCGTCTCTCCCTTTAATTACTCCTATTCTCTCTTCATAGGTCTCAACGCCACAAGCTTGGGTGTTGGGTTGGGGAGGCATCCATCCATAATAAACGGGATGTCTGGAATGTAACGTCCACTTCTGTGCCTGGTGGCTTGGTTGGTGCCCCCGCCCATTTGGAGAGGAGGCTGGTTCTGTTAGCTCATCTCCTGACCTCTGGTGCTGCCTGAAGGTCATAAGTCGCATCACCCAGAAGGATGTCCTCAACCCCGGAGTGTTTTCCTCTTGGTGGTCACAATGGTTGCTCTTCTTGGGTGCCTTTTGGGTGCTTGTGAACTTGAGATGCCTACTTACGCTGTGTCTGCCTTTCAGTTCAGTCCATATTATCTTTCCATTTACCTTCAGATTTATTTCACTTCAAGCAGTGGTTTCATCACCTTTGTCCTTTGCGAGCAACCAAGGGTGTTTTGTGTAAGCATTCGAATTGAGTGGAGTACAAGGGGGCCGTGGAGACCCTGCGGAAGTCCAGTTTTCTCCTTCTCAGATGAGGAGGCGATAACTGACGTTTTGCCACCGGATACCCCCGTGTGGATGGGGAAGCTGTACAGCTCCGCGCGTGCATTTGCCCAGCTTGTCTGTTGTGAGTAAGAGACACAGGAGACTTGCAGTCGTGGACCACGGTAGCCACGTCTCCGGGTGCTCAGGTGACCGACGTGCCAACGGACTAGTTCTCTTGCCTGCCTTTTAGTCCAACCCATGCGGTGTGCCTTATAGTTAGACATATCATCAGCCTTTTTAAAATTGAAGTATAATTAATTTACGGTATTGTGTTAGTTTCTAGTGTACAGCAAAGTGATTCAGTTTCATACATATGTATTATTTTCCATTATAGGTTATTACAAGATATCAAATATAGTTCCCTGTGCCATACAGAAGGACCTTGTTGTTTATCTGTTTTATATATAATAGCTTGTATCTGCTGAACCCAAACTCCTTATTTATCCCTCCCCTCCTTTTCCCCTTGGTGACCGTAAGTTTGTTTTCTATGTCTGAGTCTATTTCTCTGTTGTGAATAAGTTCATTTGTATCATTTTTAGATTTCACATGTAAGTGATAGCATATGATATTTGTCTTTCTCTGACTAGCTGCACTTTGTATAATAATCTCTAGGTCCGTCCATGTTGCTGCAAATGGCATTATTTCATTCTTTTTTATGGCTGAGTAATATTCCACTGTATATATGTGCCACATCTTCTTTATCCATTCCTCTTTCGATGGACATTTAGGTTGCTTCCATGTCTTGGCTATTGTAAATAGTGCTGCTGTGAACACTGGGTTGCATGTATCTTTTCAAATTATAGTTTTCTTAGGATGTATGCCCAGGAGTGGGGTTGCTGGATCATGTGGTAACTCTATTTTGAATTTTTTTAAGGAGCCTCCATAGTGCTTTCTATAGTGGCTACACCAATTTACACTCCCACCAACAGTGCAGGAGGGTTCCCTTTTCTCCACACCCTCTGCAGCATTTATTACTTGTAGATTTTTCAGTTCTGACTGGTGGGAGGTGGTACACACCAGTTTGGATTTGCATTTCTCTGATAATTAGCAATGATGTGCATCTTCTCATGTTCTTCAGCCTTCTTTTTAATGCAATGTCTGTTACTCTTTAATTCAGTTTGGTATATACCAGGTCTTGTGCAAGTAGTTGTTGAAAAATATATCATTTATAATTGCTCAGTTGTTTATTCTTTCAACAAATTTTTATAGAGCAGGCATTATGTGTCTGGCACTGTGCTGATATCAAGAAATAAAAGCAGAGGGTAGGTAGGGAGGGTGACAGCTTGGACTAAGTTGATGGTGGTGAAGTAGAGAAAACATGGACATATCTGAGAAGTGTTTTGGAGATAGAGCCAGGAGCACTGGGTGCTAGTTGGATGAGGAAAGTGGGGAGTCAAGGATTATTCCTGTCTTGTTGGGGTTAGCAGTTGGGTCAGCAGTGGTCCCCAGTGACAGACGCAGTGGGTCTTGGGAAAGACAGGACTCTTCTCAAGTTCCTAAACAACTGACACTGTAAAAACATCTGATCTTTTCTTTTTTTTTTTTGCGGTACGCGGGCCTCTCCCATTGCGGAGCACGGGCTCCGGACGCGCAGGCTCAGCGGCCATGGCTCACAGGCCCAGCCGCCCCGCGGCATGTGGGATCTTCCCGGACCGGGGCACGAACCTGCGTCCCCTGCATCGGCAGGCAGACTCTCAACCACTGCGCCACCAGGGAAGCCCAAGCATCTGTTCATTAATGCAGTTGCTAGTGCCTGTAAGAAATAATTTATACGGTTAACAAATCTTTTTTTAATGCAGTCGCATGGGCCCATGCCAGTCTTACTGAATCAGATCATTTGGATAGTGGGACCTAAGCATCTGTGTTTGAAAAAGACCCCTAGGTGATTTTTTGTATATTCCTGGTTTAAAAAAATACTGCTGAAAAGCATCACCATCAACAGATGTGGGTATTATGTGTTTGTGTATGGATATGCATGTGTGTCTATATAATTCAACTATGGTATGTTTTAAATCCCAAAATGAGTTCTCCAAATACCTGTCTTTAATTAAACTCTTCCCAATTACCATCCGTCAGCGACTGTTTAGAGAATGAAAGTTGATTTCAATATTGGTCTTAAATATTGAAAAGCAATATTGGAGCATAAATAAGTGAGCCATGTGCTGAGTGAGAGACTGCAGGCCGCACCCACTAGCCATCAGCCGTCTTGAAATAATTTGGGCGTATTTTCTCTTTCTTATTTTTTAAATTAGCAAGTACCTTTCATTCAAATAAATAACTGAAAGTTGATATGTGTTAATATAAAATCATATTAGAATGTTGAGTACTTTTCAGCAGAAGCCTTCTGTTTGGTGCTACAGATTTTTTTTAAGACTCCATGGTTTCTGAGATGCTGTGCTACTCACTTTGCACGGAGACGCTGCGATCATGAACACACACACCAACTCACCTGTTTGAGATAGGCAGACAGGTATGTTCCACAATCGATGCCACCCTGAACCCATGGAATCAGACTGGAGTCCCTAAGAGGCAGCGGGCACTTGGTGCATATATCTGTTATTATATATTTCAGCTAAGTTAGCGTCAGTAGCTAATCTGCATGAATATAAGGTAATGAGACAAACAGGTATTCCTGCACAGGAAATCAGAAGCAGTGTTGAGAAGGCTGATTCTATGCTTTTGATGTAACCGAAATTGCAGCATACTACTTCCATCCTGAGTGGCCCATGCTGGGAAAATGTCTTTTCAGTCGCCTTAGAGGCCAAATCCCGCCAAACTATAAATAGAGGAAATGTTTAGGACCATACACATACGCGCGCACACACACACACACACACGCATGGATCTGCTCTCCCAGCCTCTATGTGCTGACAGCCTGATACAATCACCATCCAAACCAACTATGAAAAAAATCAGTTTAACCAAAATTGATGCTCTTTTGTAGAGCTGTTTAAAACCTAAGTGGAAGTGAAACCTTTGAAGCTGCCTTCCCTCTGTAAATGCAGCACTTAACTGAGCTTTTGATGGTCAAGGGAGCTGTGGAATCTTCCTCGTTCCCGGGAGCCCAGCACCTTTGTTCCAGGAGCTGGAAAGGGGTTAGGGGTTGGGCAGAAAGTGAAAAAATTGTGGGGTTTGTCTTTTACACAGTATTTCTTCCTGTCCAGTCCCAAGCCAGCCCGAGGTGGCTGCCCCTGTGTTCCGTGTACCTGGACAGGCTGCTGGGCCCCGTTAGAACAGTTTCCTTTACAGACTTTATATCCAGCAGAAACACTGAGAGGAAGACGAGATGACACAGGGCCAGATACCGCTTCCAGTTCTCAATAGTGGGCTGACCAGTGCCGTTTCTTTACCCATTGGCAGAGTTAGTTGATTGTTTTCCAGAGAAGAGCATAATTTTTAAGAATTTTTATTCTAAACTATTAAATAAATACTTCATAAACAAACAGAAAGATATTGATAAGATGCCAGCATTCTGGAATTGGTGAAAACACAGAATTTTTAAACTTACATGAAGGAGGAAGATGAGGATGAGAACTGACATTTACAGACATTTATTATGGACTCAGCTCTCTGATCCTTGCTGCACGCAAATTGTGTTATTTAATCACAGCAAGAATCTCTGAGTTAGCTGGGGTTGTTATCCCCATTTTATGTGCAAGAAATAGATAATTAGTGAACATCTCGAAAATCTCAGATCAAATGAGTGGAAAAAACAGAAATAACGCAGTTCCATTAAGTTGACCTCAAGTCCATGGGATCAAGAAAGAAAGAGCTGCTGTTAAAGAGATGGGAGTGGACAGATGGGAGAGGGGGAGGAGAATAAAGGAACTAGTCCAAATTCTCTTTCAAGTAGGTTGTCTATTGATTAACCACACGCTCGGTCAAGTTATAAAAATTGTGTCATTCAGTGAGTTTCTGTACCTGTTAGGGGAGGGTCCAGTTTGAGTCGTGTTAAACATCTAGAGCAACCAGCTGCAGTGGGAAGACAGGAAGTGGGGAGCACACGCGTTCGGGGTGCTGGGTGTCACCCCCCAACCCCGGCATCATTCATTCAGTTCAAGGACAAGGCAGATGTTCAAAACCAATCTCTGCGAGGCATTTCCTGGAAAGCTTTGACCGACCATAAGAGTGTGGTTCCACCAACCTAATGCAAATGCCTCGGGAATTTCAGAAGATGCAGTTTTCTCTGAACTGCTCAACTAAACACATCTGGCGGAAGACTTTTGTCAGCACTGCGGGGTCACAGGGTCATTTTGTCCCGGTCCTGCCTCTAGGGCTGAGCTCTCCGGTCAGGGACCCTTGTGACACTGGCGTCTGCGTTTCTTTCTGTGAACCTTTATTTTAAACTCCCCAGATGGTGGCATTTAATGCTCAGACAGGCTCAGACTTACAGTAATGGAAACTGTGGCAGAAATGAGTCCAGAGCGAATCCTGAAAAATAAGTGTTGGAGTGACGTTGGTTGCTTTAATTCATGGGTGATCTTCCCTTTTGGGAGGTCACACCGGGGTTGCCACCAAGTGCAACAAATTCCAAGTGGTTTTGAATAAAGAATTTTCACCCTGTGAGGAGCTCAAAAGAAGCCTCTTGCTGGTGTCAGGCCGGGTAAGCAGCCGCTGGGCACACGTGAAAGGGGCTGTGGGTCAGTTGTGAGGCGGGGCTGGTGAGAAAGGCTGCCCAGATTTCCCATTCACGTGCCTCTCACCTGGGCGCACGACCAGACGGGCCGCCTGAATGTCTTGACTTGTCAACATGATGTGCTGTGAATTTTAAAGAGAAGACTCGGCAAGGGACAGACTCTGATTACTGTTCTAGGTTAAAATGATCAGATTTGAAATAGAGGAGTCTCAGCATCTTAGACCAGTGGGGATCACTGAGGCGGTGAAGCAAAGCAAGTTTGCATACCTACAGCAGAGTCAGCTCGGCTGTCTAGTCTGTGAGCTTGCAGGCTCGTGGGATGGGGCTGGTGAACAAGCGTGCACTCGGTGAGGCAGGGTGGCCCGGCAGAGAGGGTGTGTGTGTGCTGGTGCCACAATGTGACCCTCATAGAACAGCTGGAAAGGAGCATCTGATAGAAAGTGTGGCGCTGTCGACCACCACGACAGGTAGGCTCTTGCCATGGTTTTTGGTCCAATGACAAATAACACAACCTGTCTGTGCTTCAGTTTCCTCATCTGTAAATGGAAATAATAATCATAGAATCTCACTCACAGGTGAGTCCTGAAGCTCAAATACACACAGTGCTTATAAACAGGCCTATAACATCAGCAGTTACTTTTATAAGAAAAAGTTACATGGAACTGTCTGTCCTCACCACGAACTACAATTTTAGATGAACACGCTGGCCTTGACACACTGATGCATCACACATGCAAGAGAAGCGGATGACACAGAATTTGGAGATTCTGCTGAAACTACTAATGTGGATATGAAATAAGGCAGACATTGCAGGGACAATCACTTGCCTTGCTGACTGTTGCCGACCTCGCTCACCAGGTGTAAATGTGCACGTGGAATGTGGTCAGGCAGAAGCAGTAGACAGAGAAACATAAATACTCCATAAATATGTGACAGATTCCATCACTATGACGTGCTCCTCATTTCTAGCTCTACCGCCACTGCTACAGTTAAATTAGTCCTCCTGCTTATAAGAATACAGACATCTGAGGCTGAGTAGCGCCCGGGATTAAAAGCCTTTCGCCTCTCAGCTGGTAGGTTCCAAAGAAAAGGAAATACAAATGCAATTTCTTGCTTTGAGTCGAGGTTAACAAACAAGCCTTGTAAAAATAGTACATCAAAGTGAGTCAAAATTTATGCATTTTGTAGGTCGGGAGAGGGGTGAATGTACTGTATCTTATTCATTCTACAACACACAAGTTTTCACATTGAAAGGCATCTCTGAGATTGTGATATGTCCTTGGTAGCATATTGTAGGTTAATTGGAAATTTTCATTATTTCTTAGAGGATTGTAAACTGTGGTATATTACTAAACAGTGACATTTTGATTCAATTCAATATAGTAATTGAACTGAGTTTAGGAAAAATAGTCAATGAACACTGAAAAAATATTCTCGTGGGGCCTGGTGATGAGTCCTTACTTCTCTAATTTCTCTTGTTTTCCTAGTACTGAATCCTTGTATCTGTGCCATACATACAGACACTTGTGCCATATCATATACCCACATGTATTAATATAAACAGAAACGAAAAGCCAGGGGCTTAGGACCAGTGGTTAAATCGTATAACTCAGTTTCTGATTCCTGTCCTGTTATCCTCTGATCAGGATAAAAAGGGCCGATGCAGGTATCCTCTCAGCGACGTGTGTTGTCCATGGTGAGCACTTGCCTTTGCACCGCAGGGATGCTGTTGTGGCTGACGGTGCCTCTCCCCGCTCCTTTCTCTCTGCTCAGCCTCCTGGGTCTCCTCTCTCCTTTCCCCGCCCACGGAACGGGCCGCGGCCTCACCAACCTTGTACTCGGTCCCTCTGCTGGGAACGCTCTCCCCAGTCCCGTTTTCATCCTCTCCCTTCATTTTCCATCACCCCCACCCACACCCCAACTCTCCACTTAATTTTCTCCATGTAGCATTTATTGCTATCGGGGACATCATTAGTATCACCGAATAGATGAGGGCTCAGATGAAAGCAAGACATTTTGAATATTTTCTTCTTACTATTTCCCCCGAACCGAAGACAGTACTGCCACACAGTATAAATTCAATACATATTTGTTGAATTCGTTCATTGATGAGTTCAGAGATTGGTTCTGTGGCTATTTATATTACAGAGGAAGGTGAGGCGAGAGATGAAGTGGTTTTGAAGTCGCTGCTCTAGCAGCGACCTCAGATGTGAGTTTCACCTTGGCGTGACTCTGGAAAGAAAGAGTTTCCTGGCTCGATGTTGGTGGGGCTTTGCCCGAGTGTCAATCCAGCATCTAGGCCAGTGTGTCCACTCTTAGTTTTTTCAGTAGTCGAGGCTATTGTATAAGCAGATGGGTTTAGCGGCACTTGAGTTAATATATCACAAGAGTAATAGGTCCAGTGCTGGCTGAGCCCACTGACGTTTATTGCCATTAGATTCCGCTTTAGAAACTGCACGTGCATTAAGTTTCATATTTTAAAAGAGGAAAGGTAGATGCATGGCTTTTCTGGACTCATTTGAAACCTTCGTTTTTTAAGGTTAAATAAATACTAAGTGAAATAGTGCTAGCAAAGGGTTTAGGAGACAGGCATCTAATTTATTTTTAATGAACCTGCAAGGCTCCCCATTTTACCTTATTCAGCTAGTTTCTACTTGACTCCATTTTTAATTCTATAGACTACACAGCACACATGGTGTCTCTTCACACACACACAGACACACACACAGAGGCTGAGGTGTGGTTTTCAAGGTCCTATCATGTTTAACAAATATTTCAGATATGTTCATCTGTTCCACTGATTGCCAAGATTACAGCATGACAACAAATTTTATTTGATGGATAGGAGCTAAAATTACAGCCCGCTCTGCCGTCTGCAGGGATGAATGGATACACGTTGATTTTCTGCGGCGATGCTCGTCACTCGGGAGCTGAGGGCTCCCAGGCACTGGTGTCAAGGACGCCGGGCAGATGGCTCCGCGTTGGGGACAGGAGACCCAGGGTGCTGCTGGAAGGACCACACACCTCCAGGGCCCTTGGCTAGGGAGGCTCTAACAATCAAAGTGTCAGGGAGGTGCGGACCACATGGAATGGCGGCACCATGACCTTTTTTCTTTTTTCTTATAATGGAAGTCAGCGTGGAAAGCAGCAGCAAAGGAAGGTTTTGGCTCAGAAAAATGTGCCCCCCACCGCGTAATGAGTAATATGTGGAGGCCAGCCCACATGTCTGGAACAAAGAAAATCAGTCGAGGTTTCGAGGTTTCTCTTATGAGCGTTATGTCGAGAGAAGAACTTTTACAGTTGGCCTCAAGTCTTAAATCTAATCTTGGCCTTAAGTTGGGGTTAGGGGGATGTTTAGAAGATAGTTTATCGAATCCAGTTAATATTTTTCTTCATTTGAGTGGAAGTTTCTTTTGATATCTAAAATCCAGTTCTGGTAGCAAGCAAGCAGTGGACGTCCTCGAGCTGGCAGTGGTTTTCTATCGCTGCTGGAACACTTACCACAAACTTAGTGGCTTAAAACCACACAAATTTGCTCTCCTATGGTTCTGTAGGTCAGAAGTCTGACCCGAGTCTCTGGCAGAAATCGGTGTTGGGAGGGTGTTCCTTTCTGGAATTCTAGGAGAAGACCCATTCCCGTGCTTTTTCCATCTTCTAGAGGTGCCTGCATTTCTTCGTCCGTGGTCCCCTCCTCCATCTTCAGGGTCAGCATCACAGCATCCCTGACCCTGCCTCACTCTCACAACTCTTCTTCTGACCACGGCCTCAAAAAGTTCTCTGCTCTTAAGGACCCATGAGAATGAATCGGGCCCACTGCGTAATCCAGCATGACCTCCCCGTATTTCTGTTCTAAACTTAATTACGTCTACAATATCCTTTTTGCCATATAAGGACACGTATTCACGGGTTCTGGGTATGACGATGCGGATGTGTTTGGGGGCGTTATTCTTCCTACCAAAGTTATGTGAGAAAGCCCCGGCATGGTGCTGAGTGACATCTGCCTCCCTCATGTTTGGAGTTGATACATTCGTGAGCAGTTAGTTTAGCTTTGTGGTTAAGGGCACAGGCTTCGGAGTCAGGCAGGTCTGGGTTCAACACCCGACTGCCTCGTTCATTCGTTCATTCAGGTGACACCTATTTACTGAATGTCTGCTAAATGCTAAGCTTTGTTCTGCTCACTGGGGAAATAGCAGTGAATAAGGCCAATCTGCTGCCCACGAGACATTTATATTTTAGTAGGGGAAGCAGGTAGTATGTAAATACATATGTCCTGTCAGACAGTGACAAACACCATAAAGATGCACGGTAGTATAAACGCCTACGCTGTTCGTGTATGGAAATTGCTCAGTGACCGTGGCCACGTGTTCAGTCAGTCATTCACTCTCTCACTTATGTCAACATCAGGCTTGTCATTGGAACACTGTTATTGTGTATAGAGCATCACAAAAAGGGTTTGAGTATACGTCTGACCCTTTTATCGTCCATATAAGCCTGAGAGGTTGTGTTTCCTGACTTGTTGATGAGAAAATACAGAATCGAAGAAGCTAAATGACTTGTTATCATGTGGCTGAGCAATAACATGGACTCAGAGTCCTAGGATGTCGTCAGTCTTGGAGTTTGTTGACTTCTCCTTATCTTCTCCCTAAGCAAGTAGCGTCTCCTGCTTGTTGGTTGTAGACCGGAGAGGAAAGCCTGGGCTGGGGTTTGAAACACTGTGTTTTCCTCCAAACCTGAGATGATATGATTTCTCTGTGCTTCCCCTGGTTTTCTTTAGGTCATTATGTGACTGTTCCATCTTTGATCAATCACTGAAGTCTGTGTTTACACAGGCCGAGCGAAGGGAAGATCTAGACAATTACCCAAGCCTTGGGACTGATTTAAACAGCCTATTCAGGGCCCTGCTCATCCTCCGTTTTTTCATTCTCTCTGCTCAGATGCAGCTGGTGAGCACACACACATTGGGTGACATGAGCAAGAGGAACGATCTGAGAATCCTCACAAGGGTCTTTCCGTGGGGTGTTTGGTGGCTGTTGACGTCCTTGGTGGTGGTGGGTATGCTGCGGGGGGTCTTCTCTGGTTAATTAGATGTGCCTCATTAGCTATGTACATTGATTACTTGAACACACTTGCCAGAGCATATTTTGGAGAGAATTTGGGTATAAATGCGCTCTCAGTCTCTACGAGGAAAGGTAAAGATACCTAGCAGGTGGGTGTCAAGTCAGCCTCCCCCTCCGGGTTCTCTCCTCCTGTGATCTGGTTTCTGTATCTCAGGGGTCGCTCTGCCGGGCTGGGTCCCGAGCGCTGGGACAGGCTGCGGCGGGGAGTGAATGAGCCCGCTGCAGGGAGTAATGTGTGTCAGCATCAGTTCTACTTCTGTGCCAGCCCTGTTCTACCTTCTGCCCAGACCTTGGAGGAGAAGCCCTGTGATGTTTGTCGCCAGTGCCCAGCTGTAACACTGTCCCCCATCTGCCCTGTCTGGTGTCTCTGCTTTAATGCCCCAGTTGCTCCGAAGCTTGGCCTTGGCCCTGACTTGCCCCCAGGCACTGGACTCCAGTCCCGTGGTGTGGACCCTCGCATCTGCTAGACCACATTGCAGTCCTGCCCTAGCCTGTGGACCCTCGCATCTGCTAGACCACATTGCAGTCCTGTCCTAGCCTCCTGAACTCCGCAGAATGGCTCTTTCTGGAGCCCTATGAACCGTACTTGGTTTTGTGACCTGTCTTCCTCCTTAGGGTACGTTTCACCTCCTGCTGCTGGGTTTGGCCCAAACACCCAGCCCCACTGTCCCTGAGTTTCCGCTGAACACCAGCTGGGCCCATCGCTTTTAGAATCCTGGCTCTACCACTAATGATGCGGTGTTCTTGTTTACAACTTCTAGAAAGTCTGGGCCAAATTCTCAGCACTTCCAACAAACTGAAGGAAAGGCAGCGCACTATATAACAAGAAGAATCACACCTCCCTGGCATCCTTTCTTCTGGTTTTGTGTCTTTCCCCCTCCCAGCTAACCACCCTTCCCTCCCTGGGTCCACCCCTGGAAGAGCTTCAAGGGAAGTGCCAGTAAGTGCAAAGATTATAAATCAATAATCCACAGTAATACTTTAAAATGATTTTTTTCCCTTGAAATGTTAGCATGAGAAAATAAAACCGAAAGCGGGGAGGGAGAAAGTAACCCAACAGTGACAGAACGGGATTGTGAGCACAATATCCTACTAAATGACACACAGAAGGAGTTGGAGCTCTGTAATACCTTTTATATTGCCGCCTGCCATCTGGCCGGCAATTCTTAAGCCTCAAATATTCAGGTAAACTCTATTTTTCCAAATAGTGCGAGGTTATGAGGATTTCAGCAGCCACTTGTCTTTTGAAATATCATTATATTCTACTGTTTTCCAGAACAAACTGTGTTAGCAGGATATTTGCATAGCACGCAGGGAGTTACGTGGCACGTACTGGGGACCCTGCACGCAGAGGATTTGCGGATGGGAGTGAGGTCCTGTTTCCTGTTAGAGCCTAGAGGTTGGGCTGGGAATTCTCATTTAACCTGGATTGAGTCATTCCACCTGGATCCTGGCTGGAAACAGTCCTCTCAGGGAAGAATGACCGTTGCACATTCAGCAAGGACAGTAGGAAGGAAGCGAGCTCCTCTTCCTCCTAGATGAGGTCCCCTGGCAGAGCATGGGCCCCAAGCAATGCATCTCCTAATTTTTAAAAATTCTAGGGGTTTCCCTGATGGCACAGTGGTTAAGAATCTGCCTGCCAGTGCAGGGGACACGGGTTCGAGCCCTGGTCGGGGAAGATCCCACATGCCGTGGAGCAACTAAGCCCGTGCGCCACAACTACTGAAGCCTGCGTGCCTAGAGCCCATGCTCTGCAACAAGAGAAGCCACCGTGTTGAGAAGCCCACACATCGCAACGAAGAGTAGCCTCTGGTCACTGCAACTAGAGGAGGCCCGAGCACAGCAACAAAGACCCAACGCAGCCAAAAGTAAATAAAAATGAAATAAATGTATTAAAAAAATTCTAAGACTATTTGTTGGTTGTTTTGCTGTTCTCTTAGAAGTGGTGAGGGGAGTAATAGGTCAGATATAACCTGATGTTGTTCCATATCTGAGGTCTCACTGCTATCAATTCCCTAGATTTTTAAACTAGGGGAAATACCTTTCAAATAAAACCTGAGATGTAGGGATGGTGAGTGAAATATGCTTAATGAGAGATGTAAACGCCTGTGGACTCCTCCTGGTGTCCAAGGAGTTGGAGTCACTTTCTCCTCCATCCACTTATGTGAACGTTATTTGCATAGCACGACTCTAAGTGGTGAGAACACGGAAGTGAGTAAGCCATATCCCCGATCCACAAAAATGTGTAAAATAAAAAAGGCTAATGTGAACAGAGTTAAATATGGGTTTCATCCTCCCAACCCCTTTCTCTTCGTCCGTGGTCTTTATGGCTCCGTCCTCACGCCTCTAACAAACCTCTAGACGCTGACTGCTTCTCAGTTTATACGCCCAATTCATCTCTCTCTCTTAGACTCCAGACACGATCATCAAACTGCCCACGTTTTGTGTCCATCTGGATGTCCCAGAAGCACCTCACGCTCAGCATCTCACGAGGTGAAGTCCTCATTGCCCTCCAAGCCTGTGGACCCAACTCGTTGCCCCGTTTGGTGGGTGGATGCCGCTCAGCCGAGTCCTGCCTCTCCTTGATGCTCTGCATCTCATTTATGCTGGTCTTGTAGACTCTGTTACCCTTCTTCCACCATCTCCAGTCCACTGCCTACAATCTGGCTTATCCTTTCTTTTAGAAATAAGTTGAGACTTCAGAAAGTTTACCGAAGAAGTGCAGAGGGGCCCAAACAGCCCTGTCCCAGTGTCCTCTCATACCAGCCTCCTGCATCATCACTAGGTAGTTACCTTGGTACAGTTCTACTAACTGATGTACAGAACACAGAGTTCACCGAGTTTCCCACTAGCCCCTTATTTCTGCGCCAGGATCCAATCCAGGATCCTGTGTTGCCTTTAGTGTCTTCTTAGTCTCCTCCAGTCCTTGACAGTTCCTCAGCCTTTCCTTGTCTTTTGTAACCTTGACCCTTGGACGGAGCACTGTTCATTATTTTGTAACTGTCCCACACTTTAGGTTTTACTGATGTTTTCTCATGATTAGTATGAGAATTACTGCAGCAGATGCCAGAGAAGTTACGTGTCGCTCACCGTTCATGGTATTCGCAGGTACATGCTGTCACTATGTGTCAGTAACCCGTGATGTGGTCAGTGTGTGGTGTTGACATAGTATCAGCTGGCAGTCCCTGTTGTAAGGTTACTTTTTTCCCTTTAAGCATTTGGAGGGAGAGATGTACCCTGTTTCCACTTAAACTTTTGCCCGTTGATTTTAGCATCCATCGACGGTTCTTGTGGAAGCAGTTATTACTGTGGGCTTCTGACAGTGACTTTTCTGTTCCCTCATTTGTTCTCCTCCTCCTCCTCCTCCATTGGTGGATGCGTTCAGTTATTTATTTATGTCGATATGTACTCATGGCTATTTATTTTAATCTTTGTTACTTATTTTGTTTCTCAGGTTGTTCCAGCTTCAGTCATTTGTTGTTGACAGGAGTCAGGTTGGCCCCTCTAACTTTTTACTATGGACACCGTCCCCTCTCTCTCTGTCTGTAAGCCCTTTATTAGTTTCTGGTGCCAGGAAGTGCTGCAGACTTATCTTACGTTTTCTCTTCCCTGGAACCTAGCTGTTCTCTAGGGAGCCCAGATTATTCTCATTGGATAATGGTGTTTAGAAACCAAGTCTCAGGGCTCAGTGCGCTCACTGCTGCTGTGGGGTGATGGCGTCTGGTCCTGCGCAGTGGGTGGGGCTGGGGAATACAGGTGTGCACTGACTCCTGCGTGGGCTCAGCTGTCTCTCTCTCTCTCTCTGTGTATATGTTTTAGGATCCCATAAGTCCATATTGATACCTCTGATTCTAACCAATACCACAGGGTTTATTCTAGTCTCCCTCTTTCTTTCTTTGAAACTTCTTCCAACAGTGACAAACCTGGCTCTCATTACCTACAATATGTTTACTTATTCATTTAACCCTATTATGCAAATAGAATTATTTCAGAATTGAAATGATCCATTCCCCTCTGAGGAAAAACAAGCACCAACTAGGCTATAATATTTAGGTATAGTTCTTTTGTTTTTATCCTTACCATAGGCTACTGCTTAAATTCCTCATTTCTCTGTGGCGAGACCACTGAAACTGGAATTCCTGGATTTTATTTTTCCACCTCTGATCCATTCTTCACAAGACAGTCAGACTGATTCACCTGAAATAAAAATCAGATTATAATTCTCTGCTGTTAAAATTCGTCAGTATGTCCCTTTAGCTCATCAGATAAGGCTCAAGGTTTTAGTATTGCACGTAAGTCCTTCCCAATACTGCTCTTATCTTGTCATCTGGTCATTAGTTCTCTAGCCCCTTGCATCGAACCTGACTCCAAATTCCCTGTGTGTTTATTGATTGAAAAAAAGGATAAAGTCTTCTGATTAATAAAAATGCTCTGAGAGCAATAAGTCTATGATCATTTTACTGGTAGACAAAACAGAAAAGGGAACTTGGAAAAGAGAGAAAAGAGCGTTGAGGCTGAGTGTTTACCGTGGTCTCAGCACTTTCTGAAGGCTGTCTCCTTCAGCCTTCCTGGTCACTCTGAAGGTGGCACAGTTCGTGGTGCAGGTATTGGAATCAAAGCAGACCTGACTTCAGTCCCGGTTGGCCACTTGCTAACTACCTGTGAAACCAAAGTTGGTGCTATTGCCCTTACCCCATGCTCTTTCCCTCAGAGGGGGTTAAGGTGGAGGGTCAGAGAAGGCGGCATTTGACCTGAGTCAGGAAGGATAACAAAGTCTCCACCGTGGGCACGTGAGCAGCTGAGAGAAATGCTCAGGAAAGGGCAAGGGGATTACCTATGAAACAAAGTCTGTATTTCAGTCTTTTCCCTGGCTACTCTTGTACATAGTTATTATGTACCTGTGCGCCGTGTGGAAAGTGACTTTGTAATATAATGTAGCGGAAAGGAAATAGAAATCAGAATTGGAATTTTCATTCTAGTCTCAGCTGTATCCCTGACGAGCTGTGTAATCTTGGTCATGCCATTTCATCGCCTTGAATCTGATTCTTCCTGCCCAAAAACCTAGCAGCGGAATTTGCTGATCTCACCCCACTTCCTTCTCCTTGCTTGGGGACCATTATGCACTTTCTCCAGCCTCACCTACCACTGCTCATCCCGCTTTGCTGCCTCTGACATTTGTTTATTTTTACTTGCAAGTTGGACTTATAAATGCTGTGAGATGCTGTGCCAATTCGGAGATGGAGGAGGTGAAGGATGGTGGAGTGAGATAGAGGCAGTTGCAGCTGTGGCCACTTGGCGACGGTGACCAACCACCCCAGCTTCAAGTCTGTATCATTCCCAGGCCACCGAGTGTTCTGAGAGGCATCCCAGCTGATCCTTGGTGTGGCGGTGCAGCTTCTACACTGACCACACGAATACTGCCCTGAAGCTGACCAGACGGCTTTCAGCTATAGGACTGCCTGTTGTGTGGCCACCTGTATGCGCCTCTATTAAGGATGAAACCAGAAGGAATAGAATGAAATTGTGTCAGGAAAAATCTGTGCTGATCATGGGGAGAAACTCTGATGTCAGGCAAATCATGAACCAGCATCAGATTGTGGGATATCCTTTTCTTTTTCCCTTTCGTCGTTTAACTGAACTGCTAGGAGGCAAGACAGACTAGATCACCCCCTTAAGGCATGTTATCCCATTTTATTAGATCAGATTTTTCTGCGGTTATATAACATTCGCAATTTTGCCATTTCGTGTTCATAAAAAAACTCTCCTAAGCTCTCAGGGAAATAGGGACCACAGCTCACATGTATTTACTACTGCCTCTTGTAACCTGTCCTGTATGTTCAAAACTTATATTTTATAGCAATCCCATGACCAAAAATTTCCATTATAAATTGAAGTCAAGGTCAGCTTCGGCTGAAGCAGATCATCAGCAACCTTAGGCACCACTGTCGTTTTCTTAAAATAGCTGTGTTTGGGAGTTGTCCTTGTTTTGATTTTTTGCGCTGCTTCTTTTTTGTTTAGGTCCAGGAAACTTCTGAATCATTTCCTGGTAGCATTTACAGCTTTCCTAGTGTACTCAGATACACACATACTGTTCTGTTGACTTGTAATACAACCTGCAGGCGTGATCTCAAGACCGAGGGCAGCTCCGCTACAGCTCTTTCCAGTGCCTACGCCAGTCGAGGCCGCGCTATACTATAATGCTGCCGATTCAGTTATGTTGCCGTATTTGAGGGAGCAGAAAAATACTCCAACAGTGATACACTTTAAAGCACCTCTTCGGCCCTAAAAGGCAGTGCGCTGATGCTCTTGCAGTCGAGACGAAGATGTGAGGGTCCTTATTATTTAAGACTTCTAAAGAAGCCAGATTTACCAATGTCAAATTACTGGTGAGTTGTTTGACCCCATATTTATTTCTGATTTCCACAAGCTGTTGGTAAGAGCTGCTGTAAATCAGGTTGCCATTGATCTTGGCTACGCTCGTGTAATTCTAAGAGGAGCTGTTTATGATCAACGGAAAAGGACTGCAGCTCCAAGGAGCACACGTGCAGGAGTCCCCAGGCTGCCCTGGAAGTTGTGTGGGTATTAATTATCGGGGGGTAGGAGAGACAGGCACCAGTGCACACATGGGGGGAGGCACGAGGTCAGTCTACACATCAGGAAATCCAAGCGTGGAGAGTGGTGAAATCTGGCCGTAGAGGAGAGATGAGGGAAGATGATGAGCGTGCTGTAACAGACAATCACTTAAGCGAGGGTCCCCAACCCCCGGTACCAGTCCGAGGCCTCTTAGGAACGGGGCCGCACAGCAGGAGGTGAGCGGTGGGCGAGGGAGCGAAAATTCGTCTGTATTTACAGCTGCTCCCCACCGCTCATATTACCACCTGAACAGTCTCCCCCGCCCCTGTCAGTGGAAAATTTGTCTGCCATCAAACCAGTCCTTGGTGCCAGAACGGTTGGGGACCACTGATTTAAATGATTGATTTAATTAAAAGTAACTGTGTGTCCATGTGCAAGGCGCTTAAATGATTCTCACACTCAGCCTCCATACCTCATGGCCCTTCTGGTTGCGTTCTCTGCTTTCTCAGCTGAAGGGAAGGGAAGGCTCTGCACCTCCTGGAGGGCTTTGCCCATTTCACCTGCAGAGAAACTTTCTGAGCTGGTCATCGTCCCCACAGTCAGCGTCCCTACGCCACGTGGTCCTCTGTGAGGGCACGGGGGCCCACAGGTCCAGAGAACGATATGGTAATAAGTATTCCTTGAGTTCCCTCTAAGACAGCGACTGTACATTTTGCTTCATGTCTCTTACTTAATTCTCACAAGGAGGATTTTTCTTTCTGCATGGGAACAGGAGAAAGAGGGAATGAGAGCAGAGTTAGGATTCGGGCTGTGCTTATTACCGTCTGCAGGAAAAGCTCCCGTTGGAGGCGGGTGTGAGTCCATTGGAGCTTCAGGGCCTGAATTCAGGCTGTTACTGGCTGGCAATTCCTAGCCCGGGTCTCGGTGTAGGGGGTCTCCTTCCACATAAGACAGTGTGTAGGAAATTTGGTTGTAAAGCAAATTGTGAGAAGTGGATCCTATTTTTCTATCAGTTCCCATTACGTAATTTAAGATTCATTTTTATTAGGAAAGACCCCTCACAGGTCTTTGGATGAGGGCCGAGTTGGGTGAGGGTTCAGGAAGGTGCTTCAGGGAATTTGTCGTTCACCCTCATGGCGACATCTGCACCCTTCATCGATTCCACTATAGCAGTGGGTTCAGGGATTTCAGGTTGCTTTTCTTTGCAGAAAGCCTGGCATTGAACGGCTAAGTGAACGGTTCTGGAATCCAAGTGCAAGTTGTGGAGTTAGTTACACACTCTCTCTGGGTGCTGCTTCTGCTTCTGCTTCTGAAACATGAAAATCCTACCAGTTGCCAGTTCCCAGCCCACTGTGAAGTGCTCTGTGTGGTGTCGGCTGTGTGCTGAGTTTATTCTGTGAGTTTTGTGGCTCGTCAGGTCTTTGGTGTTCTTCAAGGAGAGGGGCCAGGACGCTGAGTTCCGTAAATACGAACGTGTTCGTTTTCAGGTAGTTTGTTGCCCTCTTCTTATCTTAATGATGAAGGGGTTAGATAACAGTGCATATGAGCCTCATTTCCCAACAGACGTCTGCTGCCTTTGTGAGTAAAATGTGTCATACCGGTGGGCTGCAGAGTCATACCTCACTTGTGGGCTCAGCTGTCCACACGCCGTGCCTCTTTGTGTGAACATCTCTAATTTTCAAAGAGTTTTGTAAACTGGAAATGACAGCCCTCAAATCTATCGCCTCTATTAGTTAAAAATTTGACACCTAAACCTGGCTGAGAAAGACTCACCCTCACACTCGCTGTTCTCGTAGTTATCGGGACGGTAACAGTGATGTTTTCAGTCTCTTATCGTTCACTTTGACCTCAGCGATAACACAGAGAAACTCGCCACAGCCGTATCTTCTTTGGCGACTCTGTTCTGCAACTTTCCTTTTGCTGAACAGTGCCCTCTTCCTGTTTTTGTCCATGCATACCTTCTAGAGTTCTCCTTTTCCCCAAATTCCAAGCTGCTCTCTGACCAATAATTGATGCTAAACTGTGACCGACACCAGCTCGTCAATATCAGGCAGGGTCAACCTCAGAACACAGATGGTAGCGTATTTTCTAAAAGTCTCATTCAGCATATCCTGCGGGACTCACACATCCACCGTGATGCGATTATTTTTTAACATAAGAAATGCTTTATTTGCTAATAATTAATGTTTGCCATTTTAGACAAAGCAAATACCAATATATGTGAGCCAAAAGATATAAACAGAGTCCACAGGAGAAATTGCGGGGAAATACAACGTGTACCTTGGATTTAGTACAGATGGCATTTTCATCTTACTGATTCACAAAGATTAAAGAAAACCGAACTTCCTTGTCAGTGATTTTTTTTCTTTCTTTCTTTGTTGGGAAAACTTCTATCATAAAACGAAAGGGCTTTATTTTGTTTACTCTTCTTAATGGTTTTTCAGGGGTTCAATATAGATTGAAAAATGCCACTCACCTCCATCCACACTTAAAATCTTTATTAATAGCATGTGGGTCAAAGTGTTCTTGGTGAGGGAAAAATCATAATTATTGAGAAATTATTAAGAAAATGATATGGTAGTGATGCAGTTATTAATAGGACCCAGGTGTTCTTTGCTTTCTTGGTAGATGGTCTAGTTCTTTTATTTAGTGAAACTCTGAAGAACCAACAGGCCACCTGCAATGACACAGGTGACTGGCAGTCAGGAAACCCTCCAGCTCATCCTCTGCACTCTGGGTGCAGTAGGTCATGGAGGCGGAGACCGTGTGAGCACAGGCACATCTCTGTTCGTTTTGTCTTCTCGTGCCGTACGTAGGATTGCCTCCTGATAAGGACGCCGGTTGTACTTGCTTAAACACTTTCCAAGAGCCACTTTCCCCTATGCCAGCTTCCACTTCTGTTTCTTAACTGTCTTTCCTGTGCACCGAAGGGCCTCACGTCCATTCCCCTCTCTGCTCCAACTTCGTTATCCAAAAACAGACATCAGTGTATTGGCTTCTGCATTGCATTTGCTTTATTTTTGCTTGCTTCCACTTGCTTACTTATTTGCAAATACTTCATAACGAAGATCAGACCAGGCCATGCGGTGTTTAGGTACCTGGAACGGTAATCAGTGTGTAAGCACGACTCCTTTCGTGAGGAGGACTGTTCCTCAGCCGAGGAGCTGGAAATTCTCGTATGCTCGCAGATTCTCTAACCGTCCCTAAGCTGCTGGCAGTTCAGTAGTAATAGAGAAGGGAGGGGCTTTGGGTGATCTTTCCTAATTAAATTTATTTAAATGAATTTCCAATGCTCCATCCCAGTGTGCAAACTCTGATCCCTTTAACTTGTGCGAATCTCATCCGCTCAGCTCAACTCACAGGAATTTACATTCAGAGGATAGGTGGACATTTTCCTGTTAGCCCGAGGAATAGAGTCAGGAGTTCTAAGTTCCATGGGATTTCAGAAATACTGTAACACGTATTTGAAGCCAAATTTAGCAGTTAACATGGAGTAAGGCGGAGGTGAGATGAGATCGTCCTTCCAGCTGACACGGGAATGTTCCTGTCATGTCCTGTTCACCTGGTTGATCCCTGCGTATTCTCCCATCCTGCCCCTTTTAGTACCTGTGTGAACACTTCACTAGGTTCAAACTCCAGCTCAAATCACATCTCTTTATGAAGCTGTTAACAGTTATCTCAGCTCACAATGGACTGTCCCTTCTCTTAATGTTTCTGGCACTTAGAGTCGGTATCATACAATTCAGCACAAAAAAGCCTCGGTTTGTCCTTTGATTGGTTGAGGTCTTCCACAGCTTTCCAAGCCTTCTGTGTCCCCAACGAAATTCCACATGTGGAAGAGCTCTCCATACATACTCGCGTAGCATGTACTGATTTATACTCAAGCGTATTTGCTACTTGATTCATGTAACTGCCGGCTGGGAACCCTAAGGATATTATTGGCTGGAATGATTAACTTGTTTTTTCTCAAAACGCATCTTCCTGCTATTCCATTTATACTCAGCACCTGGACTGAATTGCTTCCTGATCGATTGTTTCCCTATCCACCCCCAACCCCGGCAATATAAATGTGCACAAGCAAGCAGTTATTTTCTCTAAAGGAACCCATGGGCACTAAGCTGTGTGTCAAGAGATCGTTTTAAATGGGCCTCCGGCTTCCCTCTTCCAGTCTCATCAAATAAGTTCAGCTAGATATTTCCTCTGAAATAAAACCTCATTTGAAACCTAAACACATCGAACATGCCCCTCATACCTACCAAAAGTTCTCAGTGTACCAATTTTGGAAATTTGGGCTGGGAATTAAGATCTTTGTTAATTTCAAGACAAGCCCCAGATCAGTATTTTGTGGGCGAGGCCAGATCGAAAACCTCATTTTTAAACAACATATGTCTCTGCACAAGTTCTCTGCTTCAGCCAACCGAAGCAGTTCCTTATTTCCCAAATTTGGACAAAGGATTGTGAGCAAATTATTTCTAAAATGACAGAGAATTTTTCTTCTCAACTTCAAATACTCTGTACTGCTTGCCTGCTGTGGGCGTGGCATTGTGTTAATTGCACTGAGTAGGAAGGGACAGAGATTCAATACCATCCAATCAAGGGTGACTACATAACTTATGGCCAAACTAGAAGTTTTGAGAGTGAAAGGGGAACTGTTATAACTATGCCAGGATGATAGGCATAGAGTGGGACTTGCAGGGAAATTCTGGATGTATGGTTACCCTGTACATTTGCGTTAGTTTCTTATGGATGCTATAACAAAGTACCATAAACCTGGTGACTTGAAACATCAGAAATATATTCTCCTGCTATTCCAGAGGCGAGAAGTCCAAGATCAGTAACACTGGGCCGAGATCTACATGTTGGACGGGCTGTGCTCTCTGGAGACAGTAAGGGAGGGGCTGTTTCTTCCTTGGCCACCTTCTGGTGACCACCAGCATCCCTTGGCTTGGGACGGTGTCACTACAGTCTCTGCATCTGTGGTCACAAGGCTTCCTCCTTTTGCTCTTTATGAAATCTCCCTCGGCCTTCCTCTTATGAAGGAAACTTGTGAGGGCATTTAGGGACCCTAGGATAATCTAAGATAATCGCTTCATCTCAAAATTTTACCTTGGTCACATCTGCAAAGACCCTTTTCCCTTATATCAAGTGATATTTATAAATTCCAGGCGTTAGGACCTGATATCTTTGGAGGCCATTATTCTGTGTGCTCACCTTCTCTGCCTTTCCAGTCTTTATGATATTACTAAGAGTGAAAGTACACACTCGAGGAAGTAGAACCGTATCAGGAAGTACACACGACTCAGTGCCGCGTGAGGGCATGGGCAGTGCTGCGTGTGGAAGAGGCAGGAATCACGTGAGCCTGGGGCAGCCTCACCGTAAAGCATAGATGGGATTTAGAAAGTGGTGGGAGAATGCGTTCCAGACAGACGCAGACTGAGCAGAGGTTCGGGGGAGGGGACAGTCGTCCATGTCTGGGAAACACAAAGGAGAGGGCTCTGGCTGGAAAGCAGAGTCTGTCTTTGGAGCAGTGGGGGTGCGTTTGGAGTTAGGCTGATGTCAGGATGGTGGTCCCGCCTTACGCCAAGCTCTCCACACTCCCCTATTGTATTCATCCTGAAGCTTTTTCTCTTCACCCTCTCAGTTCATCCTCTTTAAATCTCCATGATTCATCTTTTTGTTTCCCTTTGATCATTTTTGCAACTTTGCTTCTGTGTCCTTTCCGAGTCCCACCCATGCTGTCCTGCTGGGATGACGTCTGTATCTCTGCATGACTGTTCTTACTAGATTCACTTTGCAGGTCTTGTGTGTTCCACTGTGAGCTCTTGGAAGAAAGGGCCCTGACGTGCGTCTGTGTCTCCGGTACCTCATGAGCACAGGGAGTAACCTGCAGGAGGCGCATTTGGAGTGAAGAGACGTACAGATTTATACCAAGGACACGAGACTCCATCAAAGGTCTTTGGTGATTGTAATAGCAGTGGTGGATTTGGTTTTTGTCAGGTAGTGATTCCCTCTCATCTATCAAATATGAGTTTGGAACTACTTAGACCCCATCTGGGGCCTAAAAGTTTTACCCCTTAATCTACTTAGGAGCAAATACTGAAGTCATCCTTATTAGGAGCTATGTACAGTACGTTCTTCCTACAGGTGTTCAGAGGTGATAGAGACGATTTTCCCTCTGTCAGTCTCAAGCATATTTTTCTCACTTCTTCCTTCGTATTAAGCCACTTTCATAATCTACCCATCTTCTCTCGTTCTGCCTTCAGGCAGTTGGGAAATAAGAGATCGGCTGCTTGGTCTCGATGGCCTGCAAGTGCTATGGCTTCTGGTTGCCGTGACGAAAGGAGACTTCAGGAGAAGAAATGAGCTGTCTGCCCATTAATAAGCAAGGCGACGCGCGTAAGCTGCGTTGCCTCTGTCAGGCACCCAGATCCGACCCCAGCAGCTTCCATTAAAGCAGGGGATTAGCCGCTGGTGCAGCGCCGTGGAAGGAACCAGAGACAGTTCCTTGGGTCCCAACAACAAATTACCTCTGAATCAAACCTCTGATTAATAGCCCCAGACTTGCCGCTCTGCTTTGCATAATTAAGTTTCATGGAGTGTTGAAATTAACAGCCGTGCCATCGCCCAGGTAGAAACAGCCACCATTTATTTGGCCAGCAGAGCTGGAAAGCGCTGGGTGGTGAAAAAGCATTTATGAGGGGATTAGGTGCATTCTGGGTCATAAATTGAATGAGGCTGTAATTACCTTCTAATAAAAAGCTATAAACATGGTGATCCCATGATACTACCCCAAAGTCGCATTCTATTTTTTTCTGCTGCTGCGGGTCAAAGCACTTCCTTCCCTGGTCACATGCCAGCCACGGCCTGAGACAGGTGTTGGTCTGCGTGGAGGTGGATGGCCCCCGCTTTCTGAGATCCCGTGGCCTTTCTGAACTCCCAAGGTGTAGCTTGTTTTGTGCCATTTATTTTAGCTGCGTTTGTTGTCACGCAAGGAGTCAGGCGTGCAATGTACATGTCAGGTAAGCTTCAGACTCTTGGAATTACCCGGGAAGAAAGCCAAGGTGTCATTAGAAGTGCTGGGATGCAGCAGAATGCCGGACACTTCATTGTTGGTGAGCAGGCCAGGAATTAACCACCCATCAATACCAGGGGATTAAAATATTACACACGACCAGAACCTACTCCTTTTAGAGTTCGTTTGGTTTTTTTTCCTGTAAAATGACATTTCTCGAACACAGTTATTCCCTTGACCAATGTTATTTAGCTATTAAGGCAGACGGATCAACGGTAGCCACCAAAGGGATGATGTCTGCCGTTCTAATGAAGTCTTCTTTGGATCAGTAGACGTAAAGGAATGAATAATAGCTGCTCCTTTCATGGAGTTTCTCGAGTGTCGGGTACTTTTCTATGCTCTCTCCTTGTACAAATGTATTTAACGAGGAACTCGCTGCTGAATAAACGTAAAGCTGTGGTGAGCTTTACCTTGTCCTGCCGTTCTTACCTCGTATTCCTCTTACTCTCTTCCCTCTTCCTGCCTCCTTGTGTTCCCCTTTCTCTGCAATTCTTCTTAGCTGCCCGTATGTTATGTCTGAGATTGAATCGAGCGCAAGCAATTGGAAACCAGGGAACGTGAAGTCCAGTCCTGGAGCCGTCATTCTCCATGAGCGTGATTTGGGGCGAGCTGAGTAATTAAATTGGGCCCCAGGTTACTTATTGTAAAATGAGAGGAAGAAGAAGGATGTGGGAGGAAGGGGTACAAGGGCGCAGGAGTCGGGAGGAGAGGAGGTGATCATACCTGTCCTTCCTACAATAAAATGTTGCCCTGAGACTCTGAAGACATAGTATCTACAAAAGCCTCTGCAAATGGTATAGAACTCTACAAATGTCACGTCACTTGTTTTTGCTAACCTCCTGATAAATATTTTCAGGAATTTTACTAGGATTTAGAGCCAGGCACATTTGGAAGAAAAAAAAAAGAAGGAACACAGAAGCCATGCTCTGGACAAATTGTGTTTCTCGTTCTGCACTTACCAGGAGGAAAATGATGCCATTCCTTGCTCAAAAGCCATTTGTCTTGCAAATTTCTATAATGAACAGATCTTGCAATAAATACCATGTAATCGGCAATGACAGTTCTCTCGTTTCTTTTTTATTAGTTCAGTCTTCTCAGCATCTGAACCACATAGCTCCAGAACCTCCGTAATCATTAAGGCAGCTGGGTTGCCTGCATTTCCCCTGGCTTTTGGCACATAGCAGAGTCCCCAGCCAGTCTCTTGTTACCAGGCCCACATCTGGCTGCTAAATGCACCTGGCTAAGGACGCCAGGTTGGAAAAGAAAGCAAACAGCGAGCTGCTTGGCTTTTGCAACAGTATGCCCTTCTCCCCACCGACCTTTACCTGGGCGCATTTGAAATCCGAGTCCGACTTAGAGCTTGTGGGGAATTTGAGTTGTGTGAAACATCCCTTCACTTAAAATAGATCATCTCTATGGAACGCAGCGTGGTTGTCAACACTAACTCTTCTTTCTCTCTGCCCTTCTCCCTTTGTCTCTCCCTAGGTAAGTGCTGTTTGATTATTGTTTTGAGCATCTTCAAGAGAGAGCTCAAGGCCGGCCCGGTTCTTGGTCCCATGGGAAGGAAGTCTTTGGCCAGTTTCTGGCCGTCCTGCTTGGTGGCTCCTTCAGCACGTGGGGTGCACGGAGGTATGGCTGTTTGCTGTTGCTGGGTTTGCGTCTGCTCGTGGTAAAGGGAATGTGGGTGTTGGATCAGCGTCAACGATACAATTAAAAGAAATTACTGGGGGCTGAGTGCCAAAAGATGGTCGTTTCACCTCTGGAAGTCATCTCGTTTTATGAGTGCTTGTGAATTCTAAGATAATCTATTTGCTAAAAATGGACTTCATAAAATAAGTGAATTATAACAATTTCATTTCTACTAAGGGCTTCACAAATAATTTTTGCCTTTTGTTAAAAGAAGAACACAGGGTTGCAATATATTTTGTTGATATACCGGTTGGGTACATGACTGGGTTTGAGGAAAGCTGATCCATTCCTTATTCCCAGATGATGGCATTCGGTGTGCTTGAACATATAGTTGAAATATCATATAAAATATTAAGAAGATAAAAGTACAGAGGGGCAGCGTTTGAGGCAGTTCTGAGGACGAAAATTTTACGTATTCCTTGTGTCTGTAACTTTTGGTGCATTGAGTCATTGTTCCGTAAAACGTACTGCAGAGTCGTTCTATCAGCTGTAGGGTCAGAATCGTTAGTGGAATTGTCGAGAGGGTCATTAGACTCGTCAGTCTCAGCTCAGAGCGCCTGGAAGGGGTCTTCTCTTCAGGTTGTGAAGGTCAGACATGGGCTGGTGGCAATGACTAACTCTGTACCAGGAATAACCATGATGGTATCACAAACGCTTAACTACAGACCTCAGTCTACATGGAATACAGATGTAATTGCAGTGTATGGAGTATTTCTACTAGAAATCCCCCTGGTCTGCTAAACTGATGGAAGCTTTAGGTGTGGCTAAAGGAAATCTCTGATGCTGAATCAAGAAGAAGACGTACTCTTTTTTTGTCTCACTAATTCTCGATCAATGGAAGATACGTTTTACATCTCGCGATAGTCTGTTGTTCTCTTTATGTGGAGCGTCCCTGCCTACTTGTTAAAAGGCAGTTTTCAGAAAAGGGAAAATGATGGTTCATATACAGATACAAAATGAACAATATTTTATTTAACTCATTATTCATAAGGAAACCAGGCGATGTTATATATGTTTGGAAAGAGAAGTCGAAGACACACAAGTGTATGTAGGTTGAAGGAATATTGAAACCAGTTTCCAAATGGACGGGACACTGGCTTTTTCTGAGGTGTTGGGAAGGGGGAGCTGACTGAAACTGCAGCAGACAATTTATTTCCATGTCTATAGACAGAATTGTTTTGCTTGGCTATCAATTATCTATAATTTACAGATTTGTAAAATAGCTCACAGGCAATGAAAGGCTGGGATGAGATAACCCAGTGGGGTGTGCTCGGGGCGGTGCTCTGCTTTCCATTAGAGACACCTAGTGATCTTTTCTGCTTCCTTCTGATTTCCTTGCATACTCGAGTGTGGATTTTAAGATAGGAAGTCATCCTCTACCCCATTTTCAGATCCTGACTATCTATGTTCCTATTTATTAAAGTTCAGATCTGTGCCGATTCTGGAACTTCAGATGGTACAGCCTGCCTTCGACTTTGGAAACGTGCCTACCTTCATTTTCTGTGACTTACTTCCCTGAAGTGCCTGGCTTTACCACTGCTATAAAAGAAGCTTTTAGTATTTCCCTAAAAAAAAAGTACAGATTCTGAAGAAACATTTGCTCCATGAACTAGATCTTGGAAGTTATGCATTAGTTAGATATTGTTTATTCTTTGGTTATTTATGAAGGGATGTTGTCAGAGTGCCCCTCCAGTGGAAGGAATTGGATTTGAAACTTTCCGTTTGCAACCCCTTTGCCCTTGAAACACGTTTTGTCCATGTTAATTCATCTCCCTAGGTGGTGGCATCCCGCGGATCTCACGTGGGGCTCACGTCGACGGGAGTATGATGTGACCACTACATGTCGTCTTAGCTAAGTGATGGCTTTCTCCAAGTGTGGACGTGCTTCAGGGGGTCTCATTCATCCACCTGGGGGCACCTCCCAAAGCGAGCAGGGACCAGAGGGGGAAAGTGCTCAGTCCGACGGGGAGGAGAGGGCAGGCGTCACCCAGGCGAGGTTGGTTGGCGGGACGCCTCCTCCGTGGGGCACGATGGCTTCAGCCCCAGTCGCCAGCACCGGGGGAGTCGGCTGGTCTGCCCCAGTCCGCGGGTGGGATCGCCTCCTGCAGATGCATGAGCGCTGTTTCCCTGCGAGCCCGTTTGCCTCTGCAGACCCTACCTCACGCTGTTGTCACTGATGAGAATCGCCCTCGGTGTCCAGAGCTGAGGCAGCACACGGACCCAGGCGGTGGCTTTTTCGGGAGAGGCGGTGCCTCTTTCCGCCACTTCCCAGAAAACGGTGTCATTTTCACCGTCAGCATCGTTCACTGAGATTCCCGAACTCAACTCCTGTCACGTGGGAGACCCAGCTGTGCCCCTGAGAGAAGTTTGAAAGGGAAAGTACCTGTTCCAATGTTTTTCTTGTGCACAAACCATCTGGATGTTCTTTTTTGAGATTTTTTTGAGGGTGTAAAGAGAAAGCTCTCAGTGAGAGTGGACTCCTCAGCTGAGACGTCCCCCTGGGCTCTACCCTGACGGGCACCTGTGTGCTGCTGGGTGCACCACGAGGGCTTCTGTTGGAGTGCTGGGGACCTGCCGTGAAATAGATCTCAGCCGTGAGCTTTACTTCTTTGGCTAAAGTGGGACCGGAAGGTTTAGTTCACTTGACTAAGATGATAAAGATGGCCGTTGGTGCACTTTAGCTCAGATCTGTTTACTCTTATTTCTTTGATTCTCCATGGCACATGTGATGTGAAGGAAAGAATCTGAACATTAGTTGTTTATTGTTTAGTAGCTGATGTTTACTGCCAGTTGCATGATAGGCCCCAGATCTCTAAGAATTACCTATCAGACGTCCTCAGGATGAGGACCCATCAGCCTGAAATCTGTTCACTTTCTTAAGGGCTCATGGAGTTCTGAGATAATTAGCCTTCTGGCTTTAAATCGTAAAGGACCAATACGTTTTGTAAATAAATAAACATATGACCACAGTTGCTACCTTTTCCTCTCCCCTGTGCACCCACCTGGATCACAGAGGGTGTGTGTCTCCAAGATGATGGTGAAGAAGTAGGGGTTGAAAATAGGGGGCAAAGGAGAAAAGCACGGGGTGTTTGTTGTGACTGTTGTTTGTGCATGTTTGCTGGGCCGAGTCAGTCATGCTGTGTCCTTCCTACCTTCCTGTCCCCAGAGACTACCCAGATCGAAAAACAGCTGAGTTTCAGAGCAGACTTCTCCGAGATCGAGACACAGGTTTTTCAGGGTGGCCGCTGCATGCACCTGTCCCCGTGGCTTGCCTTCCTGTCTCCCTCTGCCCTCTCAGTATCCCCTCCTCCCCAGCCTGCAGTCCAGACAAGAACAGCCCCGTGTGCAAGCTTTAGCTGCCCATTGATTCCTAGAACCGTGATGCGAAGTCGCACGCAGTCTGCCAGCTGGTGGGGAGTGAGCCGGAGCCTCCTTCTATAACCCTCTGTGGCTCGTTCACCGAATGGCCCTTTTCCTCGAGTCCACATATCAACTCTGTCCGGCAGGTGCAGTAAGGTAGAAATAAAACAGGGCATTTGGAAAGCAGTCTATTAAGTCGCATTTTGGAGCCAGTTGGAGGGGCCCTGGTGGAAATGAGCATCATGGTAACCGCGGCTGCGTGGCTCTGCTTCCTCTCCTCCTCAGCCCTGGGGAATTGGGGCAGGGCACCGGGCTGCTGTCATTCCAATTCAGGCTGTGATTACTATGGTGATTTCCCTTCTGGCATAAGTATCAAACTCTATCTTTTTATTTATTGCAAAAACAACAAAATGATATTGAAAGCATCACAGCATGGTCACTGTGTTACACGTGGAGTGAAAAGACAGGGATTCTTAGAGGGAGGTGGGGCAATTTTGAACCTCTAGGAGATTTTCTGGGTGTTGGAAAGGAACGGAGAAGCCACAGTGGGAAAAAACGATATTGCATCTCTACTGCAATGAGCTTTTCTAGGAGCTGGAAGCGGCATTATTACTCTTGGAGAAAAGAGCTCTCTCTTTTTTCCCCTCCCTTTTGATTTAGACTTCTGTGAGCCAAAGTGTTCCGTGTTTTAATGGTCTGTTTTAAAGATGGAAAGGGCCCTTATGTGTCAGAACACAAGCCTGTCCCAGCCAGCACGGGGCTTTGTTTGATTAGGAGGCTTGTTTGGGATAGATGATATTTTTATAGCTTCTGCTTTGCTTCACCGATGGCCATATTGATGTGGCTCTCCAGGATGGGCCTAATAAATAGTTTCTAGAGCCTCAAGGCCATTCTCTGGGCCGATCCACCACTGAGCCTTCCCCGACTGAAAACCGAAAGTCCAGAGAGCTGGCTTCTTGCCCACAGCTGGCCACAGGCCAGGGGAGGAGATCTGGGGGGGTGTGAGCTCGTGGGCCTTCAAAAGAGCCACCGGCATTTTCCTGTGAACATTTCAGAAGAGCAGCGGGAGTGAAATGCCGAGATGGGGTGTTTCATCCACGTTGTTCAATTTGCGCTCAGATGTCGTGGCCGCCAGGAGGGCTGGGGCTCAGGAGAGCAGGGGACAAACCCCCCCAGGGCGCTTGAAGCTGCTGTGATCTCACCATTTGCCAGAAGATCAAGAGGGAGCAGGGGGACGGTGGGAAGATGGTGAATGAGATGTGCTGGGGCAGAGGCGGTGGGCGGTGATGGAGAGGAGGGCCCGTCACGGGCAGGCGGGGCCTGGGTGCCTTTCAGGGCCCGGAGGCGGTGGATGCTGGCGCTCTGGGGAAGGACAGGCTGTGCCCGTTGGGGACGCCCTATGGCAGCATCCTGGCGGCGGTGTGGGGTGGGAGTGGGGACCGGCGGGGGTGAGGACACTGAGACAGTTGATGAGTGCAGGCCTGGATGGGTGGAGTGCCTCTGGGGTCTGGGTGGAGCACGCCTCACCCCTGACCTTGGGAGCATCTTTGCTGGGACAGCAGCCGTGCCAGTAGCTCTCCATGCAGCATCTTGTTTAAAGCTCACATAGTATCATGATTTTGCAGATAAGGAAGTAGCCTCAGAGAGGTTTACAGAGCAAACAAAACACAAACACGAAAGAAAGACAACAGCAAAACCCGCACACGTGCCTTGTAGCGCTTCAGCTGGTAAGGGGCAGGACCGGGCTTCGTCTGACCCCGTGCGGCTGAGGAGCCGTGGCGCTGTATTTCCAGCTCAGTGTGCCGCCGCCGATGAGGCGTGAGTCTTCACACTTGGGGCAGCACCCTTGCCCTGGGTTCCCACCGCTCCAAACACCTGAGCGTTTCAGGCTGGCGGCGGAAAACACCTCGAATTTGAGGGTTCGAGACTTAAGAAGATTCAAGTGTCCCGAGAGAGAACAAGAAAGCTGCTGTTTATTCTGAAAGGTCCGTTCCTTAGTCACAGCAGTAGTTGAGAACAGTCTCTCTCAAACCCTGGTGAGAGTGGAAGCTCTTCGAAAGCCCTTGCGGAGGGTTCTGGGAACTCAAGGCGTGGTGCGTGTGCACGCGTGGGGTGGCCTCCGTGGCCTCTTGGGGCTGTCTGTTAGCCGCTCTGCCCCTTCTGTTACCCCTGATCACATGTCCTGGCGCCTCCACCGCAAACCGGCCACAGAAGCCCACCCGGCATGTGTGCTGCAGCTGCCTCGGCGAAGCCGCCGGGGAGCCGATGCAGAGGGCGGCCCTCACTGCCCATCACTCATCATCCGGCCGCCCCCGCAGCTGCTAAGACGCTGGCCTCTTCCTATTGGCAGTCTACACAGGGCAGAGTGAACTAGCTCTTGCAGTTTTTGTTTGTTGATTCATTGCAGTCAGAATCACCCTAGGCCGCAGGGACAGGCCAGCAGGTGGCTCGAGTCACAGGCTCCACCCTCCCTCCTCTGGCACTCACCACTCCCTCCCTTTGAACCCAGCTGTGGCAGTGCTCCCCGTCTGTCAGCAGGTGCTGCCCCTGCAGGTCTCCGGGGGTGCCCACGTGCACCTGCGCGCCGCGGTAGAACGCTGAGATGCCGCAGTCAGCAGGCTTTCCTGGGGCTTCTGTTCCAGGAGTGGCCTTTGTCACTGTGGCGGGAGAGCAGGTCGCCTTGGTGGGTCGGGAAGGGAAGGCTCTGGGAGCCGGAGTACCGGAACAGGGGGTCTCTGAGGTCTTCCCAGGTGACTCCCACACCTGCACGGCGGTCGGGCGGCCTGATCAGAACAGCACAGATCCCCCCACCCCTAGCCCTTGGAGACCCAGCATTCCCACAGTTGTCTTTTGTGGGGAGAGTGGCCAGCAGGCTTCTGTGGGCCCTAGAGTTTGGGAATGGCCAAGGGAGAGGGAACAAGGGCGTTAACTCACCGTGGGGACCTCGGGGAAGCCAGCCCCCACCACTAACTCCGGCTCCCTTTCTCTAACTATGAACAGAGGGTAGCAAAACTGGCCCTGCTCGCTAAGATTGAATTGATGGTAAAAATGTGTAAATAAACATCACTTCAGGTCAAGTGAAATTGCCATCAAAATGGAAAGAAGCAGCTTTTGCAGCAACGCATATTGATCTAATCATTCATTGAAGTTTCTTAAGTCAGTGTCCATCATCCGAAACAAACAAACAAACAAACAGTATCAACCTAATCCAAAAGCAAAGACCACCAGCTAGGAAAATTCTGGTCCTCGTTATTTCTTATCCAGATTACTGCTGCGGTGTCCTGCCCATCCAGTGTATTTCCCACACATCGGTGATAGCGTCCTTTGGAAGAGTTCAGCCAAAGCAAAGTGCACCATGACGCGCCCAGCCTGCTTGTGGGGTGATGCTTAGCTGACCTCCAAGTTCAGGGCATCCAGGGCTGACACTGCTCCCCATGCCCACCCTTAAAATCCCCAAGAGAGATAGGCTAAGGGGCAGAGTGGGGCAGGCGCACACTCGTCATTTCCGTGCGTCTTTGGCGTGAACCCTGACGCGGTCAGTCTCCCGTGAGCCGGCCGGGTGGTCTAGAGCAGAGGTCTCAACTCTGGCTGCTCACGAGAATCACAGGAGAGATTTGAAAAATCAAAACCAAAGAAAAGGGCTTCCCTGGTGGCGCAGCGGTTGAGAGTCCGCCTGCCGATGCAGGGCACACGGGTTCGTGCCCCGGTCCGGGAGGATCCCACGTGCCGCGGAGCGGCTGGGCCCGTGAGCCATGGCCGCTGAGCCTGCGCGTCCGGAGCCTGTGCTCCGCAACGGGAGAGGCCACAACAGTGAGAGGCCCGCGTACCGCAAAAAAAAACAAAAAAAACAAACTTAGCAACAGTGGTGGGACTTCCCTGACAGTCCAGTGGTTAAGACTTCGCCTTCCAATTCAGGGGATGCAGGTTCGATCCTTGGTCGGGGAGCTAAGATCCCACACGCCTCACCGCCAAAAATCCAAAACGCAAAACAGAAGCAATATTGTAACCACTTCAACAAAAAAAAAAAACAAGACTTCAGTGTCTCCTCAGTGCCGGTGTCGGGAAAGGCCCAGATCACCTAACTCGGCGTGCAGGGCCCTCTGTGCCTTGGCCTCTGTCCTGCTCCCCACAGACCCTCTGCTCGGCCGCAGACGTCTCAACTGGACAAACACATCCGGTGGACTTGCCTCTCTGAGGTCACACGTGCCCGTCCGTTTGCTGGATGCTCATGGGGAACCCCATCCTTAGCGCCCTTCTCTGCGCTCGGGGAGCGCTGCCCGTCACACTCGCCTTAGTGCCCTTCTCTGCGCTCGGGGAGCGCTGCCCGTCACACTCGCCTTAGTGCCCTTCTCTGCGCTCGGGGAGCGCTGCCCGTCACACTCGCCGTGGTCTCATCCGTTTGTTAGGTACACCTCCAGCACCGAGTTGCAAGCAGGCGTCCCCCTCCCCGCGGACTCGGGGCTCTCCTCCAGCAGGGGCCTTGTCTCCCAGCTTCCGTCTGGTGCGTGCCCGCTCTGTGCCGGGCCTGTTACCCCTGACGTCACATTTACATCTCTCAGCTGTTTTCCTGGACCACGCTAATGTCCTTATTTTAGACACAGCGACACTGAGCTCTGAGATCCTTGTCATTTCCCCAAATCACCACAAAAGCCACGGTTCGTTCTAAAGCCTGTGGCCTTCCCCACAAAGTGTTACCTTCCCTAATTCAAATTTATATCTCCCGTGCCGAACGAACGGAGAGTTGTTAGTCAGTGAGATGGTGGTTACATGGATGAGGCCGGCTTCCGGCTTTCAGCAGCCCCCGAGTGAAGGGAGCTGCCTGTCCTGCTCCTGGTCCCAGCTCTGTCTTCTGTCCCCCTTTCCCTCCCTTTCATCCTCTCCGTCTTGCTCACCACACAGGCCATTTTTCCAGTTGGTCGTCGTTTGTTTTTACTGCAAACCTCGTGACGCTCCCCAGCCCTCAGTGACATCCCTCAAACACCCCTTCTGCTTTCTGACATGTTCATTGTCTGTTGCCAAGCCCTGATGTGATCCATGTGACACGCAGTCCTGTGTGTGGGCTTGACCCGCCAGAAGGGCCTCCGACGAGACGCCTTCACTGAGCCCGTCAGGACGCGGGGATGTAACGAGTTTGCCATTTGAAAGACCTGGATCGCAGGTTTTGAGCGGGTCCCTCCTCCCCCGTGGCCTCCCTCGCCATTTGATGTAGATTGGCACAGACCAGGTTTTTCTCGGTGTAAGGGCATAAAGACATGAAATACCCTCAGAACAGGAAGAGGCCACGCGGCTCAATGTATTGACCTCTTCTGTGCACGTTTTCAGTGATTCTCCGCTTTGGAGGAAGAGCTCTGCTGCTTATTGATGGCAGGTGGTGAAGGGCTGAGGAGGTGCTTTTGGACTCAGCTTTGGGTGGGAGAGGTGGGAGAGGTGGGAGAGGGCTGCGCGAGGGCCAGCCCCGACCCTACTTTACAGACGAGGAAAGAATGCTCTGCAAAGCTGGGGAGCTTCCCGAGGCACACGGGGGTTTAGAGCTGGGATCAGATCTGAACCCGGACTTCCTAAGGCGTCGGGCGGTGCCCACAGCACGGGCCCAAACCGCCGCCCCAGCAAAATGAACCTCGTACACGGCGAGCGGGTTCATTCCCCCAACTTCTATTTCAGAATGTTTGGGCGGAGTTAGCTGGGGTCTGAGACTCAGTGCTCTCCTTAGACCTGAACTAAAGGGCAGAGTCATCAGGGTTGGACGAGAATGGTTGGAATGTGGCTGTGATGATGACCACGTAAAATGCACCTGTGGGCGCTGGTCCCTCCTGGCAGGCTCCCCCGACCCCCAGTTCCGAGCTTTCTGCAGGGATCTCCAGAGCTAGGAGTGACCCCAGGCAGGGCAGGACCTGCAGGACAGTCAGTCCACAGTGGACAGGATTGTTCAGACAGTCGGTCTGCTGTCTCTGTAGAAAACTCTTCAGCCACCAGGCTGGGATGAGCTTCCCTAACGGGTCATAACAACACCCAAGATGCTCAGGAAGGCAGATTGAGTTTCCGAAGGGCAGCACCTGCCCATTTGCCTGTGGTGAGAGCTCAGATTACCAGTTGATCCCAAGTCACATGGAGTCCTGACTCTCTTGAAATACTTAGCACTCTTTGCCCCATATCCCTGGTGGGTAGAGTGGATCACAAAAGATCTAAAACACCTCCTTGTTTTCTTGTAACTAGGGCTAAAAGGTTACATCAACAGACCTGTCTCCCACATGCACTGTCATCCTTTTGCACCCCTCTTTCCTGCCTGAAATACGCATCGGCCACTTAACAGAGTGCAAGATACAGAGAAGGCAGTTATTCAAGCATGGGCCCTCCAGCAGCTGTTGGCCAACAGAGCAGCTGTTCCGGGGGGGGGGGGCTGTAGAGATGTGCCTGGATGTTGGGGGACTGACTTTGTCTTGAACATTGTGGTGGGGAGCAGAAGTGGCTTCCCCGATGAAGTGCTGCTACAAAGCCATCTGCTAACTGATGTTTTAGCTAAGGTGACAAGACCCCTTCGTTCCCTCAAGCTACTTTCTCCCTTTTCACGGGTGAAGGATATTCAGAGAAGTTTCTGCTCGACAGTCTTTTCTTCTGCAGCATCAGATGGTGTTTATATTCTGAAATCACTGCTGCCGTGGACACTTCTAACACTGGGAAAAGTTCTGAAGGTGCTGTTTCTAAGGAGGGAGATGGACAGGCTGGTAAAAAGAGGGCATTTATTTGCAAGGCTTAAGTAAACGGAAGGATGCAATGAAACTGATAGGTGATTCCACGTGTGTATATGGGAGGGCGTACCTCTTTTGTCTGACGAGCATAAACTCATTTGGAACGGAGACCTTGTATGTCGTTACCCTACACTCCCAATGCCTGCACACATCTCAACTGTTAAGGTTCAGTAAATATTTCTGTCCTATCAGAACCCACGTCTTATTCTGGTCTCTCCCCGTTATACCTGCTCTTTTATTTTTATCTGGGTTGAGGGACGGGAGAGTGGCTGGAAGAGAGAGACAGACCCCTGTTTCCTCCAAAATAAGCAATTAACGCATCATGTGCCAGAATGTACACAAACACTTTCAGCTTCTCTCCTGAAATCTGAGAGAAAATGAAATTCTGAAAAGATCTGGATTCCCTTTGTATTTGTCAGGAGCAGAGCTGTTTTTCGTTTCTTTGCTTGAGAAAGGGAAGTGATTGAAATGGGGAAACATTTTCGTTTCTCTGCCTGCTGTGGAAGGACACTTGCCAGTAACGACGGGGGTTCTCTGAGGTGTTTTGTGGCCAGGCTGGCGGGGGCAGCAGCAGAAGCGGCCGACTAAGTGGGGGGCGAGAGGGGCTTCCTTGTGAAAACTGCCCTGGGAGTCCCGCAAGCTCCAGGCGACAGCAGCTGGAGGGAAGAGCTGGGCAGGGGACCAAGTAGCGGCTTGCCAGGACCAGGGCCTGCTTCTCCTCGGGCTCCTGGGCCCGACAGCTGCTTGTCAGGAGCCGTCAGACCGGAAGGCAGGGGATGAATCTGGACGGCGGGGCCTTGTGCTCAGTGCCCAGAGCTGCTCCGGGGAGGCCACATCTCTGGGCTTGCAGTGAGCTGCACCAGGCTTTCTGGAGCAAGAACTTAGACCTGGACGAGAAGTGGTCTGTCCTGAGTGGGTCAGAGCCTCAGGATGGTTCAGCCATAATGTGATGCCTCCTTTCAACAAGGAGAGATTCGTGACATGCAGGATCCTCTGTGTGCAGGGATTGAAGAGGGAGACTGTTGTTCACTTACTGTCACATGACTGAGGCAAGGTTTGAACTGCAGAGGTTTTTGCTTCAGCCTCTCCTGTTGACCCCTGGCTACAGTGGCAAAGTCAGGAGAACTGACCTTGGTTCTGTGAAACCACCCAGGGTTGTGTGCCAGCCCTGAGATTCGGTGGGTGAACGCACAGGCTTCGGGGTGGAACAGACGGGTTTAATTCCTGATTTGCTGTTAACTAGGCAGTGAAAGTAATAAGTTACTTAAAGGCTTAAGCCTCAGTTTTGTCACCCGAAACATGAAGATAATATAGATTGCAGGGGATTTCTGTGGGTTGAGTTTGGGACATTACAGTAAACATACCCCTTGATTCCTCCACAGTGAATTTGGAGTCAGCCAAGTAGATGATAGATTTTTAAAGAACTGGACCAGCAAAAAGATTAGTTTTCTTGCTGTTAGTGTTAAACTAGAGGACATAGCTTGGACCTACAGCTACAAGTGGGCTTCCTAATATCCTCAGAAGGAAACTGACCCACCTGGAACCACGGCCTCCTGTCTCAGATCTCCCTCGGTGCGCACGCGCACGCACACGCGCACACACACACGCACACCCTTTGTGGGTATTTCCCTCAGGAAGCAGGAATTCCTTCATGGGAACAGAACGAGAGGGAATACAGGTTCACAATGATGAAGGTGAGTCAGTACCTACCGACCCCCAACATTTGTGGTCTGATTTTATTGATTTCTTTCCACCCACGTGTAGCAATGGATTCATTAAACACTTTTTTTGTTTAAGGGAAGGCAGAACAAAACAATAGCAACGAAACCTAGTCACTGCACACTTCCCTCCCTTCCTGCCGCCCTCGTGCTGGTTTTCATAGGGCCCCGAAAGCAGAAACGGATACCCACGGTTTCTATCTCTGTAGTCGTGGCATCTGGTATGTTCTGTGCTAAGAGGTCCAAGCCTGATACTTAAGCAGGCTTACAAGAGCTGCTTGGGGCAGGGCTGGGTGTGCATTACTGTCGGGCAATGGTATGAAGGCCGAGGTGTGGTGGGCTTCCTCTCAGGGCCCATAGAATTACACTTAGAAAGCTGCAGGATTTAAAAGACGCTCCAGAAATAACCTGAAACTGGGATTCAGGATGGGGCTTGACTCCCACCTCTACCATGCCCCTGCTAAGTGAAGTTTGACAATTGGTCACTTCCTCTCTCCTAATCTCATTTTCCCCGTGTATAAAGTGGAGACAACATATTCTATCCTATAGAGCTCTCGACAGGATCAAATAAGGTGATTATGTTGAAGGACTTGATAAACTAGGTGCTCAGATGCATATACGCTGGGTCCAGGAGGAAAACACACAACAAGGAATCATCCGATTTGCCTCCCGCTCTGCCCCCATCCCCCCACCACGCTGGCCGACCCCCCGTAACTTGAAGGAGGGGGATTTGAGAACATCATAAGACAGGTTGTTTTCCAGGATCATATGGCTAGACAATATTTACGATGCATTTTCTTTTTTTGCATGATATTATAACTTTATCTAGAAGTGACCCAAATGCCTAAATGAATACCAAAATTAATGACTATGTAAAATGTCTGTCTTCTCTTTTTACATCAGAAGGAAAGGGTGTGTCTTATTTGATACAAAATGTCTGACTGTCAGTTCCTCATGCACATTTTATTTCATGAAAACCAAACTATTAAGGAAACAAGGATTCTTGAACAGGGGAGCAAACTGATTGCCTCTGTTCAGGCCTGGTTAGGAGGCTGGCAATGGGTTAAATGAGAGGTCTGGACTCAAAGTCAGTCAAGGGCAGAGAAGGGTCAGGGATGAATAACAAGTGTTTGTGTGTCTTGGCCTGGGTTGTGGGGAGTTAGGGTTCTGCAGCAAATTACAATGAACAGAAGTGAGGATGTCAGGAAGCAGAATTTGTGGGTAAAGTAAAGGAATAGATGAATTTAAAATACCTATAAGACACCTACAGAAAGACGGACGATAGATATAGATAGATATAGGCATAAATTATTGGAAATGTGTCTCGAACGTGAGATTTGGAAGTCTTCTGCACAGAGGAAACAAGGGACGCCACTGAAATGGACGAGGCCATTTAAAGTTCTTGGATCATAGCCCAAATTACTAGGAGAGGGAGGAGATGGCAAGAGAGAGGCCTGTGAGAGAAGGTGAAAAATAAACTGGGTGCCCTGAGGGCCTTGGTATCTGGGAGAGGGGCATTTCACAAAGACGGGCATCTTCTGTTGTGTCAGATACTGTAGAGGCTGAGGAAACTGGGAGTTGAGAAAAGGTCTCCAGATTCGGTTAGGATTAGGGAGGCATCACGGATTAGGACATTTTCACATGCCGGTACGTTAGGGAGGAAGGAGAGGACGGATGTGGACATAGAGACGTTAATGCTCGTTTAAAAAGACTGAGGTGGAAAATGAAAGAACGAGAAGGCTCTGGAGATTTTTGTTTGTTTCTTCTTTATGAGGAAAAAATGTAGACTTGAGCATGTTTACAGGGAGAAGTGGAGAGTGGAAGAGGGTGAAGAGCTGTGAGTGGAAAAGGATCCAGGTCCTGATGGATCTGGAAGGATGGCAGGAGGGGCAGGGGGACAGGTGTGACAAGAGCTCACCTGAAGGGAATTGTCCCCTAGTAGCAGGAAGTGGGCCGTCTCAGAGACAGAGGGAGAGGAAAGGTGGTGTGGGCACAGCCATGCGGGGAGCGTATCTGGAGGCTCCTGAGAACAGTCCCAGGAACACAAGCAGCGAGGGCTTGGTCGATGCTGGAGACACAGGAGCGTCACCACTGCTGAGCTACCCTTATTCTTCTCTTCACTTTACGTGGTGTGCAGCACGCTGGGCTTGCCCAGGCCAGGATTTGTTTTTTTTTTTTTCCTTTCAGTACACGGGCCTCTCACCGTTGTGGACTCTCCGCAAGGCATGTGGGATCTTCCTGGACCAGGGCACGAACCCGTGTCCCCTGCGTCGGCAGGCAGACTCCAGGATTTGGTTTTCAGGGATACGCTTTGGGATGTGTAAGGAGCAACCTGCATTTTATTAATGAACAGGCTCCTAACCATGTGGACATTTCTGGGTGGGTTTTCTGATGTCATCATTGCCATGCCTAAAACTTGCTGTAACAGAGCTATAGTCTTGCTTCCAGGCTTTGTATTTTTCCAGAAACTCTTTCTTTTAGGGAGTCATTTCTTGTCCTGAATTGTGGGATTAATTTTATCTTTGAGGCTTTGCCACTACTCCCTCTCTGATCACCTCTCACCTTTTTTGTTTTCCATTTGGACATCCCTTGGTGGGGATATCTCGGGAATAAAAAATATGCCCTAGGGATAAAAAAGCAGTAGTTTGGCTGGTGTGACACTGATGTCAGGGAGGAGCAACCACGGGGTCAGTTTCTGTACATTGCCTGCTGCTTTCACCAGCAAACGTTTACCAAACGCCCGTGTGCTGGGCTGTGGCTATGGGAGAGAAACCTGGGGAATGGACAGATCTTCGTCTCCCGACACTCCCAGCGTCCAGCAGGGGGAGGGGAGGGGCATCTCACATGGCCCCTCTTCAGCCAGGGGCTGGGTTCCATATCCGGGTTGTAGACGCAAAGCAAGGTAGAGAGTGAGGACTTTCCTGAGGCCAATGGTCTCTTAAGGGCTGACCCCTGAGCTGGCGCTGGTCCGTGACGAAGACCCCAGACTGTGCAGGAAAGAAAAATAAGGGGCTTCAAGTCCGGGGAAGTCTGCCAGCGTCCCATCATGTCAACAGCTGTCCTTCGAAGTGCGATGATACCCCCTGTCTTTGTGGAATAGAAATGGCCCCCTTAGTTTTAAAATTTAATGATAAGAGATAATAGGCATTTTACTTGGCAAAATGAAAGATTTTCCACCTAATTTCCGACTTCTGTTTTCTGTTAAATTTTACTGATCTGTAAAATCCAGGAGTCTGGGGATTTTTATCCAAAATGATCCAGGTTATGCAAGAAATATGTATTTTTTTGATACAGATAAGATCCTCAGTTGGCAAAATCCAGGGTAGATCTTGACAATTGATTTGATTTACCCAGTATTTATGCAGCTCCCTCCCCCCACCCCGCTTCACTTCACCTGGATAGTGTGGATCCAGCCAGGCAAACTCAACCAGGAGCTGAAGGGTGCTTTCCAGTAACTGAGTCTTAACTGCCAATGTCGCCTGGGCCCAGAAATATTCTTGAGGCATCTAAAATCGCAGATGCCTTTCTGACCCTAAGGGTGGGAGGCGTAAGTTTGAAAGACACGATCTAAGCTAAGTGTCCCAGGGCAAATGAAAATAAACGATACCCAGGGTTTCTGGGAAAGAGAAGGTCGCTAGCTTTCCGGCCAAATTACATTTTCCCTTTATTGCTTTGTCTTTTGGAGTATTTGAAGTGGAAATTCCAAGGGGAAAGGGAAAGTTGGGGTTAAACTGGACAAATTCTTCTTGAAAAGCTTGATGACTCCATGTGGCATGGCAAGGTGGAGGCCACTGTAGGATGGACCCTGAGCTTCTGGAAACGGGGTTCGGGGGGTAATCATTTTGATCACGTGTCCTCCCCAGCCTAGCATTTCAGTGCCGGATCCACTTCCTTGGCTGTCCGAACAAAGTGCCGTAATTGGATGGCCTAAACCCACGGAATTGTATTGCCTCGGTTCTGGAGGCTGGAAACCCAAGACGGAAGTGCTGGCAGGGCCATGTGCCTCTGGGGCCCGTAGAGGGGGTTTCTTCTGAGCCTTTTCCTGGCACCTGGTGATGGAAAATCCATGGTGTTCCTTGGCTCGCAGGTGACGTACTCCCATCCCCGCCTCCATCATCACGAGGCCTTCTTGCTTCCTGTGACTCTGTCCCTGTATCGCCTCTCTTTCTTATAAGGCACCAGGCATGTGGATTAAGGACCCACCCCTCTGTTGTAGGACCTCAGCTTAACTACTTCTATCTGCCAGGATCCTGTAGCCAAAAAAGGTCCCCTTACAAGGTACCGGGGGCTGGGACTTCAACACCTCTTTTTGGGAGATACGGTTCAACCCACCAAAGGTGCTCAGTAATGAACATGTGAATAAACAATTCTTGGAACTACCGCCAGTTAGGACTTGGCTGTGGGCATGACAGTGAGCAGAGAAGTGTGGTCTTTCCTTTGTGCTGAATGTGGATGCGTGTCCGCGTGTGTGTATGTAAATGTACTTAGATACATTTGTATAGCACATGTGTATAATAGTTAACATTGTACTAAAATGGGGCCAGGTGCTTTAGAAAGGCCCAGCACATGGATTCTGAAGTGGAAATGATTGAACCTGCACGGACTGCAGATCTCACCCCTGGTCCGGCAATTTCTCTCACGCCTGAGATTATCCCTTATTGAAAGAGTGCATTTATACTGAGAGAAATCAGCTTGCAGTGGAACCCTTTCCTCCTAAAACAATCAAGCATTCCTGAGGCAGGGAGGGCCTCCAGATAGGAAAGTGGTTCTTTTTTTAGGCAACAGGGCTCATTCTTCCTGCAGAAGGAGGAAGACAATCTCTTTGGCTTCTGGCTTAGCAGCTCCTTTGAGGGACTATTTAAAGCCCAAGAAGAATTTTTACTGATTAATTAAAAAAAAAAAAAAAAGTTTCTGCAAAAAAAATCTTCTGTCTCCTGAATGCCAGTTCTGCAAGAGAAAGAACAGCAGGTCCTCCCATGGTTACAACCCTGACCTTTCCCAGGACAGCTTAGGGAGGTGTGGTCAGGGGAGCTGATCCTCAGTCCCCAGACACCCTGTCCCCCACCCTGGGACTCGCTCTGATGTTCATGCTTGCCCACGTGTCACTTTCCTTGTCCTCCCAGAGCCCGGGGGCCCGTTAGTCTTTCCAGTTTGTTCTCAGGTCGCTTCCTCCCCTATAACCCTCCCCATCCTCGTTCACGTAGGCGCTGAAGGGAGAAGATGCTGATTTGTGTCTGTTCTTTGGCTCCAGCTAGAATAAGATAAAGAGGATGGCCCTGCATATCAACAAGTTGTCGTTTCCTCGCGTGGCGACCCTCACTTCCAGGAGTCCACTGCTGGCTCTCGCTTGGCCTGGCTCTCCTTGAAACCCCTGGCAGCCTTCTGAGAGTGAGCGCCGAGCTCTTGAATCATCTAAGCCCAGCAAGGAGGCACTATCTCAGCGGCAGGCCTAGTGTTCCGGACTGTCATCTTATTAAGAGCAAAGGAAAATTTTGACTTACAGGAAGGCCCTTAATTTTCCAACAAGGAGTGGCAGTGATAACGTTTCTCCTGCCCCCTGCTGACTCACCACTTCAGGGAAGCTGGGCTTCGCGGAGTCCCGCTCACTCCTTTGTGCTCGAGTATTTTGTCAAAGGCTTTCACGAAGAGATGTTCTTTAACAAGAAATACATTGAAGTTGTTGAAGGGAACAGATTGGTGGATAATTGTGAGTTTGGTAAAACAAGAAATAATGTGTTCTCAGCGTGAGATCATGCACGTTCAGACCTAGCTCACCCGCCACCCCTGCAAGCCACACCCGCCCCTCACCTCTCTTCCTCTGTACCAGAGCATCCCCTTGCTGGGTGGACAGGGAATGGCCGTGACTTTCATGTGACCACAGAAGGCAGGTGGGGTCAGAAACACCAGTACAATTCCGTGACAAGGAATGCTGCTCCTAAGGGGTGCTCTGTGTGTGGAAAATCTACATCCTGATGGATGCCCCATAGATAGAATGCTTTGTGGTTCTGGTTGTGATATATTTTATTTAATCAATAATCCTATACAACACTGTCTGATAATAAATAACTGTAATTTGCATGACATTCTGGGATGTTAGGTTTTTTTCTTGTTGTTCTAATTAGCAAATTGCATTTATCTTTCACTCTTTCTTCTTCCCCCCAGCTCAGAGACCCTACAACTGCCTAAATCTAGACCAGTTCAAATTGCCATTTATCACTAATCCTAAATATCCTAGTAAGAGTATCAGAGCTAAGAGGCAGGAGTCTGTAAGAGGAGGCTAATCTGTGAATAGGATACTGTTGTGATGCAGGTGGGGACCGAATATGAAGCACCCCCTCCCCTCAGGAGTGGTCCCTGGGCTCGGAGAGCTTGGACCTAGATAAACACCCACGATGGTGAGCACGCATGGGACGTGGGTGGGTGTCCCACCCAAACCTGCCACATTCTTCTTCTTCTTTTTTTTTTTTTAAATATTTATTTATTTATTTATTTAGGGCTCTGTTGGGTCTTCGTTTCTCTGCCAGGGCTTTCTCTAGTTGTGGCAAGCGGGGGCCACTCTTCATCGCGGTGCGCGGGCCTCTCACTATCACAGCCTCTCTTGTTGTGGAGCACAGGCTCCGGATGCGCAGGCTCAGCGGCCACGGCTCACGGGCCCAGCCGCTCCGCGGCATGTGGGATCTTCCCGGACCGGGACACGAACCCGCGTCCCCTGCATCGGCAGGCGGACTCTCGACCACTGCGCCACCAGGGAAGCCCCACATTCTTCTTCTTGATTTGCTCTCTTGGTTTGCCTGGGCAACCCGGGTTCAGAGACTATATGTTTCTGTCTTCCTAGCCCTTGCGTCTAGCAAACCACTCAGTGCATAATGAGTGCTCACCTAATTTTGTAGAAAAATTGGTGCACAAACAAAGGAATGAGGAAGTCGTTCTGGACTCAGCACCGTGTATCAGTGCATAATTGACTCAGCCATAGGTGTTTAATTCTGGTGGCAGTTTTGTACTTGCAGTCGTTTCTGGAGCACTCCTGTAGAGTGGTAACATTACATAAGGGTAAGAATACCAGTTCTGGCAATTATAGTTTCTAATCTTCCGTGTCTGCCTCTGTAAAATGGGGGCTAGCTCTTTCATAGTGTTGTACATGCATGTAAAGTAGTCAGCAAAATGCCCCAGAGATAGTAGGTACCGCTCGAATGAAAGCTAACTGGAATTATGATAATTTTTGATGGCTGTGATGATACCCTCTATTCTTACCATTTAATCCTACTAATGTTTTTATCTTTAACATGTTTAGGGCCTATCTACCTCCATGTTTTGTTTTGTTTTGTTTTTTTGCGGTACACGGGCCTCTCACTGTTGCGGCCTCTCCCATTGCGGAGCACAGGCTCCGGACGCGTAGGCTCAGTGGCCGTGGTGCACGGGCCCAGCCGCCCCGCAGCATGTGGGATCTTCCCGGACCGGGGCACGAACCCGTGTCCCCTGCATCGGCAGGCGGACTCTCAACCACTGCACCACCAGGGAAGCCCTACCTTCATGTTTTTGGTTTAGATTCAGGCAATGTATATCAGTGTAAGGCAATGACCCAGGTTGTGAGAACTGAAGAGACAGGTGTGTATGTGTGTGATTCTTTAAAACCTTAATAATACCTCAATAAAACCTTAGAGAGGACTACTATTTATCAGGTGCCTACTCTGTGCTAGGCTCTGGGATAGCGAAATCCTTTATCTATGTCATCCTCTTTAATTTCTATAAAAATATTTTGAGGTAGGTATTACTATCCCCTTATTTTATAGGCTAGGAAATTTAGGCACAGAAAGCATACACAACTCATTACAACCTTAGGTTAGGAAAAGGGTGAATTCAGGCCCCCCTGGGTGCAGGATCACTCTCTCCATGCTGTGTGCTGTCAGCGCCCTTCCTCATCAGCCTCGGGGTGACTGGTGAATTGGTGCATCTGTCCCAGGAGGCAGCTTGGAACCGAAACCACAGATCTTAACCAGGACGCAGCAGCCCTGATTCTCGGGCATGCGCCTCCTCAGGCTGGGGTTTCTGGTCACCTCCCTGGGCCTCCTCTGCGTCCTCCGCAGGGTCAGTGTGCAACGCAGACTGAGTCCGGTGTACTCCGTATGTCCTCCACGACCTGTGACTCCAGACTTGGGATGGGCACATTTGTGGAAAGAAGGCGAATGAACAGGAGCCATCCCATTGGAGGGAGGTGTTCTCTCTCCTTTTCCTGGCCATCGGAGTCTCTCTGAGCCCTGCATTATTTAAACCTAAACCACTGAAATCAGCCATTTACAATGTTTTCAGTCTCTCAGCCATGTTGAATTAAACAAGAAATTGCTATGGGGACGCACACGTCTGAAAGAATAAACAGATACCCAGATATCTGTTTTAAATGGAAGCCAAAAATATGTTGTTGGTACTCAGCATTTCTCTTCTAAAATGCTCCCTATGGTAGGTCTCTGGGAATCAGGGAAACAGCAGTTCAGACCCAGAGGAGACCTGAGGCATTTGTCCAGCCCTCTCATTTTCCAGATGAGCGAGGAGATTCTTTTCCCCAATTGTGTAATATTTTTAAGTTCCCTGGTGGCATCATTTTCCGTTGAGCTAACGCTCATGGTGGGGTCCACAAAGCTTTGAGAGCATCAGGCATTCCCCAACTTACCAAGTTGTCTCAGAGGTGACGTTTGCACTCTCTCCTCTTTCAGTCAGTCCTTCCATTATCATCAATCAGTCACTCCAACAACAACAAAAAACCCCCATCAAAATAAAACCTCAAATTAGACACAAAAATGAACAAAGTAGCAAGTCTGTTCTGGGTGTCTTTCCTGTAATTCCTAGCACCTCTGCATTGAAAGGACCACGGGGTGAGTTGTGAGAAGTAGGTTCCAATGTCTGCATTCAGGAACCTCTAAGTACCATCTCTAGTTCAACGTCCCTGTATTTTTATATTATACCTCATAGTTATCCAGCTTTGGAAATAAAATGTACAGAATCACACCCCTTGAGGTACTTTCCTTTGATCTGTTCCTCTCATTATCAAGAACGTCCTGCAGGGGCTCCGAGGTCTGTCCAAACCCCTGCCCAGTGCTCTCTTCACCACCGAATGGCAGGATATTTTTCTTGCTCTTACAAAAAGGTAATCTTACCAACATGCTCCCCTTGCTGGGAATGGTTTGCTGGTCTGGGTGCATATTAACGACATCGTCCACGCCTGGCATGGAATTCAGACCCGTGCGCACCTTCGTTCAGCCTGTTTATGCTAGCTTTGCCACTGCCTGAAATGGGTAGCAGGTGGGCTTAAAATGCAATTCTCAGTGTTCTTGCTTTCTTTATTTTTAATCATCATCTTTAAAAAAAAAAAACTGGTAAAGAGAATCCAGTCTATAGCGTGGTGAAAGTCTGGAGTGGCTGTTGGGACATGGAATGCCAGCCAACCGTGAGCAGGTGAACCTGGACTAAGTACAAAGGAAAAAAGAGCCCCAGAGTGGTGACTGCTGGTGAGGGTGCTGGGTCCTGATGCCGTGTGGAGCCTCTCAGCAGGCACGCAGGAGAGCAGCTAAGACGGCAGAGCAGAAGGACCCTGAGCTCACCTCCTCTCCTGGGCACACCAAAGTCACAACCGTCTGCAGAACGAGCGTCATTGGAAAAGACTGAAACATACCAGAAAAGACCTTCTACAGCTGAAGACATGAGGAAGGAACCACAACAAGACTGGTAGGAGGGGTGCACTCGCCATATAGTTAAATCCCATACTCCCCAGGGTGGGTGACCCACAAACTGGAGACTAATTATATTACATAGGTTCTCCCGCAGGAGTGAGAGTTCTGAACCCCACGTCAGACCCCCAGCCCAGGAGTTGGGCACCAGGAGGAGGAGCCCCCAGAGCATTTGACTTTGAAGACCAGTGGGGCTTGATTGCAGGAGCTCCACAGGATTGGGGGAAATAGAGACTCCACTCTTAAGGGTGAACACAAACTCCCACATGCACCAGGACCAAGGGCAAAAGCAGTGATTTCACAGGAGCCTGGACCAGACCTACCTGCTTGTCTTGGAGGGTCTCCTAGGGAGGCTGGGGACGGCTGTAGCCCACTCTGGGGACGTAGACACCAGTGGCAGACATATCGGGGAGCCTTCATCTATGTGAGCTTTCCTGGAAGCTGACATTTTGGCAACAAGACCTGGCCCCACCCAATACCCTGTAGGCTCCAGTGCTGGGACACCTCAGGCCAAACAGCAAACTGGGTGGGGATGCAGCCTCACCCATCAGCAGACAGACTGCCTATAGACTCTCTGAGACCACAGCCACCTCCAGATACCCCCCTGGACACGGCCCTGCCCACCAGTGGACAGAGATCCAGCCCCACCCACCAGTGGGCAGGCACCAGCCCCTCCTGCCAGGAAGCCTGCACAAGCCACCTCTAGATACCCCCCTAGACACAGCCCTGCCCACCAGAAGACAGAGACCATTTCCACCCACCAGGGGTCAGACACCAGAAGCCAGAAAACTACAGTCCTGCAGCCTGCAGAATGAGTCCCAAATGCAGGCCAGACACTACCCTGGGACCAGCTGGCCAATGACCTTGGGTGACCAGAGGGGAGTGTACTGCCGGGACACATAGGACGCCTCCTACAGAGGGCCACTTCTTCAAGGTCAAGAAATGAAACTAACCTTACAAATACATAAAAATTCAAATTTAGACTAAATGAGGTGGCAGAGGAATATGTTCCAGATGAAGGAACAAGATAAAACCCCAGAAGAACAACTAAGTGTTGTGGAGATAGGCAGTCTACCTGAGAAAGACGTCAGAATAATGAACATAAAGATGATTGCAAGAACTCATGAGAATGGATGCACAGAGTGAGAAATTAGATGTTTTAAATAAAGAATTTGAAAATATAAAGAACAACGAAACAGAATTGAAGAATACAATAAATGAAATGAAAAATACACTAGAGGGAATCAATAGTAGACTAAATGAGGCAGAAGAATGGATCAGTGAGCTGGAAGACAGAGTAGTGGAAATCACTGCCACCAAAAAGAAAAAAGAATGAATGAGGATAGTTTAAGAGACCTCTGGGACAACATCAAGTGTGCTAATATTCACATTATAGGGGTTCCAGAAGGAGAAGAGAGACAGAAAGGACCTGTGAAAATATTTGAAGAGATAGTAGCTGAAAACTTCCCTAACCTGGGACAGGAAACAGTCACCCAAGTCCAGGAAGCATGGAGAGTCCCATATAGGATTAACCCATAGAGGACCACACCAAGATACATTGTAATCAAAACAACAAAAATTATAGATAAGGAGAGAATATTAAAAGCAACTAGGAAAAAACAACAAATAACTTACAAGGGAACTCCCACAAGGCTATCAACTGATTTTTCAGCAGAAACTCTGCAGGCCAGAAAGGGGTGGCACAGCATACTAAAAATGATGAAAGAGAAAAAGCTACAACCAAGAATATTTGATTCAGCAAGGCTCTCATTCAGATTTGATGGAGGAATCCAAAACTTTACAGACAAACAAAAGCTAAAAGAATTCAGCACAGCCAAACCAGCTTTACAACAGATGTTAAAGGAACATTTTAGGTGGAAAAGAAAAGGTCACAAATAGAAAAAAGAAAATTTTAAAAATGGAAAAGCTCACTGGTAAAGGCAAATATACAATAAAGGTAGGAAATCATCCACACACAAAGCTAGTAGGGAGGTTAAAAGACAGAAGTAGTAAAATCATTTTTATCCACAAAAAAGCAGTTAAGGGATACACAAAGCAATTAGATGTAAAATATAATATCAAAAACAGTGATCATGAGGGGAGAAGAGTACAAAAGCAGGGTATCTAAGCTGCATTTGAAATTAAGAGATCAGCAACTTAAAACAAGCACAAATATATGTAGACTGCTATACAAAAACCTCATGGTAACCACAAAAAAAAATCCATAATAGATATACACACAAACCAGAAAAAGGAATACAAACATAACACTAAAGATAATCGTCAAATCACAAGAGAAGAGAACGAAAGAAGAAAGTGGAAAAGAAGACCTACAAAAACAAATCCAAAAAAATTAATAAATGGAAATAGGAACATACATATCTATAATTACTTTAAATGTAAATGGACTAAATGCTCCAACCTAAAGACACAGACTGGCTGAATGGATACAAAAACAGAACCCATATATATGCTGTCTGCAAGAGACTCACTTCAGATCTAGAGATGCATACAGACTGAAAGTGAGGGGTTGGAAAAGATGTTCCAGGAAAGCCAGAGCAGCAATACTTATATCAGAAAAGGATAGACATTAAAGACTATTTAAAATAAAGACTGTTACGAGAGACAAAGAAGGACACTGCATAATGATCAAAGGACTAATCCAAGAAGATTTAACAATGGTAAATATACGTGCATTCAGCACAGGAGCACCTTAATATATAAGGCAAATGCTATCATCCATAAAAGAGAAGTTGACAGTAATACAATAATAGTAGGAGACTTTTTAACACCCCACTTACAGCACTGGACAGATCATCAAGACATAATCGATAAGGAAACACATGACCAGATGGACATTAGACCAGATGAACTTAATTGATATTTATAGAGCATTCCACCTGAAAGCAGCAGAATACACATCCTTTTCAAGTGCACATGGAGCATTCTCCAGGATAGATCACATGCTGTGCCATAAAGCAAGCCTCAGTAAATATCAAAAAACAAACCGAAATCATATCAAACATCTTTTCCAACCACAACACTATGAGGCTAGAAATCAATTACAAGAAAAAAAAAAAACTGCAAAAAACACAAACATGTGGAGCCTAAACAATATGTTACTAAACAACCAAGGGATCACTGAAGAAATCAAAGAGGGTATTAAAAAAAATACCTAGAGACAAATGAAAACAAAAACATGATGATCCAAAACCTATGGGATGCAGCAAAAGCAGTTCTAAGAGGGAAGTTTATAGTGGTACAGGCGTATCTCAGGAAACAAGAAAAATCTTAAACAACCAAACCGTATACCTAATGCAACTAGTGAAAGAAGAACAAACAAAACCCAAAGTTAGTAGAAGAAAAGAAATCCTAAATATCAGAGCAGAACTAAATGTAATAGAGACTTAAAAAAAAAAAAAAAGATCAATGGAACTAAAAATGGTTCTTTGAAAAGATAAACAAAATTGATAAACATTTAGCCAGACTCATCAAGAAAAAAAGGGAGAAGGGCCCAAATCAATAAAATCAGAAATGAAAAAGAAGTTACAACTGACATAACAGAAATACAAAGGACAATAAAAGGCTACTACAAGCAGCTATACACCAATAAAATGGACAGCCTAGAAGAAATGAACAAATTCTTAGATAGGGTCAATTTCCCAAGACTGGACCAGGAAGAAATAGAAAATGTAAACAGACTGATTACCAGTACTGAAATTGAATCAGTAATTTAAAAACTCCCAACAAACAAAAGGCTAGGACCAAGATGGCATCACAGGTGAATTCTACCAAACATTTAGAGAAGAGTTAACACCTATTGTTTTGAAACTATTCCAAAAAATTGCAGAGGAAGGAACACTTCCAAACTCATTCTATGAGGCCACCATCACCCTGATAACAAAACCAGACAAAGATATCACAAAAAGAGAAAGTTACCGGTCAATATCACTGATAACATAGATGTAGAAATCCTCAGCAAGATACTAGCAAGCCAACTCCTACGGTACATTAAAAGAATCATACACCGTGAACAAGTGGGATTTATCCACAAATCAATATCTGCAAATTTCACTATCCACAAATCAATCAATGTGATACACCACATTAACAAATTGAGGAATAAAAATCATGTGATCATCTCAACAGATGCAGGAAAAGCTTTTGATAAAATTCAGCATCCATTTATGATAAAAAATACTCTTCAGAAAGTGGGCACAGAGGGAACAAACCTCAGCATAATAAAGGGGATATGTGATAAGCTTACAAGTAACATTATACTCAATGGTGAAAAGCTGAAACTATTTTCTCTAAGATCAAGAACAAGGCAGGGATGCCCATTCTCACTGCTTTTATTCACCATAGTTTTGGAAGTCCTAGCCACGGCAATCAGAGAAGAAAAAGAAATAAAAGGAATCCAAATCAGAAAAGAAGAAGTAAAGCCGTCACTGTTTGCAGATGAGATATACTATACATAGAAAGTCCTAAAGAAGCTACCAGAAAACTACTAGAGCTCATCAATAAATTTGGTAAAGTTGCAGGATACAAAATTAATACCCAGAAATCTGTTGCATTTCTGTACACTAAAAATGAAATATCAGAAGGAGAAAGTAAGGAAACAATCCCATTTACCATTGCATCAAAAAGACTGAAATACCTAGGAATAAACCTACCTAAGGAGGCAAAAGACCTGTGCACCCAAAAGTATAAGACGCTGATGAAAGAAATTGAAGATGACATAAACAGATGGAAATATACACCATGTTCTTGGATTGGAAGGACCAATATTGTTTAAATGACCATGCTACCCAAGGCAATCTACACATTCAATGCAATCCCTATCAAATTGCCAATGGCATTTTTCAAAGAACTAGAACAAAATTTTTAAATTTTTATAGAAAGACAAAAGATTTCGAGTAGCCAAAACAATCTTGAGAAGGAAGAACGGAACTGGAGGAATCTTGATCCGTGTCTTCAGACTGTATGTACTACAAAGCTACAGTAATCAAAACAGTATGGTACCGGCACAAAAACAGAGATATAGATCAATAGAACAGGATAGAAAGCCCAGGAATAAACCCACACACATGTGGTCAATTAATCTACAGCAAAATAGGCAAGAATATACAATGATGAAAAGACAGTCTCTTCAATAAGTGGTGCTGGGAAAAGTGGACAGCTACATGTAAAACAATGAAATTTGAATATTCTCTAATGCCATATACAGAAATAAACTCAAAATGGATGAAAGACCTAAATATAAGACTGGATACTATAAAAGTCTTAGAGGAAAACAAAGGCAGAACACTCTTTGACATAAATTGCAGCAATAATTTCTTTAGATCCATCTCCTAGAGTAATAGAAATAAAAACAAAAATAAACAAATGGGACCTAATTAAACTTCAAAGCTCTTGCACAGTAAAGGAAACCATAAACAAAACAAAAAGACAACCTGTGGACTGCGAGAAATTATTTGCAAACAGTGTGACTGACGAGGGATTAATTTCCAAAATATACAAACAGCTCATACGGCTTAATATCAAAAAACAAAAAGCCCAATCAAAACATGAGTGAATACCTAAGTAGACGTTTCTCCGAAGAAGACATACAGATGGCCGACAAACACGTGAAAAGATGCTCAACATCACTAATTATTAGAGAAATGGAAATCAAAACTACAATGAGATATCACCTCATACCAGTCAGAATGGCCATCATCAAAAAGTCTACAAACAATAAATGCTGGAGAGGGTGTGGAGAAAAGGGAGCCCTCCTACACTGTTAGTGGGAATGTAAATTGGTGCAGCCACTAGGGAGAACAGTATGGAGGTTCCTTAAAAAAACGAAAAGTAGAGTTACCATATAATCTTGCAATCCCACTCCTGGGCATATATCTGGGGAAAACTCTAATTAGAAGAGATACATGCTTCCCTTACCCTCCTTTAAAAGGATTTCCTGTGCTGAGATTTTTAATTTGTTTCCCATTGGGCCCATTTTGTTTGTTTTTGCCCTTTATCTGTCTATCTATCTATCTATCTATCTATCTATCTGTCTATCATCTATCTATCTAATTTATCATCTGTCTGTATTAACTGAAGTCATCTGGTGATCTCTCTATATAATGTTTTGTGATGGAGAGTAGTCTAAGAAATAAGTTTAGATAAGTAGGATGAGTTCAGAGGGGCTTGGAACTGAAATTTTCCCACTGGTACAAAATTCTCTCTCATTGTCTTCACACGTGTAAATTCAACACTTTCTTTAATGCCTTTCCAGTACAGGACTTGAAAGATGGGACTTGATAGCTTAGAAATAATAGTAAAAAGTCATGAGAGTGAAAAAGCTTGCATATGGAATGAGGAGCCATGGAAAAACCAAACAATGACGTTCACTATATTACTAAAACGAAAAAAAAAAATCATATGATCGTATTAATAGATACTGTAGCTATTGGCAAAACAAAATTTCAATTCCCGTTTTTTAAAACTCACAGGAAAATAAGAATAAAAAGGAAATTCCTCAACTTGATAAAGGACATCTTCAAAAAGTCTACAGTTATAGTGAAGTGTCAGAGAAAGACAAATACTATATGTTATCACTTACATGTGGAATCTGAAAAATAAAACAAGTGAATGAGTATAGCAAAACAGAAACACGGGCTTCCCTGGTGGCGCAGTGGTTGAGAGTCCGCCTGCCGATGCAGGGGACACGGGTTCGTGCCCCGGTCCGGGAGGATCCCACATGCCGCGGAGCGCCTGGGCCAGCGAGCCAAGGCCGCTGAGCCTGCGCGTCCGTCCGGAGCCTGTGCCCTGCAACCAGAGAGGCCACAACAGTGAGAGGCCCTTGTACCACAAAAAAAAAAAAACCCAAAAAAAACAAAACAGAAACACACTCACAGATATAGAGAACAAACTAGTGGTTATCAGTGCACAGAGGGGAGCGGTGAGATAGTAGTAAGTGATTAAGAGATACAAACTACTAAGCATAAAATAAATAAGTAACAAGGATACATTGTACAGCACAGGGAAATACAGCCATTATTTTGTAACAACTTTAAATGGAGTATGATCTATAATAATATTGAATCACTATGTTGTATACCTAAAGCTAACATAATATTGTAAATCAAGTATACCTCAATAAAAATTTTAAAAAAAAAAGAAAATATGCATGCACCCCAGTGTTCATAGCAGCACTATTTACAGTAGCCAAGACATGGAAGCGAGCTCAGTGTACATCAGCAGGTGAATGGGCAAAGGAGATGTGAGATATATATGTGTGTGTATATATGTATATATTAAATGGAATATTACTCAGTCATAAAAAAAGAAATAACGCCATTTGCAGCAAATGGATGGACCTAGAGATTATCCTAGTAAGTAAAGGAAGTTAGAGAAAGACAAACATCACATGACATCACTTATATGTGGAATCTAAAAACTGATACAAGTGAACTTATTTACAAAACAGAAATAAGCTCACAGACATAGAAAACAAACTTATGGTTACCAAAGGTGATAGCTGGGGTGGGGAGGGGGGCCCGGGGTGGAGGTAAATTAGGAGTCTGGGATTTACGTATACACACTACTATATGTAAAACAGATAAACAACAAGGACCTACTGTAAAGCACAGGGAACTATATTCAATATCTTGTTATAACCTATAATGGAAAAGAATATGAAAAATATATACACACACACACACATATATAACTGACTCACTTTGCTGTATATCTGAAACTAACACAAATTGTAAATTAACTCTACTTCAATTTAAAACATGGTTTAAAAAAATAAGAAACCCATAGGTCTTTTCTGAGCCTCAGACTTCTTGCATCCGAGTCCATAGATCTTAACTGTCTCTATGAAGAGGCAGAGTATTGCTGGGTCCAGGGCCACCAGGTTCCCTGGAGCACCCACATAGAGATGCCACGTACATGTACTGCCGTGTAAATAGCATCTTCCAGATTGTGTAAAGTTGCAATACCAGTTGGTTCTGCATTTTGTGTTGAATGCATGTCATTAGGGCCAACACTTCCTACTGTGAATCCTGAACAGCGTGGTGGGCAACATTTGCCTTTAGAGAAATGCATGCATTACTTAGCAGTTTCATTTCTTTCCTTGTTATAGGAGACATTATCTAATCATATCATACTCCAAGCTCTTCTATCTCTATTCATGCCAAGTTATTATATTTGGAATCTAAAATTCTCTTTTATAAAGATGATGAATTCAACCTGTTTAATACTAATTACAGTTTTGGAAACACATTTTTTAACATATGCATTATCTAAAAATTATAAATCTATGGTTTTGTGCTTTTTCCTATCTATAATTAAATCACATGAAAACACTGATTTTACATCATTATAATAAAGGTGTATTCTGATATCTCTGATGACTGTGGCTTCCTGACATTCATTATTTAATTGCTAGACACTTTACTACCAGCTCACATGATGTTATCTAAATTAATTGTGAACTTTAATACACTTGGATCGGAAAATGAAATTGGCTGTCTCCTCCATAAAGAGGGCTTAGAAAGCTGAAAAGACCAATTTTATGTTAACAACTTAATATCCTCCTACAGTTAGGAACAAAACCTGAATGTTTAGGGAAATGCCCCTTTCAGTTTATAAGAGCTTCTACATTGTAACACTATTCCATCAGTTGAATGGAGAAAGAAGTTATTTTATTCAACTGTTTGGTGATTGTGTTCTGAATTAATTTCAAGACTGCAAAGTCAGTGGATCTAAGCCATTACCTTAAATATGGTCTGAATATTCAGGGCTCTCGCTCTGGCCTAAAGTGCTTGCTAACCCTTGGCTGGTCTCGGAGGGGACACAGTCCAGGGAAAATGCCAGGGTCATTCATCAGTGGTTGGAGGAGCTGCAGACCACATGAAAGCCAGCACATCTACTGGATGGACCAGAGAGGGAGATAAATGTCAAAAGGCAGAAAACAGTCACGTTCTTCCATGGATCAGGGCAAAACAATTTTGACAAAATCTCAGTATTGTCAGTACAAAAAATAAATGATAAAGATTTCTATTTGTTAAGTGTCTGTTATGATGGAGGTACCAAATATGGAGCTTCATAAACGTACGTCATTTAATCATTACATTATGTGTGCAAAGAAGATTTGATTGCCTCCATTTTATAGATGAGAAAACTGAGGCTTGGAGTGATCAGAAAACTTACTCAGGAGCCCACAGCTATAAAGTGGTAGAGATAGGGTGTGGGACCTTTATTTTATACACTGCTGACAAAAATGGTTGAGGCTTAAGTCTGTAATGTAATATTAATCTGTACAGCTCTATAGCAATGCTAAGTGTAAGGCTCAGAGAGACTGGAACTGGGTCCAAATCACACTGCTAGTAAACTGCAGAGCTGGGACAGGAGCCAAGGTCATTTAATTCTAAAACTTATGCTCTTTCCAACACATGGCGTTCCACCACCCACGATGTCCTTTCTGTTACACTAAACAGCCTCTCTAGGGAAACAAACAATTATTTTTCTGCCCAAGGTGCAGAATCCTAGTTCTGCTTTTAAGATAGACAACACGGTAGATGTATCTTCAAGGTCTTCATCTATCCAAAGATTGACAGGCAGGTCTCGGAATTTAAAAGGGGCTCTGCATTGAGCATCTCGGCTGCCCCGGCACCTGGGGACGCTCTCCAGCCTGAAAGGTTCTACTGGAAGAGATTCTCAGCTAAAAGCAGCAGCGTGTGCCGTGGCAGCAACCGGGAGGTTCCGGTTTGGAATGTTAAAGCTTGCTCCTCCTGTTCTTCCTTTACATTCAACACTTTCTCATTCCTTTGGGCTGTGTGTCTGTCTCACCCATGGGATGGAAAGCTTCCCCTAGGTCAGGAGCGTGTCTCCAGTTAGCCCTTCCACACGTACTTGTTGAGATTCTCCTACAGGCCAGGTATTGTGTTTCTTCCTGAGCCAAACAGACGCGGTCCCTGCTTGCACGTTTTAGTGGAGGCACCAACAGGCAATGACAACAAGGTGGTGTGGTAAAGATAGTGACAGGAAAGCACAGCGTGTTGTGGGAACACATCTAATCCATATTTAGAGACCAGGGGTGGGTTCTTGAGGGGATGTCCAAGCGAAGCCCCAAAGGATGGGCCAAAGTCAGCTGTGAAGTCTGGAGGTCCCGGCAGTTGACGAGGGCTTGGGACAGGAAGAACACACTGTTTGAAGGGGTGGAAGTGAGGAAGCGAGTCGGGTATTTGAATGATTGAAAGTTCGGTGTGGACGGATCCAGAGTGCTTGGGCCGGGAGGGGTTGGAGGAGGGGCACCGTGTGGGCCGGCCTGGTGCCCTCCTCGTGGGGCATGCGTAAGGACCCATGTGTGCGTTTGCACGTTGGTTTTCTTTGTTGGTTGGTTTTTAAAGGCTTTGGATTCATTCCTCCCGTCCGGTGTTTGGTGTCTGCTCTCTTGGCTTTTTTGGTTTTTTTTTCTTTTTTGTGCTGCTGTCAAATTGTGATTTTGATCCTTGGCCAGGTTGCCTCATTTTGCTCCACTCCCTACCGGTCTTGTAAACGGAGTTCTATTAATACCTTATTCACAGTGAAGTTGTTGGGACTCATTATCTGATGCCTGTAAAGCCATGTGAGATGATTGGCTGAGAGACAAGCCAAGGAGTCGCGTTGCCTCTCAAGAGCCCTGATTGCTTCCGGCAAGCTTCCCTTCTGTTTTTGTGGGACTGCAGCAGCAATTTACCCCAGCGCCTGTTTTCCCAGTCTGTGACTCAGGGATCATCTGGCAGCTGGGAGGAGCGCTGGCCACATCTCTGACTCCAGCCCGAGTCCTTCAGGCAGATCTGCACCTGCGGACGGGTGGGAGGAACCTGACCCCCCTCCCCACCAGGAGGGGGATGCAGCCCCACATTGGGATTCTTGTGTAAGAACAGAATCACCTCCCCTCCTCCCCAACCCTGGCTTCCCTGTCCTGTTTCCAAGTCATCAGATCCTGCTTTCTCTTGCTTTCTGGGATATTACATCCTTCAATACCTGTCAGAAACAATTAGCAGTGAGTTTTTTTCCCCTACCTGTTTTCAGAGGAGAAATTAATGGTTGATATTCAGACCTTTCTCCTGACACTTTCTGCAAAGATGGAAAACAGAAAGTGGCAGCCTCAGAGATAGGCAATGCCTATCAGACTTTGAAGACACACTTCACTCAGTGAGGGATGGGAGATGTCAGTGCAAACGACAGGAGAATCAGATACTTGAGGAGCTGGACCAGTTAGGAAGGAAGTGTCTGTTCGTCCCCCGAATGCCCATCCTCTCCACTCCTGTTCATTTGCTGGTCACAGAATGGCAGCGTCCTCTTGAGTCGCGTCATTCAGCCCCTCCCCACCCCCAGTGTACTTTGTACAGTGGATGGATTGCAAAGAGCATACCTGAGCCCAGCTGTCAGCCCTCCGATGGCTCTCTCTGTACGGGGCCCCGGGCAGCGTAAAATCTCTGAGCTTTGCTTCACTCCCACGCAAAATGAAGATAAGAGCAGTAAACCTATGAAGGTGGGGGAGGAATTCTAAGGTATACTTAACTTAAACAGTCTGTTACATGTGCAAATATTAGAATCTTATCCCTTTTAAGTGCTTAGTTTGCTGAACGCTTTATGCATTATTTATAATTAATTATACTGTATCAATGACAGTTATATAGCTGTGTACATTTTTATAAAAAGGCATCACGTGTATTTTTCCTGTTGATTTGCAGAAAGTCTTGTGATTTAGGAGAAGAAGGTATTATTATCATCTTGATTTTAAAGTTGAAGAATCTGAGGCTTGCGCTTTATTTCCAAAATGCCCTTACCTGTTTGTCGCATGGGCTGTAGCTTATGGTCAACACTAGAGTGTTAGTTCACCTGCGGTGCCCAGGAGGTTGGGTGTGCAGTGACCACGTGTGCCTTGCCCGGTTAGATCAGACAAGGACCATTCCGTTCCAGGAGCCCACAATTTGATATTGGTGCATGGGGACAGGTGGAAATTCTCAGGTCGGCCTCACTTGTAAGACAGAGAAAACCTTCTGAACACTTCCCTCGTGAGAATTCACCGAGAACGGCTTTGATTGGGTTTGTCAGCTTCATCAAGTCCAGGAGATGAGAATGTGCTTTCGTTCTTGAAATGATAAGATCCTGACGCACGCGTAAGAACCTGCAGTGTGGTGCTTGCGTCTCTGGGAAGGAGTCATTTTCCCTCAGCACCAGCGCTTACGCGGATTCTTGCCCTTCGGGTGTGGATCCTCCTTGGTCTTTGCCTCCAGCCTCCTTCCTCCCGTTTCCTCCACTTTCCATTCTCAACAGCTCACATGGTGGAGTTTCTGTCTGTTTTTAGCGTCAAAATATTCATTTTCAGTGGAACGTTGTATTGTGATGTCTTCCAGAGTCTAGGAGGGAATGCGGGATAAAACAGCATCTCTTCCTCATTCCGTGCTGAACGTGGCGCCAGGTCTCGAGGCGGCCCGGGTGAGGGAGCCGTTGCCGTGTCCTCCCAAACCAAATCCTGTCACACTTTCACAGAATGACTGCAGTGCAGCCCGGAGAGCACCAGCTCTAAAATATCTGTCAGCCTTTTGGTCTCTGTGTGAGAAGTAGAAGGGAATACGCACCGTTATGTATTTCTGGTTTCTGGTTTGTCCTCCTGGGTAGATCTTTCTCTCGCCCCAGGAAGGTCTGAAAGCATATATTCTGTCTCCAAGCCACGTCCTCGGCTTGTCGTCCGCTCGCGATGGGAGCCGCGTAGGTGGTGAGGAACACCCGCCCGGCCCGTCACAAAAAAGAAGTGATGATCTGTACCTCCGGGGGTGCTGGCTGCCTTATGTAAATTGTTCATTGAGTCCCTGCAAAAACCTCCCTCCCGGCAAACCCAGCGGCGAATCCAAGTGGCTCTCCCTCCAAAACCTTTCCAGGATACGGGCCCTTCTCAGCGCCGACACCGTTACCACTGGGGTCCTGGCCTCTGCTGCCCGGATTCCGGCGCAGCCGCCCCGCTGCCCAGTCGCGCCCCGTCCGGACTCTAGTCCAGTCTCAACACAGCGGCAGAAGGAGCTCTTCCAAACGTGCCCCCAACACGTCCCCCGGCTCCCATTCAGAGTAAACTCCCCAGTCTTGACATCTGCCTCCAGCACCTCTCTGACTTTGCTTCCTACTCCTTTCAGCTGCACCCCCGGGGCCCCCAGCCTCCAGCTTTCTCCGAAGCTGCCAAAGGTGCTTCCGTGTCCCGGCCTTTGCCGTGCTCTTCCCTCCGCTGGTCTTCACCCCGGAGCCTCGGCTCACTCCGTGTTTGCTGGATGACATCACCCCCATCACGCCCCCATCCGCTTTGCCTGGCTTTATCACTGTCCAGTATAGTATATATTCTGATTTCTTTCTTTCTTTGCTTATTGCCTGTCGTTTTTTATTAAAATATAGGCTCTGTGAAGGTGGGAACTCTCTGTCCGCTACTGCATTCCCAGAATGGAGAAGATGCTTCATAAAGAAAAATAAGTGGGTTAATAAAGGCATTTAATAACTAATTAATCAATATTTGTTCCTTGAGTAAATACAAAGGCATTTTCTAGGGTGTAAAGAGTTGTTTTGGCCTCTTCATCTCATCCCTAACTGCCCTTCTCTTTTGGTTTCTCTCAGGCAAGATAAATTTTGCTTGATAGTTAACATTCTTTTTTTTAAATGTAATTCTTGCATTTCAAAGCTATGATTTCCTTTCTACTTTCTTCCTCTCACGTTTGCATCAAAGATTGAGGAGAATTAGCTTGTTTCTACCAAACAGATGGACACGCTTGTGCTTAGATGGAGATACATGAGGTTTTTTTACACTAAGTGTTCTCGCATCCCAGATTTCCAGGATTAGCCTTACCGTGAAGGGCAGAACATCACATGGAGGAATACAGTAGTCTGGTCAGAAGCCTGGTAGTGGTGAAAAGCACTGACTTTATAACCTCATGACTGAGGTTCAAATCCCAATTTGGATGGTTATAAGCTGTGTGACATTGAACACATTGCTTAACCCCTCTGTGCTTCAGTTTCCACTTCTGGAAACTAGAGAAGGTAATGATGATATCAATTATATAAGCCTATAAATTTGGACTGAGAATTAAATGTGTTTACACTTGAAAAGTATTTAGAGCCAGGCCTAGCAAATGAAGATGTTTGTCGAAAAAACAAAAACATCACAGGGCACTTCCTCTTCCTGTCTCTGGGATGGGCAGATCATTTCCTGTCACTGGGCCTCCAGCTCTAAAATGGAGGGGATAGTAGAGATTGAATTATTTCTAATTGTGATTTTTATCTGCTCTAAAATGTGAAATCGAAGGTGAGGTTGTCTCAGTGCCAGGAAGACAGATTTCGTGCTTCTGTTTTAATTTAATTTTTACATTACTTCTGTCCGGGTCTTCAAGTTTCAAATGGATTATCCAGATTTCAAATCCAGAGCCTGCCAAGCCCTTCTGTTTCCCCAGAAGTTTTTTTCCTGATACACAGGGTGGACACCTAGTAAGTGTTCCTAGGGGCCTTGCAGGGCCAAGATGGAGCCACGGGGTTCCTCAGCATCCTGGCCCCTGTGGCTGGGGGCATCCTGGCGTGGCTGCATCACCAGAACTGTGCATGTGAGGGGGACAGGGCGGGCTGGGCCTCAGCAGGACTTTGTAGAAGTTGTGCCAGAAGTGACCTGTCCGCTGTCTCCAGGACCCCTGAGCGAAGGTGAGGAGGAACAGAGCCCGAAGGTCTGTTTGGTCTCTCTGTGACCTCCTCGGGAGGACACTGAAACACTGGGTGGGCCTCCTCCTCAAGGTGACAGGAATTAATCGTCCCTCCCTGCGGTGATGAAAAGGGAGTTGTGCCTATAACTCAGGTGCCCACAGGCGTGACCGTAACTTCCTACCCTGGCTCCCAGGAGCCCCTACCCACAAAGTGTTGAAACGTGTGCTTGACTACACAGCTGGCCTCAGCCAGCCAGTCCCTCCTCCTTAGAGAACGCATGTGTTCCTTCCTCCGTGCCCCATGCACGGGGATACCAGGATCTCTGTGACTCTGCTGACTGTGACGTGTGTGGCCTTCCCAGGCTGGAGGTATTCCAGTGCAGGGACCAGAGCTGGCAGGCTGTGCTGGTGACCAGCATGTGTGCAGTAAGGCCTGAGGACCCCGGAGAGGGGTTCGAGGACATGGGGCTCTTGGAGGCTGTCATGCTAGTAGGAGAACAGAGACCCACCTGAAGCTCTCAGCAGCTGACTCCATCTCAACTCAGCCCAGATACGATCCTACAGCAAATCTAAAGGCCGAGGAGCTGTTCCAATAATCAGTGGGTTTAACAGTCCTGGTTTTGTATTTTCCAGAAGTTGCCCCAAAGGTGTTCAGGTAGATTGATTTCCACAAGGAAAGTAAAGAAGAAAAAAGGGAAGTAGCGAAGAAGGAAGGAGAGAAAGAGGAAAGGATAGACCACCTGGTGGAGAATAGGTGCCCGGAGATCACGGTGGTTGGATGGGTGAGCGCACACATGGCACAAGTCACAGCAAGGTTGTCACTGACACGGGAGCGGGACCTCGTTGGCCCTCCTTGGTCACAAAGTAGAAACAAGCCCTACATTGTAACCAGTGGGAGAAAAGACACTGAGAATTGGACGTCCGGGTTCTGGTCTCCGCTGCTGTCTGATGGGGTGGGACGCCTGGGAACATCGCCACCTGCGCCGGAACTCAGGTTTCTCGTCTGCTATATTAGGGAGTCAAACGAACATCTCTTCAGTCCCGTTAAGTAAAGAGGCAGCGGTTTATGCATCCACCTCGCAAGCATCTGCTGAGTGTGTACGTCTTCCAGACCCTGGGCTTCGAGGAGAGAGGCGTTGAGGAGTGGAAGGAACTTCAGCCACGTGGACACTGCAGCTGAGGGCGCAAGGGCTCAGCTGGCATCAGAGCAGAGAGGACTGGGCTTCCGAGAATGGGTCTCACACACACCTGGCACAGGTTACACGTACCAAACCCCGATGATAATGCATGCCATTCCTGGTATCAGAAAGGTGTGTTTCCATGAAACTTTGGCTTTGCTTCAAAGCACAGTAAAGCAGGAATCATCTCATGGGGTGATCTTTACCCACAGTTCTTTCATTAAGAACCCGCACTCCTTCCTAAACACTTGGACCCCTATTCAGGACTAATCACTTCTGGCACGTTTTTGAAATTGTAGATCACTGAGATAGAAATGCAACTTACAGAATTCTGAATGCTCTTTTTTTTTTTTTTTTTTTTTTTTTTTTTTTTTATAAATGCAACTTACAGAATTCTGAATGCGCTGTTTTTTTTTTTTTTTTTTTTTTTTTTTTTGCTGTACATGGGCCTCTCTCTGCTGTGGCCTCTCCCGTTGCGGGCCATGGCTTAGTGGCCATGGCTCACGGGCCCAGCCGCTCCGCGGCATGTGGGATCTTCCCGGACTGGGGCACGAACCCGTGTCCCCTGCGTTGGCAGGCGGACTCTCAACCACTGTGCCACCAGGGAAGCCCCTGAATGCTCTTTTCATAGCCAGTTCTGTCCACTTCAGTTACCCAAATCTTGGCTTTAGCAGCGAAGCCCGCCATGGTGCCGAGGGGCTGGCTGGTAGGAGTGTGTGGGGAGCTGAGTGTTAGACATTCAGAGATTTTGCAGGTCAGTTTACAGCACTGGTAACTTCAAGTTGGCCCTGGTGGGAGTATTTACCTCACAGAAATCAGCAAACAGTACACATCAGAGCGTTTTTTGTTTTTTTTTCAGAGAGCTGGTGGACCAGCCTACCACTGGGTGGAACCCACTTGGTGCAGGTACTAGTTGATAGAATTTACCCAGAGGAATTTTTCACAACAAATATATGGAGAATAATTGAAGCAATACATGATAATAATACAGAATACTAGAACCCAGAGATCAACCATGTGTATGTGGTCAACTGCTGTTTGACAAGGGAGCTGAGAATATTCACCGGGGAAAAGACAGTCTCTTTAATGAATGATGCTGGGAAAATTGGATATCCACATATAAAAGAATGAAACTAGACCCCTATCTCACACCACTCACAAAGATTAACTTGAAGTGGGTTAAAGACTTAAATCTAAGACCTGGAACCATAAGACTCCTAGAGGGAATCAGAGGAAGAAAGCCCCTTGACATAGGTCTCGGCAGTGATGTCTTTGGATATGGCACCTAAAGCACAAACAACCAAATCAAAAATAAACAAGTGAGATTACATGAGACTAAAAAGCTTCTGCACAGCAAATGAAATAATCAGCAAAATGAAAGGACAGCTTACAGAATGGGAAAAAATATTTGCAAACCATGTATCTGATAAGGGCTTAATATTCAGAATATATAAAGAATTAATACAACTCAATAGCAAAAAAAAAAAACACCCCAAAACAAATAATCCAATTAAAAATGAGAAAAGGATCTGAACTGCCATTTTTTCCAAAGAAGATGTATGAAGGGACAACAGGTTGATGAAAAGGTGCTCAGCATAGCTAGTCATCAGGGAAATACAGATCAGAATCACAATGAGAAGTCGCCTCTCACCTGTCAGAATGGCTGTTATCAAAAAGACATGAAATAACAAGTGTCGGTGAGGATGTGGTGAAAACGGAACACTTGTGCACTGTTGGTGGGAATATAAGTTGGTGCAGGCACTATGGAAAAGAGTATGGAGTTTCTCAAAAAATTAAAAATAGAACTACCATGTGATCTAGCAGTTCCACTTCTGGGAATATATTCAAAGGAAACAAAAACATGTCGCAGAGATATCTGCACGCCCATGTTCACTGCAGCACTATTCACAATAGTTAATATATGGAAACAACCTAAGCGTCCATTGACAGCTAAATGGATAAACAAGTTGTGGTAAAGAATTCTATATTATAGAAAAAAATATATGTTATTCAGACATAAAAAGAAGGAAATCCTGTCATTTGCAACAAGGTGGATAGATTTTGAAGGCATTATGCTAAGTGAACTCAGAGGGAAATACCATGTGATCTCACTTATATGTAGAAGCTTTGAAGAAAAAACTCACAGAAAAAGAGATAAGATTTGTGGTTACCAGAGGCAGGGAGTAGGTTGAAGGGGAATTGGATGAAAACGGTCAATAGCGACAAACTCCCAGTTATAATTAGTCCTAGAGATGTAATGTACAGCCTGATAGCTATAGATAACACTCCTGTGTGATATATTTGAAAATTGTTAAGAGAGTAGATTGAGTTCTCATCACACACAAAAAACAAACTTTTTTTTTTTGTATCTACATGAGGTGATGAATGTTAACTAACTTATTGTGGTAATCATTTCACAAGAGATTTAAGTTAAATCATTATGCTGTACACTTCAAACTTGTAGTCACTTTTATCTCAACAATACTGGGAAAATATATGAAAAAAATACAGAATAACAGTCATTCCCAACCTTCACATTTTTTGCCATATTTGTGTATAACCTATATCAGCGCACTTATTTTCTAATTTAATGCTATTCATGTTTTTACTTAAATAAACTAATTTTAAAAGGAATTTATATTGCTGCTGTAAATGGAAATAACGTATCTTTTGCTCTAATATGTTGTAACAAATGAATAACATTAAAATAATCTCATCCAGATATTCCTCAGAATCATTCCACATGCTGCCAGAGGTGTATACAGTGGACAACAAGAAGGGTATAAAATGAGTTCTTATGGTAGTTTCCAGTGTCTTTTCTTTAAGGAATAATAATTGCAAAGATTATGCTACATTTACTAGAATGAGGCATCACTATAGCATGTATACATTGTATACAATATCATTACATATACAAGTGCATTAGTTATGTACGCTAGCTCACTTGATCATTGTGAAAATATCCCATGAGGAAGGTGTTATCATAGTCCAATGTTACAGAGAAGGAAACCAAAGCACAGAAAGTTTAAATGACTTGCCCAGGATGAGGGGTAAACCCAGGATGGAGCCCAGGCAGCTCTGCTCTTCTCAGCTAAACGTCACACCTCTAACCAGCAACTCCTGTTAAAACTCAAAATACATAAATACTGGGATTGCTCCAGTAATCCTAAACCTTGGAAGACCTTGAAAGCTATTCCATAGATATAAAAGCCATATACTTAAGAGTATATATTTGTGATTAAGTTATTACAGCTTTGGTAGCAAAAAGTAAGACTGCCCGCTGGTGGGTGAATGGTAGAATAAATTTGGTTATATTACACTGGGAATTTATGCAGTCTTCAGAAAGAATAATTCAGACTAGGTCAGGTAATTTGGAGGAATTTCCGCTGGGTTTCCTTGAATAAGAAAAGGAAGATGTGGACAAAAAAATGTGCAGTCATCCTAGTTTTATAAAGTACACGTTAAAATGATCTGTTCTCCTGGCAGCCATAGGTGATGGCAGGTTTGAAAGTGTCTGCCTTGTAATGAGTGTGGAGCTGCAGCTGTGTAATTTTTATTTCCCCACAACTGCTGAGATGAGCACCATTCCATGTCAGCTTGCCATTTGTATTCTGTGAATAATCCTTTGCACGTCTTCATTTGTTTATTAATCATCTCTTTTTAATTTGCAAGAGTTCCAGATTTTTAGGTTGGTTTGTTTGTTTGCTTTTTGCTTTTTTGAAGTGTGGCCTCTTCACTGTAAATGTCTTTTCTTTCTTTCTTTTTTAAACAAATCTCTTATTTGTGTTTGGTCTTTCTTACGAAAGTTTCCGATTTTTAAGTAGTCAGATGTATTTATTGTCTTCTTTATAAGCTTCTGTTTTATTCCGTCTCAAGTCAAAAGTGGGGGAGAAAGGAAAACCAAACAGACCCAAATAAAACCTTGGCTGGAAGGGGCCTCTTCTCCCGAACAAGACTCAGAACCTAAAGTGAGTCCCCTACCTGCGCCGTTGGTGCAGTGTCCTGCCTCCCACTGTGTAACACCACCACGCCCCTCACCCCAGGGCAGGAGATGAAGACTTCACCGTTGAAGCATTTTCCGCCCCAACTGTGTGCTTCACTTTTCCATCCAGGCTGGAAACCTGGATGGTTAGTAACCAGCCCAGGCCCTCACAGATAAGCTTCAGAATTGCAGTGAGGAGAGAAGGTAGCAGAGTTGAGTTCCATTAGCATATTGATGGCACAGCCACTCCTTGTATTTTATTATCCTAATTAGATGGGTATTAGGTTATATTTAAAGCTTAAATCTTCGTTATATCCCATTACTACTGTGGATTTAAAAAAATCCAACATGGCTTTGAATCAAGGTAGATTTTTAATTTGACTTTCTTGCCCATTATTTTATCTGTGAGCTGGAGTCTTCTCTTTTTGGAACTCCATGCAGTATTTAAGGGGCTTGTCAGACATATCGTTAATTTCATATTTCTCATGAAGATCCTCTGGGGCCCCTGGGGCAGTGGAAGATGACTGCGTCCCCTCTGCTTATGGCTGTCTCCGGGCAAATCTGCCTCCCTCCAGCGTCCCCAGATGCCCACGTGCACAAGCTGAAGCCATCAGGTCACTCAGACTCCTGTCCCTCCCGCCCCAACAGGACTTAGGCGTCATACAGTCTAAGGAACATGTGTAAGCCGTCTCCCCGCCCCATCCTCCCTGTAAGGATCCCTCATTCTCACCCTCATCTCCTTTGACCCCAGTATCAGAAAGGCACCAGCGCCCAGACAATTCTCCCTCGCGCCCAGACAATTCTCTCTCCTAGTCTCTCTCTGCTGCCAAAGCATCTTTTCTGGAGAACACATCTTTGTCTTTCCCCTTTGAAGAATCTTGAATGCTTAGGAGATGAGACCCAAATTCCTTGGTGTGGCACCCAGATACCTTTGTTTCCTGACCCCAACCTGCCCATGCAATCTTACCCTCATCGACACCATCCTCCATAAACAACCAAAAATACCCCAGTGTGATGAGTGTAGGTTGAGGCGTGAAATGGACCAAACTCAGGCCCTGCTCTCGCCGTTCTGGTTTGAATGGGCCGCACTTGCCCTCCCGTGGCCTCAACTGTCCTTCCCCCTTCTCTGTCACCTCCTATCTGAAGCTTTCCTAATAGCCTAGTGAAAATGAATCCCCCCTTTCTTTGATGCTCCTTGGTAATTTTTAATACCCTAATTCTTAGTGATGAAGGTCTTGCTGTCGCTGGCCTGATCACACGTCTTGGTAGGCAGAGCCAACACCATGTTCATCTTGGTGACTTTTGCCCACAGCACATGGAGCGCAGTTGTTCCTCAGTGCAAGTTTGTGGGAAGGATGGAGGGCGGAAAGGAAGGAAGCAAACATGTTGTGTGCCTCCCTGGGCCACCATTAGCTCCTTTGCTTCTTGCTCCCCTGCTTTGTTTTACTTGTTTGTTTATTTTCTTATTATTTGAAATGATACAACTGGCTTACAGCTTCGCTTGTTGTGAGGATTCGAGAAGTGACTTGCGCTGTATCGGACACATAGCAGGCGTCCCCAAAGATTACATATCGTTACGTTCATCTTTAATCACGTTATCACTTCTACCTGTATGAATTCCAGCTCCGGTTCTAATGTGCGCTAAATATAGGAGGAAGGAAGGACCCTTGCATAGAATCCAGGTTAGCATGCTCTCTGTTTCTTTTGCTTCACTACGAAATCCACCACCACCTTCCTACCTGGTCTCCTTCCCAGGAATCAGGGAAAGGGTTAAGGGAAAGGAGAAAAGGCTGAGCCACCAGCATGTGCAGGGGGGGCAGAAGCCACTTGGGAGGCTTGGTGGAGCAAAGCCCAATAGCTAATACTAACGAGATTCCTGGAAGAAATCCCTGGGACTGTAAACATTGGGGGCCATGCCGAGGTCCTTCTGAAAGAACAGAGTCAATGAGAAACAGCACCTCCAGAGGTTTTCCCGTCTCCAGCTCAGCATTCCAGCCCCTGATCAGGTGACTTTGTTGCTGATGGGTGACAGCTTAATTTACAAGAATGCCGAGCAACAGCAAATTTGAAAATAAACCACATACACACATGATAAGAAAAGGGAAATGTGATCCTGAACTCTACTGCGTAGTTCCCCTGAAGCTTCACCAAGCCCGTAATTAGATGATACCTAAACCGTCTGAAACATTAACATTAAATATTACGGGAAGTTTACTGGCGACTGTGCCATACGTCCTATTTATATTTCTGGTCTATCTTGTCTCTCTTATTTTCATAGAGAATATATATGTACATATGTGTGTGTGTACTTGAAAATTTTCCATTGGGAATGAATTCTGATGTCTTAATAGATTAACCTTGCTGGTACCTAATATAAGTAATTTAAAAAAAATGAAATTCCTACCACTGCGCAGATTTTAATGGGTAGGCGTTCTTGGTTTCCCTCTAGAGATCTCCCTGCCCGAGGCTGCAGTTTTCCTGGAGGCGCTCTCCCCACAGAGTCCGGTGGGAAGCTTGCCTGCACAACAGCTGTGAGCACAGGCCAGTGCTTCTGAGCAGAATCTCTCTCCAAGGATGGCACTGGCGTCTACCTGACCCTCTTGCAGAGTCTGAAATGACTTAGTCTTTTAATAGCACAGCCTTGCAAACATCCTGGGGCAACCAAGAGGCATGTTGCTATTCTAGGCAGGCAGACAGGCATCACCTCCATGCCAAGGAGACACAAGGAACCAAGAGATTAGCACCTCGAATGCCCCGTGCGTTTAGATTCTTCGAGAGAGGAGTTCAGCAGACTCTTCGATACTGATTTTTCTGGGAAGTTGTGAGTCCAGTCATCACATTGCCTTCTTGGCACAAATTTCCTAAGAAAACTCTTCCAAGGTTTCCAAAAATATAAAACCAGGTCTGGTTCTTGTGGGCACTTGAAGGGTGGAGGGTGGAGGAAGACGATCAGAGCTGGGGCTCTTTGCCTTCATCTGTCACCCTCCCGCCCTGCAGAGGGGGGACGTGGTCCTCTCATCAGGAGTGTCCTGCTGTTTTCTAACAGATTCTGAAAGGCCGTGCTCCTCTCTGTATGTCTAAAAAGTGCCAGGAAAGAAGTGGTGACCAGGAGTTCACGTCATGTAACATTGAAAGCGCACAGTGGCCTCTATTTCAGAACCTACAGATGCTCGTCTGTTTGGGATGCAGGGGGCTCTGCTGTATCCCTAACTCTGCCTTCCGACCCTCCTCTTCTGCCCTGCAGAGCGGCTCGTGTTCAAATTTGGGGCGTCTTAAGCCATCTCTACTGAGGGTCTTCTGTTGGGGCCCAGTCTCTGGAAACATGTCTTATTGTGTGCCCTTGAAAGTTCCTGCCTTTGGTGAGGAAATTCCTCGCCCATCACCTTTTAGCAACAAACATTTGAATATAGAATTCCTCATATAAACCTGGTGGAGTCACAGAGTGCCAGTGGGTCCTCTACTTGAAGGACAAAGACCCCCCTAATTCCCAGTGGCGTCTCAATCAGCAGCGGCAGGTGTGCTGCAGGAATCCGGCCCGCTCCTGCCCAGAGCTGCCGTGGTGGCCGGGGTGCCAGGGATGGAGAATGGAAGGGAGTCCTTCCAGGGCCCCTGGTCCTTCTGAATCTCAGGTCCGTTGCTAATGAGAGTCGTAGAGATTAAATTAAAGAAGACCTGTCAACTACCGTCCTTTCTTTGCTCTTTGAAAAATGTTTTTTTCTCCTTTTAGGTGCCCTTTTTATGAGCTTGAAAAAGTTCTAATTAAGGAAATCTCTCCTTGGTAAACACTGTATTCTTTCAGTCTAATGAAGCTAAGGTTAGGGTGATTCTTTTTCTTTCTCTCTTCCTTTACCGTCACAATGAGCTATGTTAAAAAATGCATTTTCCAAAAGACCTTTTGTTTAATTCCTTCCTTCCTTCTTTTCCTTTCTTCTTTCCTACTTCCACTGACTGAAAATTTCTTTCTTTCCCCGAAACCCAAGATTGCTACTTTGGTTGATATAGAATTATGGGTTATTGTACAAAACATGGAAAGCGTCACTGTTTTGTAAACTTCTTCTTTTTAAAAAAATTTTATTGAACTGTAACAGAGACACAGAAAAGGGCACACATTATGAGTGTAAAACTTAAAGAAATTTTTTTTAAAACAAATAAACATACTCATATCACCTCAGAGGGACTTGGGGTTACGTGGGTATGCTTGCTACTTCGTTACGTTTTTGAGCACCTATTATGTGCAGGAAAAATTGTGCTCTGTGAGGATGCTCTTTAAGCCAAATTGGGAGACTTGGTTGGTTCCTCTGTTGGCTCTGACAAGGGAAGCTGGGGGTGGTAGGGGTGGTAGCCTCATCCACCCATCCCTCATTCTGCTTACAGGGAACCCTCACCCCATTCATGAATCCAATCATAATGAACCCATGATTTTATTTTCAAAATCATCTCTTCAGACATTTTCTTGCAAAAAAGAAAGCAAAGAACATGCTCAGGTCTCTCCATCTTTGCAGAGGCCTCCTCCTCCCAAGCCCACGGTTGGTAGGCCAGTTTGTGCTGCTGCTTCTTGGCTTAGTCCTGAGCTAGCCTCTCCCCGTGGTCCATTTCCTCTTCATCGCCCTTACGACACTTCGTGCTCAGACGGTTGGGCTACCTCCTGGCATTGTTACATGGAAAAATTAATAAGCACGGTCCTAAAGTGCTTTGACATTCTAAAGTGCTATAGAGCTGCTTAATGATGAGCGAATCACCATGGAGCTGTCTGGTTGCCGTCACATCTTCAGAGGGAGTCTGCATTGAATTGACAGCTCTGGGAGGTGAAGTTTAAAATATATGAAAATAAAAAGATCAGAAGTGGGTGGTGACATTGTCGGCTCGTCCTCCTCTGCCTTCGTCTGGGTTACCTCAACCCTGTTGTAAAATGTCTCTTCCAGAGCATGGAGGACACCGTAAAGGTCTGTCTGTTCCAGGGTCTGGTGGGGACCAGCCGGCAGCTATGCCTGCTGTGGTCTGGCTGCCTAGACTCCAGGTGGCTCCACAAAAGGAACTAGAAGGTATCATTGATTTTATGCCCAAACCACTCTATAGCATTAGGTAACGAGACCCTGCCATTTCCCAAGATACGTTCACACCCAAGCAGGTGACCGAGCACCTGAATGATGTCTCCTGGATTCCAGAGACCTTCACCTTCTCTCTCCTGGCCACACCCCGGGGTGTGAAATTGCTCGAAGCTTCTGCAACCTTCAGCTCCTTCTCTCTGATACTGTCATTCCCTCCTTCTAGGGCCCTTGATCTTCTATCAAAACTAAAACTCCCATCCTATCCAATCTGTGGGTTTCCTCCTAGCTTCACTTAATTCTCCATCTGTCTTAGAACATCTCAGCCGACCTACCACTTGTCCCTTTTCACAGATGGCTCGAAAAGCCTCATCTCTGAGTTCCCCATCATCAAGCTTCCTTACAGCCAGGACTGAGCACCGCTGCAGGGAGACTGGTTTTAGGTTAAACGTGCCCTTTGTATTTCTTGTTATTTCTCTGCATTGACTATTTGGACTTTTCCACTCCCTTCAAGCTTCCTACGTATCCTTTTTCATTCTCAACGTGGCCTGCCCCACGGTTGCAGATGAAATAATCAGGTATGAATTCTCTCCAATTTTTTACTTAACTCCTACTTACAAATGTGTCTGTAGCCTCATCCACCCATCCCTCATTCTGCTTACAGGGGACCCTTACCCCATTCATGAATCCAATCATAATGAACCCATGATTTTATTTTCAAAATCATCTCTTCAGACATTTTCTTGAAAAAAAGAAAAAAAGAATATGCTCAGGTCTCTCCCATCTTTGCAAAAGTCTCCTCCCCCAACTGTCCATTCCTGTTCCTTCATAACTGACTGAAGAGAGAGGAGTCTCCCCCCACATCTCAGGGGCTCGTCAAGACACAGCCCTTTCACTGCCTTATGCCCCGTTCACTCATTCCTCTCACCAAAATCAGAATGGGCTCTCGATGCCCAGTCTATCACCTGCGCGACTTTACGTCTCTCCGGCATGGAGATTATCAACCATTCCTTCTGTTTTCTCTTCAAAGCTCCACAGTCTTCTTCATAACTTTGTTAGCAAAAAGTTGTACATTTATGTAATTATTTGATAAATCTTCCTCTCCTCACTTGTACTGTATACTCAGTGGAAGGAGAAATCATGTCTTTGTGCTAAACATTTTAACCCTGGCGCCGAGCACACGTACTAGGTGGACAATTTATATTGACTAAATGAGTGCTTCCATGGGAAATGTAGCACCAGTCTTTCTCCTAGTGTTTCTCTTACTTTTCTAGGCTCTCCTTCCTGGTGTTTTCCAGAGTGTCATTCAGCCTCTCTTTTCTCGCTCTTGACGGCAAGCTTGTAGAATCTGTTCTGTGACTGTGGTTTCACGTGCCTGCTCCGTCCTCAGCTCTAAACTTACATAACCATCTTTCTACTAGATGTTTCCATTTGAATGTCCGTAGGTACCTTAAATACATGTCTACAGAAGCTGATGTCGTCATCTCCGTCTAGTTTCGTTCTAGTCTTAGGTTTTGGTCCAAATCGTTGCCGCTGGCACAGTGTCCCACCCAAGACCCCTGGCAGTCACTTCAAATTGCTACCCGTTGCCGTCCTCCACATCAACCACTGCTATGCCGACTACTGTACCCCAGCGATGCTACCTGCTTCCCAGATGTTTAACTTGTCCTCTCCTGACCATCCCCAGTGGTACCATCATTATAACTTCTTGCTTGGAAAATACTTTCCTAACTGGTCTTTCTCGTGTTTTCAAACTTACCACTGTCGGTCTATTTTCTATCATGCCGTTAAGTGTTTTTGTTTTTTTTTTAATGTAACAAAATTATAATATTATAATTACTTGCTTTGAAACCTTGGGGAAAAAAATGGGAAGACTTCTGAGTAGTTTGTGTAAGAAGTATCCAACACTTCATCACTCTCAAGGCCAGCATGAATCTCCCTGCCCGACTCTGCACTGTGTCCTCTCCCTGCCCTGGGCCGCTCACAGGCCCTCGTGCGTCCTTGCCTTGCACGGAAGGTTTCATTAACCTGCAGCGTGCCCCCTACCATCCCCACCCAGCTTTCCTACTGGAACATTTCTCTTGCTTCATAGTTTGGTTCCTGCATCCTCAACTCAGGGGACACTTTTCTGACTACTGCATGTTAAGTGCCCTCCTCGGAGCTTGCAGAGACGCCTGCTCCCCTCTGCTTTAGTGACAGTCATGTTGTCTAAGCGTGTCTGCCCTTCTGTCCCTCACTAGACTGTCCGCGGTGTGAAGGCAGTGACTGCATATCCCCGCGTGGTACACATGGTATCCATCATATAATAAGCGTTTCATGAATCTACCTTAAATGAATGTTGAACCCTTCACATTAGTTATTGTGAAAGAATTGGGCTATTTTCCCACTATGCTTCTGAATCCTGGAACTACTGCTGTGGTTTGGAGGAAAAGAATGAATGCATATTCTACCGCCGCTGAGTTGTGGGGAGGGAGTGCTGTCAAAGTCTGCACACGGGCCTCGGGGAGGCCTCCACTCAGGCCTGGGGCCCTTGTCCTTTCCTGGGACCTACATGCTGCGCTGGGTGCTCGTGTGGATTTTTCTGCACTGGTGGCAGGAGTGTCATTCCCAGATGGCTTCCTTTACCATCCAGAGGCTTCGACCTGCCTTCTCCAGCTGCCAGGGGGCATGTGCTTAGGGATGGAGACCCATTTCAGCACTGACCTGAGACAGCCTGCTGTACCTGAGACTACCTGGGAGAGAGCAGTCACGGCTTCCAGATCATCCAGAAGTGTGCGCATTCCTCCCTTGAGTCTTTGCCTGGGGTGCAGACACTTGAGAATTGGCTGAGATTCAAAGCCAAGTACTCCAAAGAGCGGCAGGAGGGGTGCGTCCTTAAGCTGTGACACAGCTTTTCAGTGTCACCTTTTACACGACGGCAGATCCACTTAGGATCAACCACGTAAAATCACGAGGAGAGGCATGTGGGCAAGTCCCACGTCCTCATGAATCACTGCAGATCAGAGCCCCCAGCTGCCAGGCTTCATGATCTCTTCCCTCGGACCTTCACAGAGCACATTTATCCCAGGACATACCTGTTCCAGGTGCCATGCATTCAGGAGCACACTTTGCTACCTTAGTAGGTTAACTCATTGGTCCTGATGACGGTGGTGCTTAACGGAACTGGTAGCTGACATTGCCGTGCGCCCGGCAGATCACTCAGAGCGGCACACAAATGGTCTCACTCAGTCCTGCCTCGACCCTTTCAGGCATGTCTTGCATCGCCGTTTCTGCTTTTTCAAATGAAACAATTGAGATATGAAGGATTCAGTAACTGGGCTCAGGGCGCTCCACAACTCAGCCGGAACTCCAAGCCCAGCAGTCTCCTCCCGAAGCCCATCCTCACTGTCCGTCGGGTTGTGATGGGCTAGCAGACACCGTGCACCCTGCCCGCACCCCCTGACTTCCCACCGCCAGCCCTGGCTGTCTCCGCGTGGAGGCGGCCCGCCCTCTTACCCCTGGAGCCCACTCTGTGCCCAGGAGGCAGGTCAGAAGGGCCGTGGTTGATGCGCCCTCGCTGTCTCCAGAGCAGCCTTCCTCCAAGTGATATGGGAGTCGGTGTGTGCACGTGTCCTTGCCCTGCCCCGCCTCCAGAGGGTTAACCTCCAGAGGTGTATGTCTACACGGGATCCTGAGTCCCCACTGAGATGTAGCCCCACTGGCCAGGAGCAGTCACGCAGAGGCCGACGCGGGGCTCTGAAGCCTGTGGGAGGGTCCGGCTTTCCTGCGGACCTGGAGGCCTGGCTGTGTCTTTCCCCACCTCTCAGCATCCCCTGCTTTCCTCCTTCCTCAGCAGGTGTCTGGTCCTTGCCGAGGCCTTCTCGCATCCGCAGTAAGACGCTGCCCCCCTCCCGCCCCCGCCACGCTCCACTGCCCATGGGAGGATAAACGATTCTCACCTCTCGTCCCCTGGACCGAGTCATTTGCCAGCTGGTTATTGCAGCAAAAGTAACTGCAGGTGAAAGTGGCAAATCAGCCCTCTCTGTTGAGTGCAGACGGCCTGGCAGCCCAGCCCACACATTTCCAAGGGAGGCTCGCTCCACTCCGCAGGAGAGACCCCCTCAACTCATGCCAGGTCGCGTAGTTATTGAGCCCCTTGGGTTTGGTTGCTATTCTAGACACTTTGACCTGCAACTACCGTTAGAAATCAGCTACTCTCAAGGATGTCTTATTTGCCCTGAGCTCAGGACTCCTGCAAGTTCATTGCACCCTGGAGTTTCACAGGAATCTCCCTGCTCCAAGCAGATGCCTCCAAGCAAACGCAAGGTGCCCTCCCCATTCTCAGAGCAAGGGGAGGCCAGGAACAAAGACAAAGGAAAGAAAAAGCAAAGGCAGTGGTATGAAATTTTTGATTATACTGCCAGACTTTGTTTGACATTTTTTTCTTTTACTCTTTTTTTCTTCATCTCTTTATTGGAGTACAATTGCTTTACAATGGTGTGTTAGTTTCCGCTTTATAACAAAGTGCATCAGCTATACATATACATATATCCCCATATCTCCTCCCTCTTGCATCTCCCTCCCACCCTCCCTATCCCACCCCTCTAGGTGGTCACAAAGCACCGAGCTGATCTCCCTGTGCTATGCACCTGCTTCCCACTAGCTATGTATTTTATATTTGGTAGTGTATAGTGTATATATGTCAAAGCCACTCTCTCACTTCGTCCCAGCTTACCCTTCCCCCTCCCCATGACCTCAAGTCCATTCTCTATGTCTGCGTCTTTATTCCTGTCCTTCCCCTAGGTTCTTCAGAACCATTTTTTTTTAAGATTCCGTATGTATGTGTTAGCATATGGTATTTGTTTTTCTCTTTCTGACTTCCTTCACTCTGTATGACAGACTCTAGGTCCATCCACCTCACTACAAATAACTCAGTTTCGTTTCTTTTTATGGCTGAGCAATATTCCATTGTATATATGTGCCACATCTTCTTTATCCATTCATCTGTCATTGGACACTTAGGTTGCTTCCATGTCCTGGCTGTTGTAAATAGAGCTGCAATGATCATTGTGGTACATGATCTTTTTAAATTATGGTTTTGTTAGGGTATGTGCCCAGTAGTGGGATTGCTGGTTCGTATGGTAGTTCTGTTTTATGTTTTTTGAGGAACCTCCATACTGTTCTCCACAGTGGCTGTCAATTTACATTCCCACCAACAGTACAAGAGGGTTCCTTTTTCTCCACACCCTCTCCAGCATTTATTGTTTCTAGATTTTTTGATGATGGCCATTCTGATCTCTGTGAGGTGATACCTCATTGTAGTTTTGATTTGCATTTCTCTTATGATTAGTGATGTTAAACCTCCTTTCACATGTTTGTTGGCAATCTATATATCTTCTTTGGAGATATGTCTAGTTAGGTCTTCTGCGCATTTTTGGATTGGGTTGTTTGTTTTTTTCATATTGAGCTGCATGAGCTGCTTGTAAATTTTAGAGATTAATCCTTTGTCAGTAGCTTCATTTGCAAATATTTTCTCCCATTCTGAGGGTTGTCTTTTTGTCTTATTTATGGTTTCCTTTGCTGTGCAAAAGCTTTTAAGTTTCATTAGGTACCATTTGTTTATTTTTGTTTTGATTTCCATTTCTCTAGGAGGTGGGTCAAAGAGCATCTTACTGTGATTTATGCCATAGAGTGTTCTGCCTATGTTCTCCTTGAAGAGTTTTATAGTGTCTGGCCTTACATGTAGGTCTCTAATCCATTTTGAGTTTATTTTTGTGTGTGGTGTTAGGGAGTGTTCTAATTTCATTCTTTTACATGTAGCTGTCCAGTTTTCCCAGCGCCACTTATTGAAGAGGCTATCTTTTCTCCAATGTATATTCTTGCCTCCTTTATCAAAAATAAGGTGACCATATATTTGTGGGTTTATCTCTAGGCTTTCTGCCCTGTTCCATTGATCTATATTTCTGTGTTTGTGCAAGTACCATATTATCTTGATTACTGTAGCTTTGTAGTATAGTCGGAAGTCCAGGAGCCTGATTCCTCCAGCTCCATTTTTCTTTCTCAAGATTGGTTTGGCTATTTGAGGTCTTTTGTGTTTCCATATAAATTGTGAAATTTTTTGTTCTAGTTCTGTGAAAAATGCCATTGGTAGTTTGATAGGGATTGCATTGAATCTGTAGATTGCTTTGGGTAGTAGAGTCATTTTCACAGTGTTGAGTCTTCCAATCCAAGCACATGGTATATCTCTCGATCTGTTTGTATCATCTTTAATTTCTTTCATCAGTGTTGTATAGTTTTCTTTATACAGGTCTTTGGTCTCCTTAGATAGGTTTATTCCTCGGTATTTTATTCTTTTTGTTGCAGTGGTAAACGGGAGTGTTTCCTTAATTTCTCTTTCAGATTTTTCATCTTTAGTGTATAGGAATGTCAGAGATTTCTGTGCATTAATTTTGTATCCTGCTACTTTACCAAATTCATTGATTAGTCCTAGTTTTCTGGTAGCATCTCTAGGATTCCCTATGTAAAGTACCATGTCATCTGCAAACAGTGACAGCTTTACTTCTTCATTCCCGATTTGGATTCCTTTTATTTCTTTTTCTTCTCTGATTGCTGTGGGTAAAACTTCCAAAACTATGTTGAATAACTGTGGTGAGAGTGGGCAACCTTGTCTTGTTCCTGATCTTAGAGGAAATGGTTTTAGTTTTTCACAATTGAGAACGATGTTGGCTGTGGGTTTGTCATATACAGCCTTTATTATGTTGAGGTAAGTTCCCTCTATGCCTGCTTTCTGGAGAGTTTTTTTAATCATAAATGGATGTTGAACTTTTTTGAAAGCTTTTTCTGCATCTATTGAGATGATTATATAGTTTTTCTCCTTCAGTTTGTTACTGTGGTGTATCACATTGATTGATTTGCGTATATTGAAGAATCCTTGCATTCCTGGGATAAACCCCCCTTGATCATGGTGTATGATCCTTTTAATGTGCTGTTGGATTCAGCTTGCTAGTATTTTCTTGAGGATTTTTGCTTCTGTGTTCATCAGTGATATTAACCTGTAGTTTTCTTTCTTTGTGATATCTTTGTCTGGTTTTGGTATCAGGGTGATGGTGGCCTCATAGAATGAGTTTTGGAGTGTTCCTCCCTCTGCTCTATTTTGGAAGAGTTTGGGAAGAATAGGTGTTAGCTCTTCTGTAAGTGTTTGATAGAATTTGCCTGTGAAGCCATCTGATCCTGGGCTTTTGTTTGTTGGAAGATTTTAAATCACTGTCTCAATTCCAGTGCTTGTGATTGGTCTGTTTATATTTTCTGTTTCTTCCTGGCTCAGTCTCAGAAGGTTGTGCTTTTCTAAGAATTTGTCCATATCTTCCAGGTTGTCCAATTTATTGGCATATAGTTGCCTCTCATGAACCTTTGTATTTCTGCAGTGTCACTCGTTACTTCTCCTTTTTCATTTCTAATTCTGTTGATTTGAGTCTTCTCCCTTTTTTTTCTTGATGAGTCTGGGTAATAGTTTATCAATTTTGTTTATCTTCTCAAAGAACCAACTTTTAGTTTATTGATCTTTGATATTGTTTCCTTCATTTCTTTTTCATTTATTTCTGATCTGATCTTTATGATTTCCTTCCTTCTGCTAACTTTGGGGCTTTTTGTTCTTCTTTCTCTACTTGCTTTAGGCATAAAGTTAGGTTGTTTATTTTAGATGTTTCTTGTTTCTTGAGGTAGGATTGTATTGCTATAAACTTCCCTCTTAGAACTGCTTTTGCTGCATCCCATAGATTTTGGTACCTCGTGTTTTCATGGTCATTTGTGTCTAGGTATTTTTTTATTTCCTCTTTGATTTCCTCAGTGATCTGTTGGTTATTTAGTAGTGTATTGTTTAGCTTCCACATGTTTGTAATTTTTACAGACTTTTTCCTGTAATTGATATCTAGTCTCATAGCGTTGTGGTCAGAAAAGATACCTGATACAATTTCAATTTTCTTAAATTTACCAAGGCTTGATTTATGACCCACGATATGATCTGTCCTGGAGAATGTTCCACGAGTACTTGCGAAGAAAGTGTATTCTGTTGTTTTTGGATGGAATGTCATATAAATTTCAGTTAAGTCCATCTTGTTTAATGTATCATTTAAAGCTTGTGTTTCTTTTTATTTTTCTCATTTTGGATGATCTGTCCACTGGTGAAAGTGGTGTGTTAAAGTCCCCTACTATGATTGTGTTACTGTCGATTTCCCCTTTTATAGCTGTTAGCAGTTGCCTATGTATTGAGGTGCTCCTATGTTGGATGCATAAATATTTACAATTGTTATATCTTCTTCTTGTACTGATCATTGTGTAGTGTCCTTTTTTGTCTGTTGTAATAATCTTTATTTTAAAGTCTGTTTTGTCTGATATGACAACTGCTACTCCAGCTTTCTTTTGATTTCCATTTGCATGGAATATCTTTTTCCATCCCCTCACTTTCAGTATGTATGTGTCCCTAGGTCTGAAGTGGGTCTCTTGTAGACAGCATATTTATGGGTCTCATTTTTATATCCATTCAGCCAGTCTGTGTCTTTTTGTTGGAGCATTTAATCCATTTACATTTAAGGTAATTATCGATATGTATGTTCCTATTACCATTTTCTTAATTGTTATGGGTTTGTTATTGTAGGTCTTTTCCTTCTCTTGTGTTTCCTGCTTAGAGAAGTTCCTTTAACATTTGTTGTAAAGCTGGTTTTGTGGTGCTGAATTCTCTTAGCTTTTGCTTGCCCCTAAAGGTTTTAATTTCTCTGTCAAACCTGAATGAGATCCTTGCTGGGTAGAGTAATCATGGTTGTAGGTTTTTCCCTTTCATCACTTTAAATATGTCCTGCCACTCCCTTCTGGCTTGCAGAGTTTCTGCTGAAAGATCAGCTGTTAACCTTATGGGGGTTCCCTTGTATGTTATTTTTGCTTTTTCCTTGCTACTTTTAATATTCTTTCTTTGTATTTAATTTTTGATAGTTTGATTAGTATGTGTGTTGGCATGTTTCTCCTTGGATTTACCCTGTATGGGACTCTCTGTGCCTCCTGGACTTGATTGACTATTTCCTTTCCCATATTAGGGAAGTTTTCAACTATAATCTCTTCAAATATTTTCTCAGTCCCTTTCTTTTCCTCTTCTTCTTCTGGGACCCCTATAATTCGAATGTTGGTGCATTTAATGTTGTCCCAGAGGTCTCTGAGACTGTCCTCAATTTGTTTCATTCTTTTTTCTTTATTCTGCTCTGTGATAGCTATTTCCACTATTTTATCTTCCAGCTCACTTATCCATTTTTCTGCCTCAGGTATTCTGCTATTGATTGCTTCTAGAGAATTTTAAATTTCATTTATTGTGTTGTTCATCATTGTTTGTTTGGTCTTTAGTTCTTGTAGGTCCTTGTTAAACGTTTCCTTTGTTTTCTCCATTCTATTTCTAAGATTTTGGATCGTCTTTCCTATCATTCCTGTGAATTCTTTTTCAGGTAGACTGCCTATTTCCTCTTCATTTGTTAGGTCTGGTGGGTTTCTGCCTTGCTTCTTCACCTGCTGTGTGTTTCTCTTCTCATTTTGTTTAACATACTGTGTTTGGGGTCTCCTTTTCGCAGCCTGCAGGTTCGTAGTTCCTGTTGTTTTTGGTGTCTGCTCCCAGTGGGTAAGGTTGGTTCAGTGGGTTGTATAGGCTTCCTGGTGGAGGGGACTGGTGCCTGTGTTCTGGTGGATGAGGCTGGATCTTGTCTTTCTGTTGGGCAGGACCACATTGGTGGTGTGTTTTGGTGTGTCTGTGACCTTATTTTGATTTTAGGCAGCCTCTGTGCTAATGGTTGAGGTTGTGTTCCTGTCTTTCTAGTTTTTTGGCATGGGGTGTCCAGCACTGTAGCTTGCTCATTGTTGAGCGGAGCTGGGTCTTGGTGTTGAGATGGAGATCTCTAGGAGAGCTTTCGCTGTTTGATATTATGTGGAGCCAGGAGTTCTCTGGTGGACCAGTGTCCTGAACTCGGCTCTCCCACCTCAGAGGCACAGGCCTGACACCTGGCCAGAGCACCAAGCCCCTGTCAGCTACACATTGCAGAAAAATGGAGACAAAAAAGAAAGAAGTAACATAAAATAAAATAATTAAAATAAAAAATAAAAAAAATATGAAAAAGTGTGAAAAGTAATTTATAAAAAAGAAAAGAAAGAAAGAAAGAAAGAAGAGGGCAACCAAACCAAAAAATCAATCCACCAATGATAACAAGTGATACAAACTATACTAAAGAAAAAAAAAAAGGCAGAACTCTAGGACAAATGGTAAAAGCCAAGCTATATAGACAAAATCACACAAGGAAGCATACACATACATACTCACAAAAAGGGAAAAAGGAAAAATATATATATTAAAAATAAAAAGGAAGAGAGCAACCCAATCAATAAACAAATCTACGAATGATAATTAACTCTAAATACTAAACTCAGATAAACATAAATCCAGAAACAAATTAGATGCAGAAAGCAAACCTCAAGTCTACAGTTGCTCCCGTAGTCCACCCCCTTGATTTGGGGATGTTTCATTGTCTATTCAGGTATTCCAGAGATGCAGGTACATCAAGTTGATTGTGGACATTTAATCCGCTGCTCCTGAGGCTGCTGGGAGAGATTTCCATTTCTCTTCTTTGTTCGCACAGCTGCCGGGGCTCAGCTTTGGATTGGGCCCCACCTCTGCGTGTAGGTCGCCGGAGGGCGTCTGTTCTTCGATCAGACGGGACGGGGTTAAAGGAGCAGCTGATTC